>NC_138185.1:136114478-136707812 GCF_964194105.1 Spermophilus citellus
GGGGGGGATTGAAAATTGCTGATATTCTATCATTTTTTTCATTTATTAGTTGAAATATACCTATAAAGAGAAATTTCTATGATCAGCTGTTTGATTAGGAAAGCAGTGCTTGCTGATTTTGCTTAGTTCCCTAGCATACTCCAAAAGTTACCAGTGAAATTTGTTTTTTAGTATAGTTAAGAATTTGTAGATTTGATATATTTTAGTCCATTATAGTCGTTGTCCTTAAAGATATTCAAATTGTCTCATTTGACTAAGGGGGACATCCTTCAAGTTGTCTTCTGAATTCCTTTGACATGGTCCTAATAGACTTTATTTTTTAAAGGAATTGTTTTTGTTTTCAGTATATTTAAGTATTTTTATTGCTATCTAGTCTTTAGTCGCCCAAAGTTTTGTTCCATTAGCAGGTTTCACAAAGCTATTTTAGTGGTTTCCTTAATTTGTCAATAGATAGAAAAAGGAAAGACCCTTTAGCAATATTTTTTTTTCCTGGGTTTTGAACGCAGGTCCTCACTCGTGGAAAGTATGTGTGCTACCACTGAGCTATATCCTCAGCCTTTTTTTGGCAGTAAAAATTTTGTTTCTATATTATAGGATGTTTTACTGTCTAGGTAGATCAGTAGGCTTTGAAAATTTGCTTCACCAAATATAAGAACCATGTCATCATCATGGACTGGTGTAGGGAGATTACAAAAGTTGGTAATTGTTGCTTCGGTTCCTAGCATTGTTCTAAGTACTATGATAGGATTGGCTCTTCTCCAGTAGACATATCAAAAGGTAATAAGTGAAGATCTGCCTACATGGCTCTCTCTTTTCCTGATAATGAGAGCTAATATATTTGTGGAATTTATCCCCCCAAATTTGAAAGGAGGAGGGGCTTTTTATTTTATTTCTTTTAATTGTGCCTGGTATTGAACCCAGAGCCTTGTGCATGTGAGACAAGTACTCTATCAACTGAGCTATATCCCGAACCCCAGAGTGGCATTTTTAATAACAGCACAGGCTCATTATTAGGATGGTACTTCAGTTACTTATTGTTATATAACTACATCAAAACATAGACATTTAAAACAGTCATTTTATTTGCTCACAATTTTTTTATTGATTAAAAAAATGATAGCGGAATGCATTACAATTCTTATTACACATATACAGCACAATTTTTCATATTTCTGGTTGTATATAAAGTATGTTGACACCAATTCATATCTTCATACATGTACTTTGGATAATGATGTCCATCACATTCCACCATTCTTACTAACCCCCTGCCCCCCCATTTTCCCTCGCAACCCTCTGCCCTATCTAGAGTTCATCTATTCCTCCCATGCTCCCGCTCCCTACCCCACTACAATTTTGTGGATTATAAATTAGGGACCGGTATGCTTGTGTGGTTTGTCTTTTTTAGTCATGTGGCACTAGTAAGATTGGTTGGGTTGGAGGATCTACTTCCAAATGCTCACTTCTGGTACCTTTGGGATCCTTAGCTCTTCCACTGTCTCCAGTTTCATAGTTCATTTTCTAGAAAATTTCCTATGGCTGATTGTTTTTGGTATCTGGGATTGAACCCAGGGACACTTAACCATGGAGCCACATCCCCAGCCCTTTTTTATATTTTATTTTTAATTTTTTTTTTAGATGTAGGTGGACACAATATCTTTATTTACTTATTTTTAGGTGGTGCTGAGGATTGAACCCAGTGCCTCATACATGTGAGGCTGGCACTATACTATTGAGCTACAACCCCAGCCCATGTTTTTTTTTATTTTTAGAGTCAGGATCTCACTAAGTTTCTTAGGACCTTGCTAAGTTGCTGAGGCTGGCTTTGAACTCATGATCCTTCTGCCTCAGCCTCCTGAGTTGCTGGGATTATAGGCGTGCGACTCAGAGCCTGAATGTGGCTATGTCTATGACTTCTAAAGATGGTCACATGCATTATTTTGTAGCTGGGTTTTTAAAATATGGTTTTTATTGGTGCATTATAATACATAATAGTGGGGTTCATTGTGACATACTCATACGTGCATATAACATTATTCTATCACTTTCCTTCCCCAGTACCTCCCTTTTCCCTCCTTTCCTTCCTCACCCTGATCCCCTTCATCTACTTTACTGGTGTCCCTTCTATTATTTTTTTAAATTAGTGCATTATAATTTTACATGAAAATGGAATTCATTGTGGTATATATTCATGCATGGACATTGCATAATTTATTTGATTTTTTCCCCCCAAACCTCTTTTTACTCTCCTTTCTCCCTCTCAGTCCCCTTCCTCTACTCTATTGGGTTTCCTTTCTATTTTTGAGAGACCTTTTTTTTAATTTATTATTGTGACTTGTTTTCAAAAGACAGGAAGCAGAAGCTACTAGGTAATTAAGGGTTGTCCTCAGAATTGGCACAGTGTTCCTCTCCTCTGTTTTGTTGGTTAAATCACTTACAAAATTCACCCAGATTTAAGGAGGTGGGAAAATAGAATCTATCTCTTGATGGGAGAATGGCAATGTCACATTTTCTTTTTTAATATGAAAGGCCTTCTTCACACTGAAGAAGAGTAAGAATTGGACAGAGATACAGTAGTAGTCATCTTTAATCTGTGTATCCCCATCTACTCAACTGCCTCTGTCCCTTAGCCTCAGAAGCATTGATAATGTCTTAGGGTTTTGTCAAGATAATTTAGAAAATACTAATGCTTTATTTATTTTATTTTTTCATTTGTTCTAATTAGTTATACATGACAATAGAATGCAGGTTGACACATTGTACACAAGTGGAGCACAACTTCTACAGCTGTACATGATGCAGAGCCAGTGTAGTACACGTATATAGGGTAATAATGTTTCTTATTCACTAATGCTTTATTTATACTCAAGTGGCAGTATAAGAATAAACTAATGGCAAAAACATTTACTAAAGTCTAATTTTTTTATTTTTAAAAATTCTGTCATTTGGTAAGGTTTTGTGAGGTAAAACAATAAGCCACCCCCTCTTCTATCCATAATTAGAAGGACATCCCTTTGGAACTATTTGTGAATTTTGTTATTGTTTTGAGCAGGGTCTCATTATGTTGACCAGTTTGACTGTGAACTTCTGAACTCTTTCCTCCTGCCCCATCCTTCTGAGCAGCTGGGACTACAGATGTGCACCACTATGTCCATCTTATTTTTGAGTTTTTCAAGTTACTCTAGGCTTTGTTTAATGGACAAAATATATAGAATCATAAGCAGTAATCATGGCCCAACAAACAGCAACATATTTAATTGAATAGTTCTGAAGCTTATTTTTTAACTCAAGCTCATCCTATAGTTCCTCAAAATATTTCCTTCCTTACATCAAACCAAAATGAATATCAATTATGACTCAAACATGCAAAATATTAGTTATTAAGCAATAACTATGTAACTGGTATTTTTCCAAATGCTATAGGACTTAAAAGAAGTAAGATAAATGACTCTCTCTTTGAAACTTTTTCTGTAGTGGGGTGGGACATTGACAATAGAAAGTTAAGCAACATGAGTTAAAAAGTAGTAGAATAATACATAATAATAATTTTTGAGGTGTGGACTGATAAAATGATTAATTGAATGACTAAACAAATTATTCTCATAGAAATTCAGATGAGAAAGAAATTAGCCTAGGTATAATAATCAATGAAAATTCAGTGGAGAAATAAATAAGTAGGACATGACATGGGGCCTCTTGAGGAGTTAGGATTTAAGACCCCCATGCTTCTGGTGATGGCTTCCTGTGTTATATCACATCCTAGGGATTTGAAAATATAAGGAAAAGATGATCTAGGGTCAAGAAATGGAAGATGACTGATTTCATGCTATCTAACTTGAAATACATCACCTACTTCATTTTCTTTAGAACCTTATAGGTCTAGTTGTCTCTAGCTCATCAGAAATTATTTATGATACCAATACAAAATCATGATGTTTCCCAGTTAATTTTTCATCTTATTAGAAAAATATTAAATATTTGATGAAAGTACTTAAATCAATTACAACTTACTCTTATTTGAATGTGTAGATGCATAACTCTGGGATTCTTCAGAGTAGTTCTCTGCCTGCTTTGTGGAGCCTGTTAGTTGCCTCAGAGAAGAGTCAATAGTGGTGAGAGGGATGGGTGCTGGCTCCATCTTCTGACCTCCCCTGTACGCATACACTAGATTGGTTCCATGTGAGATATCAATTGGCAAAAAGATTTTATGGTTTAAAAAGTGTGAAGATGACTGTTTTAGAGTTAATAAATCTGAGTGGCATTTGTGGAAGTTGATTCTTTCAGATATTATATTTTTTGTGACTTTTCTGCTGCTGCCTATAGATCAAGTTTTCAAATTGTTTGTGACTGAAATAATTTCATTACTTTTTGAGGAAGACCCTTGGAAAAAAGTTTTGATGTTATTTTCAGGCTTTTGATTTATTTTTGCCATATACATAGTTAATTTAACAGTACTGAATATTTTATCATAAAATGGGGATTGTTAAATTATATATATTTTTTCTAAATAAGAGATCTGAATTTGTTCCCAGTTAGAATCTTCTCATAATTTTGAGTTTATTCTTATTTTATTTTCTGTGCAGTTGAGAAAAATTGGGGGTGGGGGCTTTGGAGAAATTTACGATGCCTTGGACATGCTCACCAGGGAAAATGTTGCACTGAAAGTGGAATCAGCTCAACAACCAAAACAAGTTCTGAAAATGGAGGTTGCTGTTTTGAAAAAACTACAAGGTAAGCTGCTTTGGATGATACACAATTTATAATTTGTATGATAATTTATAGTTTAGTATTCTTGAACCTTGACTACATTTTCTGGTATCTGCTAGGTATAAACATGCTGAGAATTTTTTTCTTGAAAATTTTATCACAGTTAGTAGTAATAGAGATGTGATTGCTTAGACTAATTGGATTTTGAGAATTCCTTTTCAAGGTAAGGATGAGAGAGTGAATTTAGCAGAGTCACTATTGCTTTAGAAAGTATTGTACTAAATCTGCTATGGTAAAATTTGCTTTATTAAAAAAATCAATCATAAAATACCTCTGAGGTTTCTTTGGATGTTAAAAAAATCACATTAAGGAAGTTGACTTCAAATCATACTACAGGATGGTTTTAAAAGAATAAACTGCTCTTTTATGTATTCTCACTACTTGAGTTTCAGAGTATAATTCTGGCCATTTTCAGTTTTGAAAGTCCACTTTACTACTCAGGTCCCTATGTTTTTACTACAAGGTCAAATAAGTTTTTTCTGATGTCAGTCTAGTCATAGTCATATAAAACCCTGAAATCATTGCTAGTTTGTGTTCATCTTTGTAATAACTATTTAATGAAACATTGTGATACTACAAATATTAAAGTGTTTGATATGAATCAAAATTAAATAAAGATGATCATTCCATTTTGCCCTAAGCTTTCTGATTATACAGGTTTCTCTCCCAGTTTGGTCAGTTGATTAGAGTATGATCATAATAAAATTATAAATCTATTTAGTAGTTATATTTAGTTTAAACTTAGCTTTACCACAGCATGACAAATCAGGAAGATAGTAAATAGATTAGCATCCATTGTCATTACTAGAAAAAGAATTAGAGGAAAAAGAATAGAGAAAAAGATGTTTTTTAATTTTTCTCCCTTTTCTCCTTTTCCCTATTTCTCTTGAGTTGTTCTCAACTCAGTGATGTTGAGGCCACAAACAGGTGCAGCTGGAGCCCTTTTCAAAAGTGCACAGATCCCAGGATATTTATTCTACTCCCAGCATCAGCTTGGCCTGGACAGTTTATCTTCACTGACCTTTGATTTGTTTGACCCTGAGGAGATGCTTCAGTGAAGCAGGAGACAGCTCTGCAGCCCCTTTAGGAGGTTCTCCTGCTTCTTTTGGCTGTACTTTATTCAGGATTTATGTAATAAAGCTTAAAGATCAATTAGTGCCTTTTATAAGTAAGTTGGAGACCACTGGATATTAGTGCTCTCCTTTACTTCTACTTTATTTTTCCTATTATCAACCTAAAATGTTTTTTTTCCTATCTGCTTATAACCACATGATACCCTATCCTTCAGAATTCTTCATTTTTCAAAAATGGATAGGTTTTTAAATCTTCTGGTCTCTGTTTCAATGAATAGTCTTTGAGTGTGTTCTCTTTTTAATTTAAACCTTCTGCATACTTATGCCTTACATCTTCCTTTTACTGAGATTGCTTTGGAATCTGGATTCTTTTGAGAACATTTTTATGGGCCCGAACTGTTTTTGCTTTCCTAGCCGCATGGAGATTTAATATTGAATGACCCCAATTAAAGAATTAAAATGTATAAGGAAACAGTATATGAATAGAGGTACCCTCTATTATAGGATTAGTTTGTCTTAAATTGATGTTCAGTTTTTGATATTTTATGATGAGTTTAGCCTGGATTATAAATCTTGCTCCTTTAAATAAATCAATCCCCTTTCTCAGAATTCATGTTATGCCTTTTCTCAGATTCCCTCCATTCTCCATTCTCATTTATCTTTTTTTTTTTTTTTTGCAGTCTTTTCTGCACTGAACAGCCTGGATTTCCTCAGCTCTGAAAATCTCTCATTATTAATATCTTTCTTTCGTTGACCCTATCCCATGAAGTCCTTACCATTTTATCCTGTATTTTATTTTGGGGAACCTTCCCTGTGCTACTTCACCAGATTAGTTTCTTGGATCTCTCTGAATCATTCTGGATGAAACCTGCAATACTTTATTGAATCAAGCTCAACTCTTCAATTTTACTTGGTTTTTACAAATGTGGTTGAGTGTTTTAATCGTTTCTAAACTAAACCACCTATTTTTAGGTTTGATACTTCCACACAAAGTTGATAGTCTCTAAATTGTCCCTAATAAGTAGAGCCTTAAACTTGTTCAGCTTTTCTGTTTAGTAACATCATTGTTCAGAGGTAAATCTCTACATAACCATTTAGTTGTGTCTCTTCTTTTTCTCCATTTGTGACTATATTATCTTCATCCTTTATCAGTTTCTTTGCATTGAAATCCTGTGCAAAGGGGATAATTGCCTCCCTATTCTGTTAAAGTCTTTTTTTTCCTTAAGTAAATGTTTGACTGTGATATACTACTTATTGTCACTTATCCATTTTAATGATCTCTTATGCTGTGTCTCAATTCATGACTGTTTTTCTTTTTAATAAGTCCAATTTTATTTGCAGTACTATTACAAGATTTAAACAACTTCTGTCCTTTGACTTTGAATCACTAGTAATTCTACAATACCTCAGGAGCCATAAGTACCTATATAAAAAATGGATTTCCATTTTAGTTTTAACAAAATTTGGTACATGTCTAGAATCCTGAATTGAAACTGTCAATTAAATTAAATTATTAAATTAAATAAATTATTTTTTTAAATATATATTTTTTAGTTGTAAGTGGACTATTTTATTTATTCATATGTGGTGCTGAGAATTGAGCCCAGGGCCTCACACATGCTAGGCAAGCACTTTGTCACTGAGCCACAACCCTAGCCCCTTAAATTATTTTCCTCCTGGTTTTCTAAACCCTTTATTTGAGCAGTTTTAAGTTCACAGGAAAATTTAAAAATATATGCATTTAGAAACATTCCACAAATTGCCTTCCCTGTCATACACAGTCTCCCTCATTATCAACATTCCCTACCAGAGCAGTGCATTTGTTACTATTGATGAACCTACACTGACATATCATTATCACTTCAAATCCATAGTTTACTATAGAAAACTTTTGGGTTACTCAGTGATGTTTACCTTTGTATTGTACATTTTATGGGTTTAGACAATTGTATATATAAAAGGGTGGATAATATAGTATATTACAATATAAAGAATTCATACACACATATTTTTTCACTGCCCTAAAAATCCTCTGAGCTCTTTTTGTTCTTCTTTCTCTCCTCCTGGCTACTACTAATCTTTTTATGATCCTTATAGTTTTACCTTCTTCAGAGTTTCATATAGCTGTAATAGTATGGTATTGGCTTTGTTCACTTAGTAATGTGCATTTAAATTTCCTTCACATCATTTTATGGCTTGATAGCTCATTTCCTTTTGGTATCAAATAGTATTCCATTATCTAGATGTACTGGTTTATTTAACTATTGAAGGATGTCTTGGTTGCTTTCAAATTTGGGCAATTATGAATAAAGCCATTGTAAACATTTATGTGCAGGTTTTTGTGTGGACATAACTTTTCAGCTCTTTTGGGTAAATATCAAGAAGCACTATTGTGGCCTGGGGTTGTGTCTCAGCAGTAGAGCGCTTGCCTCACACATGTGAGACCCGGGTTCGATCCTCAGCACCACATAAATATAAATAAGTGAAATAAAGGTATTGTGTCCAACTACAACTAAAAAATAAATATTAAAAAAAGAAGCACTATTGCTGGATTAGATAGTAAGAAAACATATAGTTTCATAAGCAACTGTGAAACTATCTTCCAAAGTGGCTATACCATTTTGCATCTAGTGGCTACAACTGCATTTGGCAGTTAGCTGTTTCTTCAAGTCATCACTAGCATTTGGTATTGTGAGTGTTCTGGATTTTGGTCATCTAATAGATATATAGTGATATCTTGTTGTATTAGTTGTATTAATTTCCCTGATGATATATGATGTTGAGCATTTTTTGCACAATTATTTGCCATCTGTTGTTTTTGTTCTTCCTCCTCCTCCTTTCCCTCCTCCCTTTTCATTATTTTCCTCCTCCTCCTGCTCTTCTTTCTCTTTATCTTCCTCTTCTCCTTCTCTTCCTTCCCCTTCTCCTCCTCCCCTCTTTTTTTTAATATTTATTTTTAGTTATCGGCAGACACAACATCTTTGTATGTGGTGCTGAGGATCGAACCCGGGCCGCACGCATGCCAGTGCTACCGCTTGAGCCACATCCCCAGTCCCCCTCTTTTTAAAAATATTTTTTTTTAGTTATGGATGGACACAATAGCTTTATTTTATTTATTTATTTTTATGTGGTACTGAGGATTGAACCCAGTGCCTCGAGCATGCAAGATAAGTACTCTACCATTGAGGTACAACCCCAACCTTCCTTTTTTTTTTTTTCTTTTGGTACTGGGGATTGAACTCAGGACACCCTTTACCACTGAACTATATCCCTAATCCCTTTGGAGCCAGGGTCTCTCTCTGAATTGCTGAGGCTAGCCTGAAACCTATGATCATCCTGCCTCAGGATTATAGGTATGTGCCACTGTACTCAGTATCTGTATATCTTCTTAAGTAAGGTGTCTGTTAAAATCTGGTTCATTTCTTTTTTATTGGTGTATTATGATTACACATAATAGTGGGATTCATTATGTCATATTCATACATATAATGTAATTTACTCAATCTTTTGGCCCATTTTTAAATGAAATTGTTTTCTTATTTTAGAGTTCTTTGAATGTTTGTATATCAGACCTATATCAGATAAGTCTTTTATTATAAATATTTTCTCCCAGTCTATGGCTTGTCATGTTATTTTGTCTTTCTCAGAGCAGAAATTTTTAATTTTGATGAATTGTTTTCGTCCATGAATTGTTCCTTTGATGTTGTATGTAAAAAGTCAATGCCAAAGCCTGTGGTTGTAGCTCACTGGTAGAGCACTTGCCTTGCATATGTGAGGTTCTGGGTTTGATCCTCAGCACCACATAAAAATAAATAAATAAAAATAAAGATATTGTGTCCATCTACAATTAAAAAAATATTTTTAAAAAGTCAATGCCAAATTCAAGGCTATCTTATGTTATTATCTTTCTTGGGTTTTTCATTTTACATATAAATATATTATCTGTTTGAGTTAATTTTTGCAAAAAGTGTAAGGTTTGTGTCTAGATGTATTTTGTTGCATTTTAATCTCCAGTTGTTCCAACATCATTAATGAAAAAGACTGTCTTTGCCTTTGTTAAAGATTAATTGATATTTATATGAATCTGTTTCTGGGCTCTCTGTTTCATTTATTTGTCTATTCTTTTGCCAATATGATGCTGTTCTGATTATTATGATTTTTATACATTGACCTGTATCTTGCAACCTTGTTATATAGATCCTTGTTAGTTCCAGTTCTATTGTTGATTCCTTTGGATTTTCTACATGGACAATAATATTATTTGCAAAGACAGTTTTATTTCTTCCATCCCATTCAGTATACTCTTTATTTCTTTTTGTCTTATTTCATTACTAGGCCTTATAGTATGACGTTGAAAAAGAACAGTAAGAGGGGACAGACATCTTTGTTCCTGATCTTAGCAGGAAAGTATGTAGTTTCTCACCATTAAGTAGATATTCCCTGTAGGATTTTTCTAGATATTCTTAATCAAATGGAGAAAGTTCATCTCTATTTTAAGAGTTTTTATCACAAATAGACTTTGGATTTGCCAAATACCTTTTCTGTGTCTATGGATATGGATATGTGAGTTTTCTTTAGCTTGTTGATGTGATAGAGTACATTAGTTGACATTTATATGGTATTGTGAGTGTTCTGGATTTTGGTCATCTTGCATACTAGGGATATAAATCTCACTTGGTTTTATCCATTGATGGCTTCAATTTACTAATATATATTTTTAGAATTTTTTATTTGAGTGCCTGAGGGATATTTCTCTATAGCATTTTTGTAATTTATCTTCATTTGATTTTAGTAGTAGGTTATCTGCTGGCATCTAACACTATTCCCTCTGCTTCTGTCTTACGGAAGATATTTAGAGAATTGGTATAAGCTGGGCATGGTGGCACATGCCTGTACTCCCAGGATACTCAGGAGGCTGAGGCAGGAGGACTGCAGGTTTGAGGCCAGCCTCAACAACTGTCTCAAAATAAAAAAATGAAATAGAATGGGGAATAATTTCTTCCTTAAATATTTGGTAGAATTCACCAATGAAAGTACCTACACTTGTTGTTTTCTTTTTGGGGAGATTATTGATTCAACTTCTTTAATAGATACAAATATAGACATATGCAGAGTGTTTGTTTATTCTTGTGTGAATTTTGGCAGTTTGTGTCTTTCAAGGAGTTTTTCTGTTTTATCCAGGTTATTTAATTTGGGAGCATGGAGATGTTTATTATCTTTTTCATGTCTATATGATTTGTAGAGATGTACCATCTTTCATTTCTGATACTAATAATTTGCTCTCTCTCTTTTCTTTGCTCAACTATAGATTTACTGGTTTTCAAAGAATCAGCTTTTGGTTTCCTTGTTGTCTCCCCCATCCCTATTAATTTACTGTTTTCAGTTCCATTGATTGCTGCTAATTTTTTTTCCTTTTCTTCAAATTCCTTTGGATTTTTTTTCTCTTTATTTTCTAGTTTCTTAAAGTATACATTTTGATTATTGATTTTGGATCTTTCTTCTTTTCCAACGTATCATGTAGTGCTATAAATTTCACTTAAGACACTGGTTTTACTGCATCCCACTAATTTTGATATATTGTTTTTATTTTCATTTAATGTAGAAGTTTTTAAACTTTTTAAATGTTTTATTTTAGAAGTATTTTGTTTAATTCCTTATGTATTTTAGAATTTTAAAGTTATCTGTTATTATTCTGTAGTTTAATTTCATTATGTTCTGAAAGTAGACATTTTATGATTTATGTACTTTAAATTTGTTAAGGACTGCTTTTTGATTCAGAATGTGATCTGTCTTAACAAATATCCTATGTGAGTGTGAGAAGAATGTATTTTTGTAGAATACTGTTGTTGTTTGAAGTAGTCTATAGATGTCAGTTATTACCAGTTAATTGGTGTAGTGTAGAGTTCAGCTATGTTCTTACAGATTTTTCTGCCTGCTCAATCTTCTGTTTCTGATAGGATACTGAACTCTCCAGTTATAATAAAAGAAACCCTATTTTTCCTTGAAGTTGTACTGAACTTCTGTTGTTTGGTGAATACATGTTTCTGAGTGTTGTTAAACACATACCACATGTCTTCTTGGAGAATTGTCTCCTTTATCATTATGTAATGCCGTTCTTTACTATAGATAATTTTCCTTATTATAAAGTCCGTTCAGACAGTACGGACTTTATAATAAGGAAATTATCTAATATATATCTAAAATTATCTAATAATAGAGTTACTCCTATTTTCTTTTCAGTTTAGTATAACTCTCCACCAGTTTGCTTTAAATTTATGTCTTTGTACTAAAAATGGTATTTGCAGCAACCTAGTAAGACCCTGTCTCAAAATGAAAAGTAAAAGGTGGGGCTAGGGTTGTGGCTCAGTAGTAGAGAGCTCACCTAGTATGTGAGAGGCCCTGTGTTCGATGCTCAGCACCACATATAAATAAATAAAGGTATTGTATTCACCTACAACTAAAAAAATTAAATAAATAAATAAAAATTTAAAAAAAGGATTAGGGATGTTGCTCAGTTAAACACTTCTGGGTGCAATCCCAGTAAAAAAGAAAAGGAAAAAAAAAGGCAGCAGAATAGTGTTCTGCATATTTCTTCCCCTGATTGAAAGCATCAGGTAATTTTTCCCCAGGATTTTCTATGAGAACCTGATTGCTCTATTGGAGGTAAAACAGTTTTTAACATCATCAATTTTAGCTCAGGTTTCCCTATCCTAGCACTTGTTTTCATGGAGGTTTCTGCTCTGATATGAGTCTCTGTATCTGCCTGTCTTTCCAATTTTTGGGAATGGGGTGTGATTTGTCTTGTGATTTTTACTTCTCTTCTTAGAATACTAGTTTTCAGTTTGTTCTACTTTTTACTTGTTAGGATGGAGTAGAAATTGCTGAGCTCCTTACATGCAGAAATAGAAACCAGAAGTCCCTTTGCCTTTTTTTTTAATTATGAAAAAGTTCAAATGTACACAAAAATAGAATTATAAAATGAATATTCATGTACCCCAAAGTCAGGCTCAGTAAGTATCAGCATTTGACCAGTCTTGGTGCATTTACATCTTACCCCTTTATCATTTTTTCCTATCTTGCTTAAAAATGTTTTAAAAGAAATTCAGGTTACCCTATAGTATGTAAATTCTCCAATATGTGTCTCTGTTTAACAAATGAGGACTCCTTAGTTTTCTTAATGAAAATCTTTATTTAATAGATAAATGTTATTTATTTTAGAGTTGTGTTCCCAGCCATATAGAGAATTCATGAGGTTTGAGGTGGGGGTGTTTGGAGGTAAGTCAAAGTTTGGTAGACTTTGCCTGTGAGAGCTTAGTTGATGATTGATGATTTTGTGAATCCCTTCAATTTTATTTATTGGAGCATAGAATGTTTTAGCTGAGAGAGAGAGGACGGGGGGAGAGAGGGAGGGAGGGAGAGAATGGTATAGGAACATATTAGAAATAGCTTATGTTAAACATTAGAAAAATTTGGAGTATTGTGGTATTTAAAAAGTGAAATAATAGCTGGGTGCATTGGCACATACCAGTAATCCCAGTGACTCAGGAGGCTGAGGCAAAAGGATCACAAGTTTGAGGCCAGCCTGGGTATCTTAGTGAGACCCTGTCTAAAAAAAAAACAAGAAAGGCTTGGGGATATGGTTCAGAGGTAGAACATACCTAAGATCAGTCCCTAGTATCATTCAACAACAACAACAACAACAAAGTGAAGTAATAGACTGTAAAATCTCCTCCCCAGGTGACCAGTTTTAGTAATGGATTAAGTTTAATCAGTTTTAATAATGGAACATGTTGGAGAAAAAGCCCATATTCCCAGTTTATTTTTAAATTAATACACTTCACTTTTTAGAATTGTTTTGATTTTGTAGAAAAATTGAGCAGGAAACAGAGTTCTTGCATACCCAGTCCCCCATCCACTGTTTCCCTCCTTTTTTTTTTTTTTTTTTTTTTTTTGGTACTAGGGATTGAACTTAGGGGCACTTGACCACTGAGCCATATCACCAGCCCTATTTTGTATTTTTTTTAAAATTTAGAGACAGGGTCTCACTGAGTTGCTCAGCACCTTGCCATTGCTGAGAGTGGCTTTGAACTTCTGATCCTCCTGCCTCAGTCTCCTGAGCCATTGGGATTATAGGCATGTGTAACTGTTTCCCCTTATTACATTATTATGATCATTATTATGATACATTTGTTATAATAATGAACCAATATTGATAATTATTATCATCTGAGATTCTCAGTTTACATTAGATGATCCCCCTTTTTGGAGTTTTATTCCTTTTAAAATAGCATACACACAGTAGTATTAAAAACCTAACAAAACTAAAGGTTATTTCTCGGGGCTGGGGATGTGGCTCAAGTGGTAGCTCGCTCGCCTGGCATGCGTGCGGCCCGGGTTCGATCCTCAGCACCACATACCAACAAAGATGTTGTGTCTGCCGAGAACTGAAAATAAATATTAAAAAAAATTCTCTCTCTCTCTCTCTCTCTCCCCCTCCCTCCCTCCCTCCCTCCCTCCTCTTTCTTTAAAAAAAAAAAAGGTTATTTCTCAATACCATCTAATATCTAATTTAATTTTCCCCATTGTCTCAAAAATGTTCTTCCCAGGCACTATGATGTCTACCTGTAGTGTCTCAGCTTACTCCAGAGGCTAAGGCAAAGAATCTCTCAAACCCAGGAAATCAAGATCATCCTGGGCAATAGTAGCAATACTCTATCTCAAAACAAAAACAAAAACAGGAAACAAACAAAAACACTACAAATAGTTTTTTGGAAATTGACTTGTTCAAGTTAGAATTTACATTCAAGGCAGGCAATTATATTTGATTGACATGTCACAGAGTTCCCCCCTTATTTCTTTTTCATTGTGACTTACTTGTTGAAGGAATGACCTCCTTCGCTTGGTAGAAAACTCCAAATTAAGGATTTGGATGATTGCATCCTTGTGGTGCCTTTTTAATATGTCTTTCTGTTTTTCTTTGAACTGCATGCCTGTAATCCCAGTGGCTCTGGAGGCTGATGCAGGAGAATTGCAAGTTCAAAGTCAGCTTTAGCAAAAATGAGGCACTAAACAACTCAGTGAGACTGTATCTAAATAAAATACAAATTAGGGTTGGGGATGTTGACTTAGTGGTTGAGTGCCCTGAGTTCAATCCTGTTTTTACTCTCCCAAGTATCTAAAGACTTAAGGGGATTTATGATGCTGCTCTTGTTTGGCAAGAATACATTATCTAGATTAATTGACATTAGGGGTTATTAAATGATTATTTTCCTGATTCTTTTTATTTATTGTAAAGTTATTAACTAAAATTATTCTACAAAGTAGAACTTTATTCCATCAACTATTTGTTTCCCTTGAAATAAACTTATAAGAAGGGCGGGATAAAGTCTTGGTTTTTCTTTGTCAGTTTTCAGACTGATGAGTTGTGTTCTTAATTGATCACTGAATTTATGTGTTTTGAGGATCATAAAGAACTCACAGATTTGTGTATGTTCTGTTTCAAACCTTTTTAGTCATTTTCCTTTCTGTGTTCAAATTTTTTTTTATTATTCAAAGCCTATTCAAGTTGGCGTCAGTGTCCTTCTGTAATGCCAGTATTCTTTGATATCATCCTTGTTTCTGCTGAAGCAAAGTGTTTTAGGTTTTTCTTCAACTTTCTCTGTATGATAGTTAGAATCAGGAGCCTTGAATTGAGAATATATATAAAGCCTAGTGGCCTTGTATATGGCCACTAGGGCACTAGTTGCTATTGAGTTAATAAGTGCTGTATTTTGACTTGTTTATTCTTTTGTGCAATTTTCAAAATGTTTTGTTATATTTATTTTCATGGTATTGGGAATCAAATCCAAGGCCTTATACATGTTAGGCAAGTACTTTAACCACTGAGCTGCATCCTCAACTTCATGTTATTTTATTTTTTAAAATAAATTTGTGTTCTCTTCTAAATTGCAAGTTTCTTAAAGGGCAGGGATTATATATATTTAAACTTGACATTTATATCTTCCTCAGTAACAAAATGATAGCACAAAGTAGTTTTATATTTGGTGATAGCATACATTTGTAAATGAATGTGGGAGGATAGTATAACATAGCTCTTCTATTTCTAGTTATTTTCTTCATAAGCTTCATTGTTGATATTTTTAACTAAGGAAAAGAAATATTAAGGTTCTATAAAAAACTATATAGTCACCTTTGGATGACTAGGGCTCAGACTCTCAAGAGTATGTTATATAGAGATTCAGCTCTACATAGTAATGGAAGACAATCACTTGGATCTTCCAAATAAATTTCTTTTTAAAAATTTGAGGTTTTTACTTTTGAATATAGGTGGGCCTAATGTTTTGGGAATTCAGAATGCTATAAAGTTGCTACTATTTATACTTAGCATATATTTTTATCAAAGGAAGTCTTCTTTTAAAATTTATACATTGTTCATTTACTTCCATTTGTTATACAAATGTGTAAGTAAGTGTAACAAAATATTTTCTACCAATATTCTGTAGATTTGATTTCTAATACATGCGCTCTCTCCATAAAATGTTCAATCTAATGAAGTTTATTGTATTTAAAAATCACTGCTTGGGGCTGAGGTTGTGGCTCAGTGGTAGAGCACTTGCCTTGCACATGTGAGGTACTGGGTCAATTCTCAGCACCACATAAAAATAAATAAATAAATAAATAAAGATACTGTGTCCATCTACAACTTAAAAAAAAAATCGCTATGTAAGTCAGTGAGTGATTAGAAAGTTGTCCAGCCTTTCTATCCTGTATTAACTTCTTATTTCATGTTGTGAGATCAGCATCATCTCTTGGATTCTCAAAGCACCAACATGAGGAAAACTGAGGTTTTTATGTTTGCACATTTCCTTGGATGTGGAGGTAACTTATTAAAGAATTATTTAACTATTTAAAAAAATTCTCTTTACATCCTCCAAAAGCAAGTGAAGATCCTAGTAATATAAGGGAATAACAGATATCACTGTTTGATAACTAAATTTTATTCTTAAGTAAGATAGTTGGGAATTAATTTGTCATTCCCTATGAAAATCCAGGGGAATACTACATTTTTCTTTATATCCCATAAAGAGGAAAATGATTTTGTTTTGATTTGGGGGACTTTGTTTTTCTCTGCAGTAGTGGTCCTGGATTTTATTTTTGCTTTGTAGGCTTCAGAGCACAAACTGAGAGTTGGGAAGAAGGGTTATTATTAGAGGATACCAACTGTACCTGTTCTGCCTTCCTTGCTTGAAGTCTGCAGCTGCTGCTGCCAAGCATGACTACTCCCTTTCCCATCATAAGAATACAAGAAAAATTTCTGGATTGGACCATTGGTCTATCCAGTTACAGAAGACTACCTACGAAAGTTACTTCAAAGGGATCTTTTGTTGGGGAGCATTATAGTTGTACTCTGGGAACTGAAAGGTTAGGGATATACCCTGCTTCTCATTAAATCTGTTATGCTTTTGTAAATCTATAATCTGCTTGTTTGTTTCAACCTATGCATTTTTTTCACTTAAAGTAACTTTTTCTTGCCCTTGTTGATATTTATCATTCCATCAAGTTCATGCCCCCCAAATAGCTTTTAATTTAGAACTTTAGTTTTTGTTTAGAGTGTTTTGTTTTGTTTTTTCTTTTCTTTCTTTTTCTTTTGGAGTGCTGGGGATTGAACCCCCCAGACCTTGCATATGCTAGGCCATTGCTTTACCACGGAACCACATTGCCTGCCCCAGTGTGTTCATTTCAACATTTCTCTTTGAAGATTTAGCATTTTTGCAGGCTTGGGAATTTGTCTATTCTCATTAGGGTTTAGAAAAATGACACATAGGAAATCGAATAAGTCTAGATTATTTTAAGGAGCAGAGATCCATTTCCTTGAAATGGAATATAATGTGTGTATGTGTGTTTTTGCATAACTTAAGAAGCTCTTGAAGAAATTGAAATTAAAAAGGGTCAGAGAGACAGGCAATCTTTTACTTTGATTTTTTAATACCTTTTGGTGCATAAGAAATTTAAAAGAATAATACATTCTTTTATAATAAAATGGACTACAAGGGTAATTATAATGTCTTCAACATCCACTTTCTTTATCTTTTCTTTGAATTTGTATTATGCTTGAAAATAGCAAAATAATTATGTATAATTAAAAGCTATTTGGGGGCATGAACTTTCTTTATAAATAGTTGGTAGTGTGTTATTTGTGGGAAGATCTATAGTAGTGCTTGAGTGCTAACTATATGATAGGAACAGGACTCTTGAATGTTAGGCTCATTCATACTTTATCTTTTTTTTTTTTTTGGTTGTTTTACAGTGTTGAATTCAGAGGCACTTTACCACTAAGCTATATCTCCATCCCTTTTATTTTTTACTTTGAGACAGGGTCTTACACAGCTGCCCAAGCTGACCTCAAATTCGTGATCCTCTGGCCATAGCCTCCCAAGTCACTGGGATTATAACATGCACCACTACACCTGTCTTTATCTTTTTATTTAAACAGCATAGATTAATTGAAAGTGAAAATAATATTCCGTAAAGAGCAAGGTGGACTACACAAGAAAGTGGCTCAGGGATCCCATGTCTGGGCAAGTCTTGACTTATGTACTGAGCTGTGCCTTGTTTCCCTTCCCTGTGGCCTAATTGAAGATCTTGTCCTATTATTGGTTATTTTATTTTCATCTAATTAGAATATAGAATTTATGGCGGGAATTGCTTTGTTAACAGGACTATATAGAACTTGTGGTGGGAGTTGCCATGGTAATGGAATTTATTGCAAATAAAGGCATGCTGACTCATCTCCTGGTCTTGTACTCCAGTTGGCATTTTTCCTGTACCCTGCCTCTATCATCTTGATATCCCTAAACTTCTATCTCATTTTCCCCTGGGAAATGTGACCCCAAAATTCTTTTTAGGTGGCTGAGGGACTGGAGGGCTCTTCTTCTCTAGTTATTTCAAGCTAGCCTGGGGGCTGTTGTCTCTCCCTAATTGGGAATCATGAAATTCTCGCCCTGTCTGGTCAAGACAAGACAACAGGGTACTTTGGTTCATTTGTGGGATTAGTTTGAAGCTCTGCCTTAGCACCATCTGGAGTTTGATAGCCTCTCCTGGCTGGCTAGCCAAATGATGCCAGTGAGGTATTCATTTGGGGTCCAGGTTGTTGGCATCCTGAACAAAGAATTGAACAAGATACATAGAAGTAGCAGACAGAGCATAGATTTATTAAAAGTTAAAGTAACACTGTATAAAATAGAGCAGTGGGGGCCAAGTGAGAGAGGCCTCTGTCTTATTTTATATCATATGTATCTAATATCCAGTTCCTGTATAAGACCTCCCTTCATTTTTAAACAAACTTTCTTAAGAGCATAAGTGTTCATTGTAAAAAACTTAAACACAACATAAAAATGAAGAGAAAAGTAATGTCTTTTCTCTAAGCCCCTTACTTTTCTTCTTCAAAGCTTACTGCTATTACTAGTTTCTTGTGTTTTTTGCAGGCATGTTCTGTGCATATTATAATCATCTATGTATCTATACATACATAAATCATATATATAAAATAATATATAACATATATGATTACATGTATATATATATAATATCCCTCCCTTATCCAACCCCCTACAGTCTCTCTCTCTCTCTCTCTCTCTCTCTCTCTCTCTCTCTCTCTCTCTGTCTCTCTGTCTCTCACACACACACACACACACTCACACAGTTGTGCAATTTAATTTGACCCCTTAGATTTAATCAGTATGATTCATTTTCTGCTTACCTTAGTGTTCTGCAACTGAAGTGATCTTTTACACATATTGATTACACTTCCCAATTCTTGCTAAAACAATTCAAGGTCTTCTGTTTCAGGTAAAGTTCACACACCTTAACATAGCATACAAGACATGAACTCCTGCCTAATTTTCCTGCCACTTCTCTTGGAACTGTTGGGATTACACTTTACATGCTTATCATCCTGAACTTTTTTCAGTTTCTTAAAATTTATAGACTCATCTACAAACTGCTACATTTGTCTCCCACTTTGGATAGCTCTTGCTGTTTTTTCATCTTTCAAAAAATGTGTAATATATAATCCTAGTAATTATAAAGTTATATGTAAAATGGTTCAAAGAAATAAAGCACAATTAAGAACTTCACTTTTTTTATAAACAATGTCCAAAAGTTATATACACTTAAACAATGTGATCCTACTATCTTTCTTTTCCTGATTTCCTCAGTAAGATTAATCCAGGATTATTTATTTTTAAACTTTTAATTTCTTAAAATCAAAGGTATACAAATGGTTTGATCAGTTCCACAAAGATTGTTATGAACAACAGTAGTCCAGGTTCTGGTTCCAGATAAGATCAAGTAAGCACACTTCACCCTGTCTCTCCCACTGAATGCAGCTATAATACCTGGACAGAATGCTTGGAGTGGCTATTTGAGGACTCTGAAAAGTAAATAGTAGGAGGCAGATTGGGGAAGAAGACCAAAGTACAACTGAACCAGCGGTGAGTTTACCATATATATATTTTTTTAACTTCCAGTATGCCCCAGCCTGAATTTAATGTATCCTGAAACTTGGAAGTGGGCATTAACATGGACAGAAAAAGCACCAGAAGTCCTCCAATTTTGACTTATGGAGAAGGAAAGGGGTTTTCTAATACTCAGAGAAAGTGTGGACATCCCACATCTTTTTTTCTTCTTCTTTCTTTCTTTTCTTCATTCTCTTGCATCCAAGCCTCAAGCAATCCTTAGAGATAGATGGCTACAGTGTCCTCAGTGGGAGCAGGCAGGAACTTAAAAGTCAGAAGGAGGGAACTCTTCCTCTCAGAATGGAGGAGCTGTGGTCTGAAGAGAGTGTGGCATATTTCATTGCTTTTCTTCTCCTTCTGCCTTTTTGTTACTTGGCCCTTTAAGCACAGTCATGGAAAATACGCTGAGAATAAAAAATCCCCAGCTTTCTTTTTTTTTTTTTTATTGTTGGTCATTCAAAACATTACATAGTTCTTAATATATCATACTTCACAGATTGATTCAAGTGGGTTATGAACTCCCATTTTTACCCCGTATACAGATTGCTGTATCACATCAGTTACACTTCCATTGATTTACATATTGCCATTCTAGTGTCTGATGTATTCTGCTGTCTATCCTATTCTCTACTATCCCCCTTCCACTCCCCTCCCCTCCCCTCCCCTTTTCTCTCTCTACCCCCTCTACTGTAAATCATTTCTTCCACTTGTATTATTCTTCTCTTACCCCTCCTTTCCTCTTATATGTAATTTTGTATAACCCTGAGGAACACCTTCCATTTCCATGCGATTTCCCTTCTCACTCCCTTTCCCTCCCACCTCTCATCCCTGTTTAATGTTAATCATCTTCTCAAGCTCTTTGTCCCTACCCTGTCCTTGGTTACTCCCCTTATATCAAAGAAGTCATTTGGCATTTGTTTTTTAAGGATTGGCTAGCTTCACTTAGCATAATCTGCTCTAATGCCATCCATTTCCCTCCAAATTCTATGATTTTGTCATTTTTTAATGCAGAGTAATACTCCATTGTGTATAAATGCCACATTTTTTTATCCATTCATCTATTGAAGGGCATCTAGGTTGGTTCCACAATCTTGCTATCGTGAATTGTGCTGCTATGAACATCGATGTAGCAGTGTCCCTGTAGCATGCTCTTATTAAGTCTTTAGGGAATAGACCGAGAAGGGGAATAGCTGGGTCAAATGGTGGTTCCATTCCCAGCTTTCCAAGAAATCTCCATACTGCTTTCCAAATTGGCTGCACCAATTTGCAGTCCCACCAACAATGAACAAGTGTACCCTTTTCCCCGCATCCTCTCCAGCACTTGTTGTTGTTGGACTTCATAATGGCTGCCAATCTTACTGGAGTGAGATGGTATCTTAGGGTGGTTTTGATTTGCATTTCTCTGACTGCTAGCGATGGTGAGCATTTTTTCATGTACTTATTGATTGATTGTATGTCCTCCTCTGAGAAGTGTCTGTTCAGGTCCTTGGCCCATTTGTTGATTGGGTTATTTGTTATCTTATTGTCTAATTTTTTGAGTTCTTTGTATACTCTGGATATTAGGGCTCTATCTGAAGTGTGTGGAATAAAGATTTGTTCCCAGGATGTAGGCTCCCTGTTTACCTCTCTTATTGTTTCTTTTGCTGAGAAAAAACTTTTTAGTTTGAGTAGGTCCCATTTGTTGATTCTAGTTGTTAACTCTTGCGCTATGGGTGTCCTATTGAGGAATTTGGAGCCCGACCCCACAGTATGTAGATCATAGCCAACTTTTTCTTCTATCAGACGCCGTGTCTCTGATTTAATATCAAGCTCCTTGATCCATTTTGAGTTAACTTTTGTGCATGGTGAGAGAAAGGGATTCAGTTTCATTTTGATGCAAACGGATTTCCAGTTTTCCCAGCACCATTTGTTGAAGATGCTATCCTTCCTCCATTGCATGCTTTTAGCCCCTTTATCAAATATAAGATAGTTGTAGTTTTGTGGATTGGTTACTGTGTCCTCTATTCTGTACCATTGGTCCACCCGCCTGTTTTGGTACCAGTACCATGCTGTTTTTGTTACTATTGCTCTGTAGTATAGTTTGAAGTCTGGTATCGCTATACCGCCTGATTCACACTTCCTGATTAGCATTGTTTTTGCTATTCTGGGTCTTTTATTATTCCATATGAATTTCATGATTATTTTATCTATTTCTACAAGGAATGCTGTTGGGATTTTGATTGGCATTGCATTGAACTTATAGAGAACTTTTGGTAATATCGCCATTTTGATGATGTTAGTTCTGCCTATCCATGAACAGGGTATATTTTTCCATCTTCTAAGGTCTTCTTCTATATCTCTCTTTAGGGATCTGTAGTTTTCATTGTATAAGTCTTTCACCTCTATTGTTAGGTTGATTCCCAAGTATTTTATTTTTTGGGGGGATATTGTGAATGGAGTAGTTGTCCTCATTTCCGTTTCAGAGGATTTGTCGCTGATATACAGGAATGCATTTGATTTATGCGTGTTGATTTTATATCCTGCCACTTTGCTGAATTCATTTATTAGCTCTAATAGTTTCTTTGTAGAACCTTTTGGGTCTGCTAGGTATAGAATCATGTCATCTGCAAATAGTGATAATTTAAGTTCTTCTTTTCCTATTTTTATGCCTTTAATTTCTTTCGTCTGTCTAATTGCTATGGCCAGTGTTTCGAGGACTATGTTGAACAGAAGTGGTGAGAGAGGGCATCCCTGTCTTGTACCAGATCTTAGAGGGAATGCCTTCAATTTTTCTCCATTCAGAATTATGCTGGCCTGTGGCTTATCATAGATTGCTTTTACAATGTTGAGGTATGATCCTGTTATCCCTAATTTTTCTAGAGTTTTTTTTTTAAAGATAGATAGAGAGAGAGAGAGAGAGAGAGAGAATATTTTTAATATTTATTTTTAGTTTTCAGCGGACACACCATCTTTGTTTGTATGTGGTGCTGAGGATCGAACCCGGGCCGCACGCATGCCAGGCGAGCGCGCTACCGCTTGAGCCACATCTCCAGCCCCTTTTCTAGAGTTTTGAACATAAAGGGATGCTGTACTTTGTCGAATGCTTTTTCTGCATCTATCGAGATGATCATATGGTTCTTATTTTTAAGTCTATTGATGTGGTGAATAGTATTTATTGATTTCCGTATATTGAACCAGCCTTGCATCCCAGGGATGAATCCTACTTGATCATGGTGTATAATTTTTTTGATATGTTTTTGAATCCGATTCGCCAGAATTTTATTGAGGATTTTTGCATCTATGTTCATTAGAGGTATTGGTCTGTAGTTTTCTTTCTTTGAAGTGTCTTTGTCTGGTTTAGGCATCAGGGTGATGTTGGCCTCGTAGAATGTATTTGGAAGTTCTCCCTCTTTTTCTGTTTCCTGAAATAGCTTGAAAAGTATTGGTTTTAGTTCCTCTTTAAAGGTTTTGTAAAACTCTGCTGTATACCCATCCGGTCCTGGGCTTTTCTTAGTTGGTAGTCTTTTGATGGTTTCTTCTATTTCCTCTATTGTTATTGGTCTGTTTAGGTTGTCTGTATCCTCCTGACTCAATCTGGGCAGATCATATGACTTAAGAAATTTATCTATGCCTTCACTATCTTCTATTTTATTGGAGTATAAGGATTCAAAATAATTTCTGATTATCTTCTGTATTTCTGAAGTGTCTGTTGTGATATTGCCTTTTTCATCCCGTATGCTAGTAATTTGAGTTCTCTCTCTTCTTCTCTTCGTTAGCATGGCTAAGGGTCTGTCGAATTTATTTATTTTTTCAAAGAACCAACTTTTAGTTTTGTCAATTTTTTCAATTGTTTCTTTTGTTTCAGTTTCATTAATTTCAGCTCTGATTTTAATTATTTCTTGCCTTCTACTTCTTTTGCTGTTGTTTTGCTCTTCTTTTTCTAGGATTTTGAGATGAAGTATGAGATCATTTATTTGTTGGTTTTTTCTTTTTTTAAGGACTGAACTCCAAGCAATGAATTTTCCTCTTAGAACTGCTTTCAATGTGTCCCATAGATTCCAATATGTTGTGTCTGTGTTTTCATTTAACTCTAAGAAGTTTTTAATTTCCTCCTTGATGTCTTCTAAAACCCATTGATCATTCAGTAACCTATTGTTCATTCTCCAAGTGATGCATGATTTTTCCTTCCTTCTTTTATCGTTGATTTTCAGTTTCATTCCATTATGATCAGATAAGATGCATGGTATTATCTCTACTCCTTTATATTGTCTAAAAGTTGCCCTGTGACATAATATATGATCTATTTTTGAGAAGGATCCATGTGCTGCTGAGAAAAAAGTGTAACTGCTTGATGTTGGGTGGTATATTCTATATATGTCAATTAAGTCTAGGTTGTTAATTGTGTTATTGAGTTCTATAGTTTCCTTATTTAACTTTTGTTTGGAAGATCTGTCCAGTGGTGAGAGAGGTGTGTTGAAGTCTCCCATGATTATTGTATGGTGGTCTATTAGACTCTTGAACTTGAGAAGAGTTTGCTTGACGAACATAGCTGCACCATTGTTTGGGGCATATATATTTATGATTGTTATGTCTTGTTGGTGTATGGTTCCCTTGAGCAGTATGTAGTGTTCCTCTTTATCCCTTTTGATTAACTTTGGCTTCAAATCTATTTTATTAGATATGAGTATGGGCACTCCTGCTTGTTTCCGCAGTCCATGTGAGTGGTATGATTTTTCCCAACCTTTCACCTTCAGTCTATGTATATCTTTTTCTATCGAATGCGTCTCCTGTAGGCAGCATATTGTTGGGTCTTGTTTTGTGATCCATTCAACTAGCCTGTGTCTCTTAATTGGTGAGTTTAAGCCATTAACATTTAGGTTTATTATTGAGATATGGTTTGTTCTTCCAGCCATATTTGTTTATTAATGTTACTAAACCTGATTTGTTTTCCTCTTTGATTACTTTCCCCCCTTTACTGTCCTACCTCCCACTGTTGGTTTTCATTGTTATTTTCCATTTCCTCTTCCTGTAATGTTTTGCCAAGGATTTTTTGAAGAGATGGTTTTCTAGCTGCGAATTCTTTTAACTTTTGTTTATCGTGAAAGGTTTTAATTTCATCTTTCATCCTGAAGCTTAATTTCGCCGGATACACGATTCTTGGTTGGAACCCATTTTCTTTCAGTGTTTGAAATATGTTATTCCAGGATCTTCTAGCTTTTAGAGTCTGTGTTGAGAGATCAGCTGTTATCCTGATTGGTTTACCCCTAAATGTAATCTGCTTCCTTTCTCTTGTAGCTTTTAAAATTCTCTCCTTATTCTGTATGTTGGGCATCTTCATTATAATGTGTCTAGGTGTGGATCTCTTATGATTTTGCACATTCGGCGTCCTGTAGGCTTCTAGGATTTGGGATTCTGTCTCATTCTTCAAGTCTGGGAAGTTTTCTCATATTATTTCATTGAATAGATTGTTTATTCCTTTGGTTTGGAGCTCTGTGCCTTCCTGTATCCCAATGACTCTTAAGTTTGGTCTTTTAATGTTATCCCATGTTTCTTGGATGTTCTGCTCATGGTTTCTTAGCAGTCTTGCTGAGCTGTCTATGTTCTTTTCAAGTTGAAATACTTTGTCTTCATTGTCTGATGTTCTATCTTCTAAGTGATCTACTCTGCTGGTAGTATTCTCAATTGAGTTTTTAAGTTGGTTTATTGCTTCCTGCATTTCTAGGATTTCTATTTGTTTGTTTTTTATTACCTCTATCTCCCTGTGTAATTGATCTTTTACTTCCTGGATTTGTTTATGTAGTTCCTTGTCAAAGTGATCTTTCATTGTCTGATTTTGCTGTCTCATGTCTTCCTTGAGACTCCAGATCATCTGAAGCATGTATATCCTGAACTCTTTATCTGACATTCCATCTGTTGCAGCTATTACCTCTTCTAAAGTTGAGTTGACCTGCATTGCTTGTGGTCCTTTCTTTCCTTGTCTTTTCATACTGCTCGCGTTTCTTTCTGCTTGGTGAAACTGTTGTGTTTTTGAAATTTTCCCCCTATTTATTTATATTGCTCTTGTGTAGTTGGAAAATCTCCCTTGCAGGGCGGGTAGTGGCTGTGCTCCTCCTCTAATTAGGGTGATCTGTCTACCCCGCTGGTCGGTCGCAGGTCTGCCCACCCTGCGTGCGCGGGTGGCGGCTCTGCTCTGCCCGCACTCCAATTGTGGTGACGTAACTACCACGCCCTCAGGTCGTTGGTCCTGATCCGGATGTGGGCAGCGGCTCTGCTCGGCCCCTACTCCAATTGGTGTGACGTGTCTACCATGCTGGCAGGCCTCTAGGCCTGTTCCGCCGGTGGGTTGCAGGTCTGCCTACCTTGTGGGCTCGGGCGGCAGTTCTGCTCAGCCCCCACTCCCAATGGGGGTACCTGACTGCCTCTCCAACGGGTCGCTGGGCCTTTTCCGGACATGGGCGGCGGCTCTGCTCCACCCCCACTCCAACCAGTGTGACGTGATTGCCTCGGTGCTACGTGTCCACCACGCTGGCAGGCTACCGGGCCTGTCCTGCCAGTGGGTCGCAGGTCTGCCTACCTTGCAGGCTCAGACGGCGGCTCTGCACAGCCCCTACTGCAAATGGGGTGACTTGGCTACCGCGCCTTCGGGTCGCTGGTCCTGTTCTAGGTGTGGGCGGCTACTCTCTTCGGCCCCAGCTGCAGTTGGGGTGTCGTGATACCACGCCGGCGGGTCACTTGGCCTGCTCTGGGCACAGGCGGCAGCTCCACTCTGCCCCCCTGGCCCCCACAGCACCCAGCAGGACCTGGACCGAGAAGCAGTCACCGTAGGTTCCCCAACCCTGGGCCAAAGCAGCTTCGGGAGCCAGAACCCGGCCTCTCCGATCCCGGCTCATGCTCCGCTAGGAGCAGGCTCCAAGGAGTGACCCCCGCGGGTTCCCCTGCCCCAGGCCAAAGCAGCTCTGGGAGCCAGAGCCCGGCTGCTCCAAGCTCTCCGAGCTTGGTGCACGCTCCGCTGGGAGCAGGCTCAAAGACGCAGTCCTCGTGGGCTCCCCAGCCCCGGGGCCAAAACTATTCCGGGAGTCAGAACCCAGCCGCCCCGAGTTCAGCGCACGCTCCACTTGGAGCTGGCCTCAACACGCAGTCTCCGCAGGTTCCCCAGCCCTGGGTCAAAGCAGCCCCGGGAACCAGAATCCGGCCGCTCAGAGCCCGGCTCACGCCTTGCCAGGAGCGAGCCCCTGGGAGTATTCTCCACTGGTTCTCCAGCCCCGAGCCTGAGCGATCTGTCTGCGAGACGCAGGCAAATACCAGCCTGAAATCACCTGTTCCGTAGCTGTATGAGCTGAGATCAGTAGAAAACAGGGATGATTACATTAGCTCTCCAAGATGGCGGCTGCTGTCCTCCTCCGTGGTCCGACCGGTGTCGAGAACTGAACTGGACCACTTCTCTTCTCTGTCTTAAAGCTGGAACTCAGCACTAAGCACGGCCATTGCACCACTGGCAGGAGCCCCCAGAATCCGCATCGCAGCACCCCCGCTCCGGCACCTCGCCGCTTCCCAGCGCGCGCCGCAGACTCCAGCTGCGGGGCGATCCGCCGATCAGGCAATGCGACCCTCCATGCGGAGAAATCACCTGCGTCCGAGCCCCTGCAGCTGAACCTCGCGCGATGGAAATCCGTCCACTAGATTCTGGAGCACCTCAATTTCACTGGAAATTCCCAGCAAGATAGCCTTCAGCTGTTTCACCTCGTCTTTCTCCCGCACAGTGACGCGGCGCACTGGGGTGATGCACTCCCTTCGCCTCCATCTTCCTAGCCTCCCCAGCTTTCTTATAGAAGGCTAGAAAAGGGAACTGAAAGACTACAGAAGAGGG
This sequence comes from Spermophilus citellus, assembly GCF_964194105.1. NCBI lineage: Eukaryota > Metazoa > Chordata > Mammalia > Rodentia > Sciuridae > Spermophilus > Spermophilus citellus. The sequence continues at coordinate 136,142,681 of NC_138185.1, forward strand.
AGAAGCTTGGGAATCTGACCACTAAAATGGAACACATTCAGTATGACTACAAAGATTTTGAAGACTGAAGTGAAATTAGAGAAACAACCCACAGATGGCTGGTCAGTTCTTGAAGCATGACTCAGTAGGGTCAATTTCTGTCTAAAACAAAAATACTAACGTTCTTGGTGGCACTTAAATAAGACCTAGAGTCTCATAATTTAATATTCAAAATGTCTAGAATGTAATCTGGAATCATTCATCTTAAAAAGAACCAGAAAAATCTGAACTCACATGGAGAAGGAAATAGATGCTAAAGCTAGGATCACCCAAATATTAAATTTATTTCAAAAAGCTAAATCAACTGTTAGGACTGTGTTCCAGAAATGAACAGGAAGATAAGAAAGCCTTAGCAAAGAGATAACATATAAAGAAGAATTAAATGGAATTTTTAAAACTGAGAAATAAAATAGTGGAAATGAAAATCTTAGTGGATGGGAAATATTAAAGTAACTGGATATGACAGATGAAAGAAAATATATCAATAAGAATTACCTCATTTCAACAACAGGAAAATAATTGGACTTATAAGAATATCAAAAGGTCTAACATTTGTATCATCAGAGACTCAGAACAAGAGGAGAATGAGTGTGGTGCAGTAAAAAATATGAAGAAATAATGGTGTATGTATTGAAAATAAGAAATAAAACTATTCTGTCTGCATATGACATAATTATTTATATAGAAAATCTAAAGGGATTCATAAAAAATCCTAAAAATAAATAATTTAGCAAGTGACACAGGATAGGCCACAAAGAGCAATCATATTTGTGTAAACTAGTAAAGAACAACTGAAAATTGAATTTAAAACACAGTAGCTGCCTCCCCCCATTGAAGTAGTTTGGTATAAATGTAACAAAGTATACGCAGGATCTCTGCTGAAAATTATAAAGCCCTGATTAAAGAAATAAAAGAAGATTTAAATAAATGGAAGGACATACCATATTCATGGATTGTAAAATTCTAGTAAAATGTTTGGTTCTTCCAATGGATGTATACATTTAACACAATAATAATAAAAATTTTAGAAACATTTTTTTCTTGTTATAGAAAAAACTGATTCTAAAATTTCTATAGAAATCAAAGACCTAGAATAACCAAAACGAGTTTAAAAAAGAAAATTAATATTGTAAAAAAAAGTCTATAGCAAATTTTAAGTGTTACCACAACAAAAATATAAGTAACCAAGGTTCAGTATTTGCTTGATTGAGCTATTTCACAATGTGTACACATTTGAAAACTACATGTTTATATGATAAATACATACATTTTTGTCCATTTACAAAGCATATAAGCCCCCAAAAAAGATGAAGAAAAGTTACATAATTTAAATGCTTAGTACAAAGCTTTTGTAATCAGAATTGTGCTGTTGACAAAGGAACAGCAATATAGATGTCAATGGAATAGAATAGAGATATCAGAAATGGACCTGCACAAATATAGCTAAAGTCACAATGGCAATTCACTGGGAAAAATATAGTCTTTTTAAATAAATGCTTTTGAAGCTATTTGACATCCACATACAAAAGTAATCAACCTCAGCCTTTATACACATTATACAAAAAATAGCTCTAAAGATATATCATACTCTAAATGTGAGATATTGCTGCATGCAGGTGGCCCAACCCTATAATCCCATTTACTCAGGAGGCTAAGGCAGGAGAATCACATGATTACATGTTCAAAGCCAGTCTGGGCAACTTAGCCAAGACCCTGTCTCAAAAAAAAAAAAAAAAAAAAAAAAAAAAAAAAAAAAAAAGCTGTGGGTGATGATGGTGACTGGGAACATAGCTCATTGGGTAGATGAGCACATGATGGTAGTAGAGCACCACTGAGTTCAATTCCTAGTACCTCAAAACAGCAACAAAGAAAGCAAGAGAATCTACATGCCCAGTTTGGATTTTTTTTTTTTTTTTAATAATGCTAGGGACTGAACCCAGGGCCTTGTGCATGTGAAGCAAGCACTCTAACAACTGAGCTATATCCAGAGCCACCTGGTTTTGATCTTGAGGAGAAATTTATTGATGAATTGGACTTCATTAAATTAAAGAGCTTGCCTGTAAAAGACATCATTAAGAGAATGAAAAGGCAGATTGCATGCAATATGAGGAAAATACTTTCAAATCACAACTGCAAAGACATATTCAGGATATCTAAAGCTGAAAATTTAACAGTAAGGAAATGTAATTTAATTAAAAATACTTAATAGGTTTTGGCAGGTATTTCCAAAAAGGATGTAGAGTGCAAATCAATTCTTAAAGATGTTTAACATAACCAAAAATTATGAGAATGCAAAATGAAATACACTACACACCATTAGAACGGCTTAAATTAAGCCTGCTGTTGTGGTATATGCCTATAATCCTAGTGATTTGAGAGACTGAGGCAGGAGGATCAAAAGTGCAAATCGTGCCTTAGCAACTTAAATTTTTTAAAAAGAGTGTTGGGAATATAGCTCAATGGTAAAGTGCCCTGGGTTCTATCCTCAGTACCTTAAAACAAAACAAAACAAAACCAAGTACTGTTGAGGCTGTAGAGCAGCTGGGACCCTCACATATTGCTGTTCAGGATGCAAAAGAATATTACACCTCTGGAGCTGGGGTTGTAGCTCAGTGGTACAGCACTTGCCTAGCAAGTGTGAGGCACTGGGTTCAATCCTCAGCACCACATAAAAATAAATAAATAAAATAAAGATACTATGTTCATCTACAACAAAAAAATATTTTTTTTAAAATGGAAAAGAGTTAGACACATACTTACCATATGTTAAATTTGAACTCTTTGCCGTCTTAATGGTAGCATTCTATTCACAAACTGTTTTGGGTTTTATCTCTGTATTTTAAATAATATGATGAATTATCACTTCCAGGATTAAAAACAAATTGAGGCATTATCTACTAATCCTTCACAATAGAAGGGATGATTTTGCTCCCCTTTCCCCATACACCTATATAACCTTGCCATCCTTCTCTCTTTGCATTATATGTTTTATTTTGACTCAGTAGGTCTTTACCTTGTTTTGATTGTGTTAATACTGTTTATAGCTGAGCCATGTAATGAACACATTACTTTTTTGTGTATGTGGCAGTACTACGAATTGAACCAAGGGGTGCTTTACCACGGAGCTATATCCACAGTCCTTTTTATTTTTTATTTTGAGATGGGATCTGACTAAGTTGCCCTGGCTGGCCTCGAACTTGAGATCCTTTGGTTTCAGCCTCCCAAGTAGCTGGGCTTATAGGCATGTGGTACCGTGCCTGGTATTACTTTTTTTTTTTTTTCCTCTCCCCTAATTTGTCTTCCCCAGAGTTAATAATTTTAACAAACTTCTTGGTTTTTCTTTTTTCTTACCACTAATTCAGTTATGTGCCCCTTTACCCAGATATTTAAATTTTTTCTTACACTGAATTCCCTATATAATCTTTTATCAGGGGGCTGGGGTTATGCCTAGCATGTGTGAAGCACAGGGTTTGCTTCTCAGCACTACATACAAATTAAAAAAAACAAACAAACAACTTTTTATCAGTGACCTCAGATCTATTTTAGATTTTCAGATTGTTCTTTGATGTTAAAATTTTTTGTGAAGTAGTCTGATGATTATTTTAATTCTTAAAAGCAGAACAAGAACACATTAGGGCAGAGAAAGGGGTCTTAAAAGTTTGAGCACATGCTATTTTACCTAGCTGCTTTATTTTTTATTTCCACGTAAGTTCAAACTCGTAATGACTTCTTCAACAAGCATATGTTGTACCCATGTTACCACTAGCAGTGATCATTCTTCAGTGGCTGTCACCTGAATGCAGTTTTATCTTTTATAAAATCCAGTAAACTCTTACTGTGGTATTTGGATGTTTGTTAATGATGCTATTTGTTTGGTCTTGAAAAACTTTCTTATTTTTGAAAAAAAATTTCTCTTAAGATGTGCAGATGCTTTGGACTTACTATAATTTCATCAGCATACAGGGATTTCTCCTTGGAACCCTTTAGTCTGCTCCAGTCAGGGCTGGTTGTTCTCTGTGTTTACACTTACCATCCTTGGATCATTCCCAACATCTTCCTAGGGATTCCCTTTGCTTCTTTTTAATGCTGTATGACTTGGTAAATTCCATGTATCGTTTTCATTCTTATTTAGTGACGTACCCCTTTACAGCTTCCTCAATATAGGGTGCATAGAAGTACATTTTTGATATTTTTCTTGTGTGTCTGAAAATGTATTTATCATACCCTGACATTTAAATGAAAAACTGGCTATATATAGGATCCTGGATTAAAAATAATTTTACTTCAGAAGTTAATTTTTAGGCTTTCACTGTTGTGGTTGAGAAAAGTGCAGTTCCATTATGATTCTTGTTACTTTGGCATGTTCTAAGTTCTTTTTCGTCAGTGTTTTGCAATTTCTCTCTGCCTTCTGATATACCTTAATATGAGTATATTTTCATGTAATGTGCCAGACTTTGTCCTTCATTGAAACTTAAGATCCGAATGTTTTTCTTGGAAAGTTTTCTTGATTTATTTTGTTGGCAGTTTTCACTTCTCTAGTTTTTTTCTCTCTCTTCTCTCTTGGAATAGCTATAATGTGGATATTGGACCTCTTGGAGTGGTCTCCTAATTTAATTTTTTTCTCCTATTTTTACTTGTATTTGTTCTTACCTTTTTTGTTGTGATAAACTTATTTTTAAAATAGATACAGTGATAAAACTGTGATTATTCTTTTTCTTTTGACATTCTAACCACAAAAGCCTGGCAGTTTTATTTTATTAAAAGAAAATTTTTTTTTGTTTTTTTGGCACTGAGGATTGAATCCAGGGCTGCTTAACCACTGAGCCCACATCCCCAGCCCTTTTTTATATTTTATTTATTTATTTATTTATTTATTTTTAATGATTCACAAGGTCACATTTATTAAAATTTCATCTTTATTCAATAATTAAGTCAGTACCTGCTATATGATGCTGAAGGAAGAAATATATCTGCATGGATCATCTACAATATAAAAATACCAAAGAGATACTCAGGAGGGAGGGAGGGAAGGAGAAAGGGATAATATAACATATGTGTGTGTGTGTGTGTGTGTGTGTGTGTGTGTGTGTGTGTGTGTATATATATATATATATATATATATATATATATATATAATAGTTTATTTAGAGAAAGGGTCTCACTGAGTTGCTAAGGGCTTTGCTAAGTTGCCGAGGCAGGCTTTGAACATGAAATCCTCCTGCCTCAGCCTCCTAAGCCTCTGAGATTATAGGCATGCTCCACCTCGCCCTGCAAAAGAAAAAGTTTTGAAATAGCATCTGGCAATTTTACCTAATTGACATTGAACTCCCAGACTCAAGCAGTGCTCCACTTCAGCCTCCTGAATGACAGGGACTACAGCACATACAGGTATGTGCTGCTGTATCCAGTAGCCTTGTAGTTTTAAATTGAAATGATGAAATTCCCTGTTAAATGGACATCTTCATGAGTTTCCTAGACCCCATGGCTGAATTAATTTTCCTAGGCACATGGTTTGAAGCACTGTCTTAGCAGTTAATCAAGCTTTCTAACTTGTTGATTTCTCTGTAGTATTTATACTTTATTCTCGTAACTTTTTTCCCTCCAGTACCGGGGATTGAATTTAAGGGTGTTCTACCACTGAACTACAGTCTCAGGCTTTTTAATTTTTCACTTTAAAACAGGATCTTACTAAGTTACCTAGGCCGTTCTCTCAACTTCCTGAATAGCTAGGATAATAGGTGTGTGCCACTATATCTGGCTAATCTTATATGATTTTTAAATGTTTTTCTTTGAATAAGACTCATACCTTATGGTTTCTCCCCCCCACACACCTTTTTTTTTTCTTTTTCTTTTTTTGGTACTGGAAATTGAACCCAGAGGCATTTTACCACTGAACTATGTCCCCAGTCCTTTATTTTTTTAAATTTTGAGACAGGATCTTACTAAGTTGCTGAAGCTGGCCTTGAACCTGCAGTCTTCTTCCTGCTTTAGCCTTTCAAATCATTGGAAGTACAGGCATGAGCTACTGTGCCTAGTGTACCTTATGGTTTCTATCTCAGATATAGATATCTATAAGTTGTTATTATTAGGATAGTGTTTGTGTTGTGTGTGTGTGTGTGTGTGTGTGTGTGTGTGTGTGTGCGCATTTTCTCTGGGGAATAAACCCAGGGCCTTGCACATGCTAGGCAGATACTCTGTCACTGAGCTACCCCCAGAGTAGGATAGTAGTATTTTTTGTTTTGTTTTTGTTTCTTTCAGTGGGGAATGGGTAAACAGATATAGATGGGAGATGGATAAGGAAACTCAGACTGATTTAATTGTGTCATTGGCATTCTAGCATTTTAGCATTATAGAGGTTATAGTATTTATTTATTTTTATTTTTGTTTTACATATTTTTTTTAGTTGTGGATGAACACAGTTCCTTTATTTATTTATTTATTTTTGTGTGGTGTGGAGCATAGAACCCAGTGCCCACAGGTGCTATCGAGTGCTCCACCACTGAGCTACAACCCCAGGCCCACTTATTTTTATTTACCTGGAATTTGTTCTTTAAATCCCAGAGCAGGGCTGGAGGTACAGCTCCAGGCTAGCATGTGTGAAGCTCTGGACTCATGAAATAATTCTCAGCATTCTCATTACTGGGTTTGGGATACTTTTCACTAAATTACTAAACTTTATTACTAAATTTTATTTTATTTCAAAAGGGAAATAATTGATGCCCCTTTCTGATTGTTTTACTTCCCTCTAGCAGCAAGTTATATAAAATTACTTGACTTTTATATAACATTGTTACTAATGTGAATATTTGATAATGTGATATAGACCACCATACCACTATTTACCATAGTTTTGGACTCTTGAATTGGAAGCAAGAGTAATAGTTGACTATCTGAAATTGTAAGAACAAGGAGATGCATAAATTTATATACATTTGAGTATCTCAGATCTGTTCCTTAAAAAAACATATCAAGCACTTGGGGAGGATTTTATTAATACTTGCTTTAGATGAGTTGTTATGGTTTATAAATGAGGTATCTCCCAAAAACTTATGTATGAGACAATACTAGAACATTCAGAAGTGAAATGATTGGGTTATAAGAGCTTAACATAATCAGTTATTGTTTAACATAATCAGTTAGTGTTTTAAGCCACTAACTGATGGGGATTAACTGTGGTAACTGTAAGCAGGTAGGGAGTGGCTAGAGGAGGTGCATCACTGGGGGATTGCCTTCAGGGTTTATATTTTGTCCCTGGTGAGAAATCCTCTCTCTGCCTTCTGATTATCATGTCCTAAACTGCTTTCCTCTGCCACACCCTTCTGCCTTGATGTTCTGCCTTACTTCCATCACAGAGCAGTGCAGCGGGCCATCTTTCAGAGACCTCTGAAACTGTGAGCTCCAAAATAAATTTTTCCTCTGCAAACTGTTCATGTCAGGTCTTTTCGTCGCAGCAGTGAAAAAGCTGACTAAAACATGAGTGAAGGAATCCTTTTTAATATCACAGTTAAAAATCTGTGTTTAATTGGCAAGGTAGTATCTTGTCTGTAATACCTACATTATGTGTATTAAGTCGTCGTCGTCCTCCTCCTCCTCCTCCTCCTCCTCCTCCTCCTCCTCCTCCCCCCCACCCCTCATTTTATTTATTTGTATGTGGTGCTGAGGGTTGAACCCAGGGCCTTGCTCCTGTTAGGTGAGAGCTTTTACCGCTGAGCCACAACCCCAGCCCCAGTTCTACTTTTTTTGGTTGGAGATATAACTGATAATTTCTGTTTGACAAAGAACTTTATGAGAAGCCATAATTATTCCCCATTGGGTTAGCATGGTCAAGAGCTAAAATATTAAGAGAAAGTCTTAGTTTTGATATTTTGAGTAGTTGGTGAAGACCTTTTTTGTACATTCAGGACTCCTTCTGTCTTGTCTTTTTTTTTCTTTTTGGTACCTGGGATTGAACCCAGGGTTGCTTAACTATTGAGCCACTTCCCCAGCCCCCTTTTTTGATTTTTTAATTTTGAAACAGGGTCTTAATAAGTTGCATAGTGCCTGCATATGTTGATGAGGCTGCCTTTGAGCTTGTAATCCTCCTGCCTCAGCCTCTCGGCTGCTGGAATTGCAGGCGTTTGCCCCTGTGCCTGGCTCCTTCTGTCTTATAGAGAATTCCTTTACATAAGAAAAATATAATAAAAAAGTTAAAATTGGTGGTTGATTTATTTCTGTCCTATATTTTCTTATGGTCAACAACCTTTGACTTCCAGAGCTCAGTGCTGCTTTGCTCTACTGTTTTTTTCTCTAGTTGTGAGCCAGACTCTATTATTCTTACTTTTCCCCAGGGAATTCTTATTTTAATTGTTTTGTTAGCCTTCATCACTGCCCCCATGTAGGCTATCCTAGGTGACTAGTTTGCTAATATCTGAAAATCTAATTCGTCTTGAATACTAAATGGTTGATACTGCTTCCTAGAGGAATATTTAGACTTTAAGAGGTGTATTTGATAGGAGATAAGATCTAAGGAAGATTCTAGCTGAAAAAAATAGTGTACATTAAAAATGAAAGTAGAAGTGACATATATTTTATGTGTTGGGGAAAGATTATTGGAGATTGAACCCAGGAGTATTATATCTCTGAACTACATGCCCAGCAGCCCTCACCCCTTTTTTTCCATTTTATTTGGAGAAAAGATTCTGCTAAGTTGACTGGGCTGCTCTGTAATCCTCCTGTCTGTGCTTCCCAAGTAACTGAAATTATAGGTATGCACAACTGCACCTGGTCTGATGTGGCGCTTTAGGGGAGGGGGAAGGAGACCTCATCAGAGTGTGTAACTTATGTTGAAAAACTGAGGGAAATGAGGTTTGATAAGTAAAATAGAATGAATTATTGGATTTTAGGGTAACAATTTTTGTTTTGTTTTCTGAAAGCATTATAAGTAAAAGGTCTTATAAGACATATTCTTAAGAATACAAATGACATGATGAAAAGAACATTTTAGGGCAAAAATTTGTTGAGTTATGGCTTGGCCTGATCTAATGAAGTGTCAAATTCTATAGAATGGATGGAGGTAGGGAGAGACACATGCTAGAAGAACCTGGTTAATCGACATTACTTCATTAGAGCACTGTACATCAGGGGAGTCCAGTAGGATGCACAGAAGTCAGGCAAAGCACAGGACAAGTCATTGGTAAACATTCAGTGTACTCAGGACATCCAGTATAGATATTTGGCCCCATGGTGTAGTTTTGGGTCAGTGGAATGAATAAGGGAAAAAATAGCTTAGGCCCTTAATGGTTCAGATTTATTAGGTAGTTTACTAATATTTATTTTCCTTCTCATTTTGTAATTTCTTAGGTACCTGGTAAAATTGGGCAACTATATAGTTGCTAGGGGTGTGAATAAGGCATGGTGTTTGTTCACAGGGGCTACAGTCAAGCCAGATTGACATAGAAAGGACGAATAATGACATTGTAGAATAAGTTATAAGAGAAAAACATACGGGGCTGGGGATGTAGCTCATTGGTAAAGCACTTGCTTAGCATGTATGAGGCCCTGTGTTCAATCCCCAGCACCTCAAAAAAAAAAAAAAAAGAGAGATACATAAAATATATAAAAAGGATGAATGAAAGCCAGATATGGTGGCACACACCTGTAATCTAGCTACTTGGGAGGCTAAGGAGGACTGCAAGTGTTATGGTTTGAATATGTGGTATCTCAAAGGCTCATGTGTGAGACAATGCAAGAACATGCAGAGGTGGGATGATTAGATAATGAGAGTTGTAACCTGATCAGTGGATTAATTCACCCATATGGATTAACTGGGTGGTAACTATAGGCAGAATAGGGTATGGCTGGAGGAGGCAGGTGGGGGGAGGCTACCTTTTTGTTGTTTATATTTTGTCACTGGTGAGCAAAGCTCTCTTTGTTCCTGTTGCTATGTCCTGCGCTGCTTTCCTCCACCATGCCCTTCTGCCATGATACTTTGACTTATCTTGGGTCCAGAGCTATGGAGTAGGCAGATTATGGACTGAACTTCTGAAACTGTGAGCCAAAATAAATTTTTCCTCCTCTATGTTCTTCTTGTCAGGTCTTTTGGTCAGAGTGATAAAAAAGCTAACTAAAATAGCAAGTTTGAGGCCAGCCTGAGTAATTCAGTATGTGTGAGTCTGTGTCTCAAAACAAAAAGGACTGAGGATGTAGCTCAGTCTGCAACATATCCTGGGTTCAAAACCCAGTATCCTCTCCTCCAAAAAATAAAAAATGATGAATATATTAAAAGTTCCATGGGGGAACTGGGTGTGGTGTTACATGCCTATAATTCTAGCACCTTGAGAAGCTAAGGCAGGAGGATCAAAAGTTTAAGGCCAGTCTCTGCAACTTAGTGATACCCTGTCTCAAAATTAAAAAGAATGAAGTTGGACCTTGATCACATATTTATATAAATTAACTCAAAATGGATAAAAGTCCTAAATGCAGAGGCTAAATTTTATAGCTTGGCATATTGGCATTTGCCTATAATCCAAGCCACTTAGGAGGTTGAGACAGAAGGATCTCAAGTTTGAGGCCAGCCTCAGCAATTTAGCAAGGCATTGTCTCTAAAAGAGGGTTGGGGATGTAGCTCAGTGCTAAAGTGCCCCTGGGTTCAATCCCCTTTATCCCCCTAAAACAAATAAAACCCCCTAGTCTCAGATACTGTGTTATGTTAGCACAAAAGGGACCAAGAACTTTATCTAGAATATGTAAAGAATTTATGACTCAATAATAAAGAGACAAATAGCCCAATTTAAAAATCAGCAAAGGATCCAAGAGTTGAGATTTAGCTCAGTGGTAGAGGGCTTGCCTAGCATGTGTGAAGCCTTGGATTTGATCCCTTGCACCAAAGGATCTGAATAGACCTTTGTCCAAAGAAGGTAAAGAAATAGTCAAGAAGCACATGAAAAGGTGCTCAGCATAATTAGTCATAATGGAAATATAAATTAAAACCACACTGAGATAATACTTTACTCCTACTAATATGGCTACAGTCAAAAAGATAAGAGGCAGGGCTGGGGTTATATCTCAGTGATAGAGGGCTTGCCTCACATGTGCGAGACCCTGGGTTCAATCCTCAGCACCACATTAAAAAAAAAAATATATATATATATATATATACACACACACACATTGTATATTGTATACATATATAAGTGTGTGTGTGTATATTTTTTGTGTATATATAGTGTGTATGTATGTGTGTGTGTGTATATATACACACACACACACAATATCAAGAACCTGAAGATTATTTAAATGTCTTCTATACAAGCAGTTTTGAAAATTTATAAAGATATATATATATATATATATATATATATATATATATATATATATGAATGAGACATTGGTAAAGATGCGGAAAAATTAGAACTATCATAACATTACTGGTGGGAATATAAAATTGTACAGTTCCTTTGCAGAACAGTCTGAAATTCTGGAAAAAAAATCAAACATACAGTTATCATATGACCCAAAAATGCCATTCCCAGTATATACCCAAGAAAATTGAAAACATATGTCCACACAAAGACTTATACAGGAGTGTTCATAACATCATTATTCATAATAGTCAAAAAGTAGGACATCCAAACGGACAATCAACTGTTGAATGGCTAAACAAAATGTGGTTTGTTTATACAATGAAATATTACTGAGAAAAGAAGTACTGATACATGTTACAACATATTGTACATACTATGCTAAAGGAAGGAACCCATTTACAAAAGAACTTAGTATAGGATTCCATTTATATGAAATATCCAGAGTGGGCAAATCTATAGAGATAGAAAGTTGATTAGTTCTTGTAGGTCTGGGAGATTTGGAGAGAAATGGGAAGTGACCATGGATATGGGTATTTTTTTTGGTAGGACCGGATGAAAATGTTCTAATATTAATCATGTTGGTAGTTGTAACTTTGTGAATACATTGAAAATCATTGAGTTGAACCCTTTAAATTGGTTAATTTTGACATGTTAATATTTCAGTAAAGCTGTTATAGGGCTAGTAGAAAACATGGTTAGCATGTGTGAGGCCCTGGGTGAAAGGCCCTGGGATCCAGTGCCCAGCAAGCAGCACACACACAAAAAACTGTTATTAATAAACTTAGCTATTTACTTGTTTACTCATTTAGTACATATTTATAGAGTTCTTAGTATGTGCCCTATGCAAAGCTGGGTATTAGAGTCCTTGATTTTGAAATACTAACAGTCTATAGAGGTCAGATAAGCAAACACAGTATAGCATAAAGATGCTGAAACTAAGTTCATGTGTTATATTCTGATGCCTTTGTGTGCAGTTTTGACAGCCTATAGGAATTAATCAAGAAGGGTAAAAATGAGGGTTGGCTTGGGGTTGGACTTCATTTCTACTTTAGGATGACATGGAGATTATTTAAATGTCTTCAATACAAGCAGTTTTGAAAATTTATAAAATTATTTATCTACAGATTTTGAGTTCTTGTACTATTTCTGTATCTTTCTTATTTTATATGAAATTTAATAATACTGTTTTTGTGAATGGAGAATTATGATCAGTCCTATGAGAATTATGATCAGTATTGAGACTGTTTTTGTTGTTATTGGTTTTCTAACTAGACATGACCTATAGACTGCCTATTTGTCAGAAAAATCGGTATAGTTCTGGTATCTGGATTCTACTCAAGAGTCTTTTAAAAAAATTATTGTTATTATTTTTTGCAGTACTGGGTAATTCTTTGCAAAATTATAATCCTTCTGCCTTAGTCTCCTGAGTATTTTGAATTATAGCAACTTGATGTCTAATATGAAAGTTGTGTGAGGTATAAAATTCCTTCAGCCACACATTTCCTTCTCAGGCTCCTTCATTGATTTTATTTATTTATTTTTTGTTCCAATGTTCTGATGTTGGTTCAATTCTAACTATCATCATCTCTAGACAGCATACTCATACCTCCATTGACAATATATAGATGTGATATTTTCTATTTTTGACCTCTTTGTTCAATTCCACTCAAGCCTAGCATGGTGGCTAATGCCCATAATTCCAGCAACTAAAAAGGCTAAGCCAGGAGAATCAAGGCCAGCATGGGGGTATATCTAAGTGGTAGAGTGCCCCTGTGATCAGTCTCCAATACAAACAAAACAAAACAAATTCCACATGTAAATTTTAAGTGAATTTTCATGTTCTGCAAATTGTAAATTAGGACAAAATCCCTAAACTGAAATCATTGTCCTTTCCAATTCATCCTAATTTCTTTCTTGGTTTACATTGATGCAGTCCACTTTGTCAACTTACCTTAATTTTACTTCACTGTTCCCTTCTCTCTTCTCCTCTCTGGTAATTTTTTATTTTTGGTGATGGTACTAGGAATGGAACTCAGGACCTGGCATATGCTAGGCAAGCAGTCTATCACTAAACTACAGCTTCAGCTGTAGAGAGCAATCTGTGTCCTGCCCCATTACTTCATAATGAATAGAATAGCAGTTTTCAGGCTGTGCCTAACCCTGAATTACTTTTTTTGGGTGGGTGGGTGGGTACTGGAGAATGAACCCAGGGTGCTTTGCCGCTTAGTTACATTCCCACTCATTTTTATTTTTTGTCTTGAGAACAGGGTCTTGTTTAGTTGCAGAGTCTAGCCTTGAATTTGTAATCCTCTTGCCTCAGCCTCCAAATCAACAGGATTATATGCATATACCATTATGGCCAGCTGGAGTTACTCTATTTTGTAAAGCAGTAATTTGCCATGAGTTATTCCGTTTTGAGTACAAGTGCCAAGATAGAATGACTCTATCTTATTTGTACAAGTGAACAATCACCATCTGCATAGCACAACTATAGGCAAAATCTGATAAATTAATTGTGCTGATAAAAATGATCACCTGTGAATTTGTTAAATTAAATCGGAAGCACATGGATGCATGGGAATATCAATCCCATATCAGAAAAACTAGGGCCGTTAGCTGATCAAACACCAGAACACTGAATGAAGTAACCCCCTCACCTGAGACCCATAAAAGAAGCACCTCAAGGCTGGTTATGGTGGTACATCGACCTGTTATCCATTAGACCATTTGATGGATGTATCATGAGATTAACAGGCAAGTTTCAGCTCAACTGTTATTTATCTGCTTGTCATGGCCCACTTTTCAACTGCCTATTTTCTGGACCCTGGCCTAGAATAAGTTCCATGGTCTGACAGCTTAGTGCTCTTAACAAATTCTTGGTCTCAATCTTATCTGATCATTTGTAGTGATTTGTTTGCATTAGTATCTGCCCTTTTCCCTTGTTCTTAGTGCTACCTCCTGAAACCCTGTGTACACCTTAATCCTTTCTTAGTCTTTCTGTAACCTGAGTGTATCATTGTGTGAATTATGATGTATGACTTTGGTGTTATAAATACTAGTAATTAAGATTGGAATAAAAGAATCCTTGATTTCCAGCGTAGAACTTTAAGGTGACCCATGAGTACTTGGGGAATTACAACCAATGAGAGTGGTGAAACTTTGTAAATTTATTGTTATTTAATAAATTCTGACATTGTGGAAAGACAAACATATTTGTTCTATGTTAATGGCATGGCTGTCTCACAATACCAACCTTGTCTCTTAAATCTTTATTTGAAATCTTTTAAAATTCTCACTTCCAGTGCTTTAGTTTAGATTTGCATCTTTTACTTGGACTATTGCTTTAATCTCCTAATTGATATCCTTGCCTACCATTTCTTCCACAAACCAGAATCTAAAGGTGAACAGCAAGAACTAGGGATGTAGCTCAGTTGTAGCCACTTGCCTAGCATGTGTGAAGCCCTGGGTTCAGTCCCTAGCCGTGCCCCCCCAAAAAACAAAACAAAACATTTTCTTTTTTTTTAATTTTTAATATTTATTTTTTAGTTTTCAGCAGACACAACATCTTTGTTTGTATGTGGTGCTGAGGATCGAACCCGGGCCGCACGCATACCAGGCGAGCGTGCTACCGCTTGAGCCCCATCCCCAGCCCACAAAACATTTTCTTTACAAAACACAATTCAGATCATGTAGCTTTCTGCTTGAAAGCTCTGGAAACCTCATTCTTCCATTATCTAATAATGAATTGAATCTGAATTCTTTAGTGTGGCCATAAGAGAAAAAAAGAAAGTATTTTTTTCCTTTTACTCTCACACTTAATACAAAACTCTTCTGTATGTGTGGAATTTTCCCACACATCAAGCAGTTCTCTGACACCAGTGGAGTATCCAGTTAAGTTCTGGTAGATAGCATCGGATCCCACAGTGAGGGCTCATTTCCATAGTCCCTCCTTCAGTCACTGAATTGCAAATAGTATCTTGGCTGCAACCCAGGGCTTCCATGACCCCCTCTTTAACTTAATTTGTTAGAAAGACTCATAGGGCTGCCTGGGCAATTTAGCCAGGACTCTTTCTCAAAATAAAAAGGGTTGGGGGTATAGTTCAAGGGCTGGAGAATGTGCCTCGCGTGTCCAAGGCCCTGGGTTCAATACTGGCAGGAAAAAAAGATGCATTTCTCATAAACTTAAAATCTAATGATATCTAGAGACTTCACTTTCATTTGAAGCCTCAAAAACAAAAATTTTAAATCTTCTGGATATTCATTGCATTTTCTCTATAATAATGTAGAATTCATCATACTGCATTAATTTTTTATATGCATACATGGGCTGTGAACTCCTTGAGAGCATAGATTTTCTTAATTTTTCATGTATTCCTATTGCCTAGTTTAGTGCTTATCATATAGTAGGTCTTCTATGTATTCTATCATAGTCTTTATTTCCCTAGCTGGGATTGCAAGTATGCATCATCACATCCAGTGCTCCTTTTAGCTTTCATATGTATCAACAAGATGTTATTTGAATTTAAAATCTATTTAATTTTTTCTGGCTTAATGATTAAGCAAAGGCTCTAGAATCAAACTGCTCCATTTTCTAGCTGTATGATTTTGGAAGAAGTAATTTAACTTCACTAAGCCTCCATTTCTATATTTGAAAAACAGAAAAAAATACTAATATTTGAGCATTAAGTCCAGGTAAAGCACATAGAGCTTGGCAGAAAATACTTGCATATTTTATGTGCACATTATGCATTATGCTATTATTATTTCTTCTTAAGTTGTTTATTCATAAATATTGATTGAACATTTCACTCTGTGAGGTACTGTTTTAGGTACCAGGACAAGATAGATATAGTCTCTTCTTCATGGACTGATAATTTCAGTATATACTTATTGTTATATAAGTTATTTTAACAATTGGGTGCTGTGGTGCATGCCTGTATTCCCAGTGACTTGGGAGGCTGAGGCAAGAGGATAGATCACATGTTGAAGGGCAGCCTCAGCAATTTAGTGAGACCTCAACAATTTAGTGAGACCCTAAAAAATTAAAAAGGGCTGAGGATGTAGCTCAGTGGTATACTACTCTGGGTTCAATCCCTAGCACCAAATAAATAAATAAATAAATAAAATGAAGTTATTTAGACAGTTGCACTAAGTGGTAGTAAAGAGTTATTGTTTAATTAAGTTATTTCCCCATACTTCCAAAAATTTGTACATTTTTATTGAACTAACTTTTGTTTCATTAATTGTATATCTATACAGATAAAGACATAGATATAAATATGAGCATCAGTATTCGATGCCATATAGTATGAGACAAGACAAGAACTCATTTTTTTCCTTTTAAATTGGGGATTGAACTCCATGGCACTTAACCACAGAGTCACATCCCTAGTCCTTTTCTTTTTTTTCTCTCTCTCTTTTTTTTTTTTTTTTTTTTTTTTGAGACAGGGTCTTGCCACGTTGCTTAAGGGCTCACTGAATTGCCATGGGTGGCCTTGAATTTGCAATCCTTCTGCCTTAGCCTCCTAAATTACTGGGATTACAGGTATGTGCCACCATATCTGACTACAAGACAAGAACTCTTAAACCAGGCTTGGTAATGAATGCCTAAAATCCAGGGACTAGAGAGGCTGAAGGAGAAGGATTGTAAGCTCAAGGACATCCTTAGCAATTTAACAACCCTCAGCAACATAGCAATACCCTTTCTCTAAAGAAAAAATAAGAAAGACAGGGGATGTAGCTCAGTGGTAAAGCATCCCTGGGTTCAATTTCCAGTACCAAAAAAGAAGAAAAAAAAGAATTTATTTAATTCTTACCTAAAGTGATGAATATACATTTTTGAATCCTAGAAAATTTGCTGCTGACTGCTCAATAAAGGATCTACTGCTTATTCAATTTTTTTTCTTTTTTGGGAAGGGGCAGAGGTGCATACTGGGGATTGAATTCAGGGGCACTTGACCACTGAGCCACATCCCCAGACCTATTTTATATTTTATTTAGAGACAAGATCTCCCTGAGTTGCTTAGCACCTTGCCATTACTGAGGCTGGCTTTGATTTTGTGATCCTTCTGCCTCATCCTCCTTAGCTGCTGGGATTACAGGCCTGTGCCACAGTTTCTTTTATTCAAATCTGTTTTCTTTTTTGAAAGTAGGGTGATTTTTAGTATTAAGAGATAAATAGTTTTTTAGTATAATTTACAATGCTTATTTTAGAAGGAGCATTACAAGAGGAATGAAATCTAGCATGGCCTTCTGTTTTTAGATGTTGAGATTTCTTTGTAATAGAGGTACTATATTTAAAATGTTAATGACAGGAAAGTGGAATCTTTTTGTTTTTCACAGTGGAGTGTGAGTGTTTGAACCCAGGGCCTTATGCATTGACCTATACCTGAAGCTGAAAGTGGAGTCTTGAAAAATAAATAATTGAAGGACTAACTAAAATTTTAAATTGTTTCTGTGAAGCAGAGGGGAAATTTTGGTTATTACTATCATTTTATCCTTTCATTATTATTATAATTCACTAGATGATAGAGCTAGACTATATCTCCAGCCCTTTTTAAATATTTAATACAGGGTCTCACTAAGTTGCCAAGGATGACCTTGAAACTTGGGATCCTCCTGCCTCAGCCTCCTGAGCAGCTAGGATAATAGGCATGAGCCACTGCCCTGGCTAGTTGATATAGTTTTGCAATTACATGTAAAATAAATGTGGAATGATCAACATGTATTCTTCACACTGAAAATTGTGTTCCCATTGTGCCCATTCTTGCTAGTTTCTTCTCTTTAACCAAAGAACAAAGAATGAAAGAACATTATGATAATTGGTAATCCAGATGCAAGAAAGAAACATGAAATTATTAAATGAGTCTTTATTGTACTAATATTTTGAGTTAGACAGGAGAAGGTTGGACTCTATATAGTTATAATCTTTTGATTGCAGCAGCAGCTCTGGGTGAGAGTAGGATTTATAGAGGGATAATTTGTTAAGCCATAGAAAGAAAATCTAAATTAGTAAGTATGTGACCTCTCACCATTTTAAGAGGTATCAGATTCATTTGCACTATTAGGAATGCTAGTTTTGTGCAAAAATAATGCCTTACCTGTTTTTCCCCACATTTAGGCTGAAAAGCTTTCAAATATTCCAAGTTATGCTAAACCAAACCAAACAAAATAAATAAATAAATAAATAAACCCCACACAAAAATAATAAAAAGCCCACACTTTTTATTCCTGCTTCGAAATGCAAATGGTATAGAGCACGGTTTCTCTGACAGTGTAACGATAGCTTTGTAGGTTAGTCTCATGTCGCTCTGGGAGCTCTGTATGAGTGGCCATTGCAGCAGCCAGCCCAGCCCACCCACTCACATTCTATTAGTATGGAGCCATTTGCTTTTTCTTTTCCTTTTCTCCTTTATCTTTCCTTGTGCATCCTGACCAAGAAATATCTTTGATTATGATCAATGTATTATGTCAAAATTTGGCTAGTTAAACTTTTGTAAAGTTGCCTGGAATGTCATTTGTTAGGTTATAAACACAAAATCTAAATGAAGGGTTTTATGTGTTGTGTTCAAATCTTAATTATTTTGAAATGGACAAACTTGTCATTACATTTGTAACCTTGTACAGAGGATTTTTCACTGTGTGCCTAGCTTGGTGTACATTCAGCTAAAATCGAAAAAGAGGTGCATGAAGAGTTAAAAATCAGAAATTAAACAAAGTATATGTAGAGATGACTATTTTATATTACATGGCCCTATCCTGTATATATTTCTACCCCCCTTTTTGAAAGTATTTATAAAACTAGTTGAGGACAGCTGTATTTTTTTGTTGAACAATTTAGTAGAATTTGTGCCTTTTTGTCTGTATGTGAATAAATGCTGTACATTTTGCAAAAAAAAAATATTTTGAGTTAGTCAGTGGACAGATTCTTTTTGAAATTTGTTTTGTTTTTCACCAATCTAAATCTGCAGCCTATTATTCTTCCTCATTTTACAAGCAAGCTTCTTCAAAGATTATCTGACCTCATTGTCACATATTCCATGTATTCTTTAACATATTATAAATTGGCTTCTTTTCTTCCAATCCTGGTGACACCATGCCCAGTTGTTTATAAGTGAGCACTTCTCAGCTTTTCTACAGCTTTTGTCACTGGCCACTTCTACCTTTGTGAACTGCCCTTCCATAGTTTCTGTGATACCCCTTTCTTAGAGTTTTCTCCTACCTCTTGGACTTATTCCCCTATTTCCCTGAGGGGCTGTTTTATTTTTGCTCAGGCTTTAAGTTATGCTTTTTCCAGATTACATTCTAAAATTTCTTATTTTTTTAACATTTAGTTTTTGGTTGTAGATAGACACAATACCTTTATTTTATTTATTTATTTTTATGTGGTGCTGAGGATCAAACCCAGGGCCTCCCATATGCTAGGTGAGCACTTTACCACTGAACCCCAGCC
The DNA here is from genome assembly GCF_964194105.1 of Spermophilus citellus. NCBI lineage: Eukaryota > Metazoa > Chordata > Mammalia > Rodentia > Sciuridae > Spermophilus > Spermophilus citellus. The sequence goes on from NC_138185.1 coordinate 136,162,514, forward strand.
TCCAAATTTCTTATTTTTTATTCTTTTACTTGTCAATCTTCCAGCTGCATTTGTGGTTTCATCTATTTTTCATGATAATGGTATATCTGGAGCTAAGTCTTTTTGTTTCAGCACCAGGCCTAAAATTATAATTATCTACTGAATTCCATTTGAATTGTCCTCAAATCTGGCATTCTATTATTCCTTAAAGTATATACAGCCTTTTTTATTCTCTTATTTCAATAGTTTTCATTTTAAGTGTACCAATTTCTAGTAGAAAACTACATGTTTAGTTATCTCTCAGATTTATCCTATTTAATCTATTTTTACTCTAATACTTGGAGAGTTCAACCCCCTTCTTCACTCTCCCGGGATATTGTTGTTATTCCCAGGGCAACTTCTCTGCCTCTAGAATGGACCTTTCCGGAGTCTGACATCCTCACTGCCAGTGCATGATGTTCTAAAATGCAGTATTGTAGTAGTAATTCCTTATCTAAAATTCTTTTAGGCCTGGTGTTGTGGTGCACACTGGTAATCCCAGTGACTCAGGAGGGTGAGGCAGGAAGATAGCAAGGTCAAGGCAAGCCTCAGCAACTTAGGGGAGACCCTGTCTCAAATAAAACAAATCAGGGCAGGGGATGTACCTCAGTGGTAAAGTGCTCCTGGGTTCAATCCCCAGCACTACACAAATAAAATAAAACTTTCAGATGTTTCTCATTACCCAGTAGTATTTTCCAATATCCATCCATGTTCTGCCTGCTTTGGGTTCATTTAAAGAATTTCGAAAAGATCATATTCTGTATCTTCCCCCACAGATTCTGAATCAGTATAGAATTTAGCAATCTTTTTTAGTTTTAAATTTTTTTTAGTTGTAGATTGACACAATGCCTTTTTTTTGGGGGGGGGCATGGTACCAGGAATTGAACTCAGGGGCACTCAACCACTGAGCCACATCCCCAGCACTATTTTATATTTTATTTAGAGACAGGGTCTCACTGAGTTACTTAGTACCTCATCATTGCTGAGGCTGGCTTTGAACTTGTGATCCTCCTGCCTCAGCCTCCCGGGCCACTGTAATTACAGTCATGCACCACCACACCTGGCCACAATACCTTTAGTTTATTTATTTATTTTTATGTGGTGCTGAGGATCGAACCCAGTGCCTCACACTTGCTAGGCAAGCACTCTTCCACTGAGCTACAACCATAGTCTGAACTTAGGAATCTTTAAAAAGTTTCCCAGATAGTTTTGGTAAGCATCCAGATTTGGAAGACACTGATCTTATGTGGTTCTAATTCTTCATCATGGAGTACAAGATCCTTCAGGATCTGGTGCCTAACTGCTTCTTCAGCACTATCTTAACCTTGTTCTCCCTCCACTCATTTACTGTGTTCTAGCCAGATGCTTTTTTCTGGCCCTGGAATTTACTTACCAGGCTTGATCCTTTTTTTTAGACCTTGGCATTGCTTTTGTTTGTTTGTTTGAATCAAAGGAAAGATCCCAGATTTATACCTGCTCTACCTCGGATCCCCTCCATATCCCAATCAGCATGTCCTTAGATTTCACACATGGAATTCAGTTGGAAAATCGCTAGCCTAATCTGTGAATCAGTGAGGTTCAGAAAAATGACATAACTTGCTAAAGTTATGTAATAGTGAATGGCAGAATGTATCTACAATTGAATATGTATATTTCTAATGTTCTTATTAATTGCTTCTCTGTGCTTTCTTATGTATTGCATCTGAGCATGTTGATCTGAAATAACCTTTTAATCTTTTCCTTTCTGAATAAATTACCATTTGTTTGTTTCTTCATTTATTCATTTGTTTATTCACTCAAGAACATGTATTTGACTGCACAAGGAACAGTGCAGAAGCTGGGGGTGGGAAGGTAAAAATTTTGAATAATGTGTATTTCCTATCCTCAAGGTTTCAAAACATATTTTTACATTAAATCATAAAATACTGTATAGAAAACAAATTATTGATTTTTTTTTTAAAGAAGAGAAACCATAGTGTATCCTTTTTTCACTGTTTTTCTTCCTTTTATTTATTTTTTTATCCAGGGAAAGACCATGTTTGTAGATTTATTGGCTGTGGGAGGAATGACCGATTCAACTATGTGGTCATGCAATTACAGGTAGGTTACCTTGAAAATGTATTTTTAAATCTTTCAATTATGATGAAAGTACCCAATTACAGTGGATATGAATAAAAATGATAACATTGTTGGTATCATGTCAGAATGTTTTACACTGTTCAGATGGAACTTTATTTAAATAGACTTGATACAGATTTTCCAAAAAGAGAAATGTTTGTCTTTGACAGCTATTTTAGTTGACCTGTATCTTTATTGTCATCATTATATCCCAGTATAGATTGTGAGGTGTAATGTGAGTTTTGTCCTGTCCCTTCCTGTTCCTTCCTCTGCATCTTTGTTACCTTAGGCATTTAATTTCCCATTTAGGTTCTCCAATATCAACTGTGACTTTTAAAAAATTTAAACATTAGTTGAGATATAGGGTGAAAGCCATTCTTCTCTGTCTCTTTCCATTATTAACATAGGTCTATTCCCTCTCTTTTAGATGGGGGAATTGGGTCAAGGGAGCAGAGGAAAAAAAATTCAGAAAGGGACTATGCAAGTAATGGTTATAGGAGGGAGAAGAGGGAAAATATCCTTAACATATCCAAATGGAGAAGAGGGAAACCATTATATTTTCTCTCACACTACCCTCTGCCCCTGGGGGAAAAAAATTCTCTCTCTCTCCCTCTTCTCTCTCTTCTCTCTCTCTCTCTTCTTTTTCTCTCCCCCCTCTCCCCCTCTCCACCTCTCTCTCTCCTCTCTCTCTGTTACCCTCAAAGCCATGGTTCAGTTTGTTGCCTAACTTTGAAATCTCAGGATTACTTTTCATCTATAGCAAATTTTGTTTGGGGCTTTTGGTTTTTTTATTTTCTTTCAACTTACTGACATAACAATGATTTCAGACTTAGATCTTGGCCTAAGTGCTTCGTCTTCTCATCAGAAGACTTTTCTTGTTTACCTCAGCCATCCTTCAGCATTTGATTTAGACCTAAAGGTATTAGCCTTTCTGTAGACTGTAGTTAAAGTGTTTTTGAATTATGTGGTCCACTATCTTTTTTTTTTTCTTTTTTACAATGTCTTTCTTTCTTTATTTTTATGTGGTGCTGAGGATTGAACCCAGTGCCTCCCAGTTCAAGGCAAGTGCTGTACCCCTGAGCTACAGCCCCAGGCCCTTCACAATCTTTTGAGCCAGCATAGTTTTATTTTTTGAAGAAGCTCTCCTTATACCTTTCTGGTTCATTAATATGGACCCTGCTTTCTCTCACATTGGCTAGTAGTAATGGAACTGTTTGTTATTTTATAGTTTTTGTATGGCTTTATTAAAACATAGTATTTGATTCTCATCATACTCCCTCAAGGAAGGAGAGGACAGATTTACCCCCATTTTGCAAATGGAGTAGCTGAAGTGTAGGGAGGTTTGTGGTTTGATAAAGACTGCTTGATGGGTTTCAAAACTTAATAGGAAATCCTGAGGCCAATATTCTTGTTGTAATGGAGAAAACTCTTCAGTTTTATCTTTAGGTTACTGCTGACTCTATAACTATGGAGAGGATTCTCTACAGATTCTCTCTCAGTCTCAGGTCATTCTCATTTTTATTCTTGCACTAATCAAAATCACACTCTATAAATATATAAATAATATATATTGTTAATATGGGGAGTCTGCTGCTCTAAGGCCATTGCATAGATTTATTTTCTAAATTCTTCTAGTAAGATTTACAACCAGATTTCAACCATGGCCTTTATGGCTTTTGGCGGGCTCCAATGGAACCTTTCCATTTCACTTGCATACTGTATTTTTCCCTTTCATAAGAAAGTTAACTCGCCATTAAACCCTATCCTTACAGTTATGGTTGACCTGATTTGGGACAAGGCTACAACTAGTATAATTGACATGTAACTGTTGGGTTTCTCCCATACATTTTGGTAAAATTCAATTGCTCTCTCCTAGCTACCCACTGATAGTCCTAAAAACCCCAAATGCATTATAATTTGTAAATTAACCTCAATCTTGTCTTCCTGGTAGTTCAATTACATAGTATCTGCCTTAAAATTTTTGAGGAATGCCTGGCACAGTGGCACCATGCCTATAATCCTAGTGACTTGAAGTTGAGGCAGGAGAATCACAGTTTCAAGACCAGCCTCAGCAATTTAATGAGGTCCTAAGCAACATGGTGTAAGACCTTGTCTCGAAAGAAAAAATTAAAAGGGCTGGGGATATATAGCTCAGTGATAAAGGACCCCTGGGTTCAATCCCCAGTACCAAAACATTTTTTCTATTTATAGATATCTATTTATAGATATCTAGCTATTTACCATGGAAGTAGGTCTTTAAAAGTTATAGGTTAAGGCCATTTATTTTCTAAATTCTGCTAGTAAGATTTACAACCAGATCTCATCTTGTGTCCAATCAACATTGGGGCTTTACCTGAGCATCCTTAACATATCCAAATGGTTATTTTATAATAAGCTCATCACCTAGAGAAGGGCAAAAAGATACAGTTGAGTCCTATAAAAGTTCTTCATAACATGAAACCACTGAAGATGGGTATTTGAGAGGGGGAAAAAAAGTGTTTAAGCGGGCGTGGTGGCACATGCCTGTAATTCCAGTGGCTCAGGAAGCTGAGATAGGAGGATCATGGGTTCAAAGCCAGCCTCAGCAGTGGTGGGGTACTAAACAACTCAGTGAAACCCTATCTCTAAATAAAATACAAAATAGGGCTGGAGATGTGGCTCAGTGGTCCAGTGCCCCTGAGTTCAATTCCCAGCATACCGCCCCTTAAAAAAATCTCCTGTATTTTAATCAGGGCCTACCCTAAATAAACTTGTTTCCTTTCATTAACTTCAGAGTCTTTCACTGAGCAGGGAGCAGCACAAATCTTTAAGTCCAGTCACTAATTAAAATGGAGTCATTTGACCTCTAGAAATGCCCATAGTCTAGATTTTCTGATTATTTCCATGTGGTATTTCACATGTTCTTATGCTCCTGTAATTTCTATAAACTGATGATTAGGTAAGATTTCACCTTTTTTTTTTTTTTTGGCAAAGGTGGGCATCACAGGAGGCAGCATCAGGTTGTGTCTATTTTAGTGATATTAAATTGGTTCACAGACTTTGGCCTGATTCACCTATTTTTAAAGTTCCCCATGATTGATCTCCTAATGATTTTTATTACACCATCAATAATGTTTTCCTATAATATTATTTTCAGTGGAAGTTGTTAATATGCTATTCTATCATTTTTTCTTTGTTTATTAGCCAAAATTCATTAAAAAGCACTCCATCCACTCTTAGTCCTAAGGTGATTTCTTATAAAAAATTTCTTATAGTATAGCAGGGCTAATATTTAGTTCTATTGTTTATCAACTTTAGAAAAATGAGCTATTTTCATATAGAAGGCTAATGAGCTATATCTCTTTTGCTCACCTTAAATATAATTATGAATCATGGATTTAACATATTTGATGTTTTCCATGTATTGTAGCTTTTCTTTTCATTTATTTATTTATTTATTTATGCACACACATGTCCTTTTAATCTGGTATCATCTCTCAGGCCCAGAAGAAAAAACATCCCCCTTTCCCTCCGTCATTCCCTTCCAAGGTCCCCAATCAGGTTCCATGAATCCATAGAGGGTTACATTTAGTGATGAGCTGGGGTCTTAAGACTTGAGAAAGAGTCAGATTCTAGAAGTCCCAAGTCTTGGAGGGCTTCCAGTAGCTGTTCCTGGGCAGCACCAATAAAGGAATTCTCCAGGAAGGCAGGCAAGCCTCCCACGCCATTGCCACAGCCTCCAGCTGCTTTAGGGTCAGGCACTTGACGTAGAAATGGGCCACCACGCGCGGTCTGGCCCTGTTGTATGAGCTCCAGTAATCAGTGTGTGTGCTCCATGCAGAAGGCAGACATGGCTTCACCAAGCTCCTCCTTGTGCAATTCTCGTTCAGTCCGTCCTCCAGGCTGCTGCCCTACATGTCCACAAAGCCGCCTGGAAAGCCCAGGCGTCCATCAAAGTGCATCTGCATCAGCAAGGCATACTGCAGCGGGATGCATCCCTGGGTTGGGCAGAGGGTGGAAAGCATGCCTTCGGCAGGACCCCAAAGCCTGGGCCTTGGCCAGCTCCACCTTGTGGCCCCCAGGTCATGGCTGGAAGATCTCTTTTCCTCTGTAGCTTTTCTTTTTAATGCTCACATTGTCTCATTGCCTTTTTTTTTTTTTTTTTTGGTGGGGGTGGGGGGGGGGTACTAGGAATTAAACCTAGAAGTGATTTACCACAGAGCTACATCCCCAGGCCATTTTATTTTTATTTTGACACAGGATTTTTCTGAGTTGCTTAGGGTGGCCTTGAATTTGCTATCCTCTTGTCTCAGCTTTCTGAGTTGCTGGGATTACAGGCATGTGCTGCCATGGGGGCTCTCCCATTGCCATTTTTTTAAGTATTTATTTTTTAGTTATAGGTAGACATAATATATTTATTTTATTTTTATATGGTGCTAAGGATGGAATCCAGTGCCTCACAAATGTTAGGTGAGTGCTCTGCCTCTGAGCCACAACCCTGGCCCTCCCATTGCCAATTTTTGACCCCAAGTACTGAGTCCTTTTTCCTTTAGGAATTGTGGAGCCAGTAACAAGACCAAGCATCACTTAAACAGTGAAGGAGACTTTCATTATTGACAAGAACAGAAGTAGGACATAAACTTACAAATCAACTTCCCACCCCTTAGGGATTGGGGTTATAAATATAGGGTAAAAAAAAAAATGAAGGGGGCTGGGGATGTGGCTCAACTGGTAGCGCGCTCGCCTGGAGTGCATGCGGCCCGGGTTCGATCCTCAGCACCACATACCAACAAAGATGTTGTGTCCGCCGAGAACTAAAAAATAAATTTTTTTTTTTTTTAAGAGAGAGTGAGAGAGTGAGAGAGGGGGAGAGAGAGAGAGAGAGAGAGAGAGAGAGAGAGAGAGAGAGAGAGAGAGAATTTTTAATATTTATTTTTTAGTTCTCGGCGGACACAACATCTTTGTTGGTATGTGGTGCTGAGGATCGAACCCGGGCTGCACGCATGCCAGGCGAGCGCGCTACCGCTTGAGCCACATCCCCAGCCCTAAAAAATAAATATTAAAAATAAAATTCTCTTTAAAAAAAAAATGAAGGGTTGGCAACTTTTGACCCTGTCTCAAAATAAAAAAATAAAAAGGGCTGGGGATGTAGCTTGGTGGCAGAGCCCTTTCCTAGCATGCAGGAGACCCTGGGTTTGACCCCCCAGCACTGAAAAAGCAAAACAGAGGTAAGGGAAGGCATATTACTGCCTTTTTTGGGAATGGGTGGAGATTTGGGGGGAATTTTGGCATTATCTCTTTCTGATCCTTTTATGATTTTTTTTCCATTTGTCTTGCCAGTTATCAATTGTCTGGATGGTAGGAGGAAGTGTCTTTTAAAGCATACACCAAAAAGTTTGTCTGAAGGTCATTCTGTCAGCCATCTTAGATCGATCCAGTTTTAGCTAGTCTATATGAAGAGGAACTTCTGACCTTCATGTATCCTGTTCTGAAGGATAATCAAGACTAGGGTGGGATAGAAATTCTGCTGTTATGGAGACAATACAAGATTAGGGCTGCAGGACACCATCTTTAGCCAATTGAACTTTCTTCAGGTTGGGTCCTGATTCATTTTGACAGGATTAAATAGCAGTCTTTGATAACATTCTTATTTTTTGGTACAATATGGTATACTAAGCTCATTCTACATATTCATGCTCTGGCTCTGAAACCAGCCATTTCTTCATTAAAGATTGTTCCTTTTAATGGGCTATTTGGAGACCACAGTCTGGATGCTGTGAATGCATATTGCAATAGATTGATCATTGTTTTTAATTCTTTCCAAGTGGCTGTTTAGGAAATACATTTGTGTGTGTGTTGTAGATGAACACAATACATTTATTTATTTATTTATTTTTGTGTGGTGCTGAGAATTGAACCCAGTGCCTCACACATGCCAAGCAAGCATTCTGCCACTGAGCTACAATCCCAGCCCCCCGATACATTATTTAAAAAAAAAAAAAACTTTTAAAAATATTTTTTAGTTTTAAGTGAATACAATATCTGTATTTCATTTTTATGTGGTACTGAGAATGGAATCCAGTGCCTCATGCATGTCAAGTGAGCACTCTACCACTGAGCCATAACCCCAGCCACTCCAGTACATTATTTTTAAAGAAAAAGTATGCTATGGTTCATATTGATGCTTATAATTAAAATTTACATTAGCAGAATTGCTAATAATTTTTTATATTTTTATTTCTTTGCCTTTATGTACTTTTTAATATATATAGATGAAATATGATTATAATTTACATGAAAATAATGTAGCATGTGTGTATATGCCAGGAGAAGTTATATTTTAGGAGGTGGATAATAGACAAAGAAAGATTGGCCATGAATTGATAATTTTTAATTCTGGGTGTATGGTGGATACATGAATGTTTATTGTGTTATTTTCTCTCCTTTTGGGTATATTTTTCGTTTTCAATAATAAATTGGATTTGTATTGGAATCTTGTTAAATATATAGAATTACTTGGTAGAAATGGACTTTTTTCCATTTACCGCATATTACTGTATAAAAAGATCATTTAAAAAAATACAAATAATTAAGCTCGGTGTGGTGGCACACACTTGTAATCCCAGCAAATTGGACAGCCGAGGACAACTTAGTGAGATCCTGACTCAAAATAAAAATAAAAAGGGCTGGAGATGTAACTCTTTCTCCCATTCTCTTGTCAGCCTATGTTTATCTTTTTTTTTTTTTTTTTTTTTTTTTTTTAAAGAGAGAGAATATTTATTTTTTAGTTTTCGGCAGACACAACATCATTGTTTGTATGTGGTGCTGAGGATCAAACCTGGGCCGAACGCATGCCAGGCGAGCGCGCTACCGCCTGAGCCACATCCCCAGCCCCTATCTTTTATCTTCTCAGTTATTGCTGATTGATCAGCAAATGTAAGATAAAATCTTACTATTTTATTTTTTACTTTTTGGTACTAGGGATTGAACCCAGGAGCACTTTACCACTGAATTACATCGCCAACCTTTTTAGTTTTTACTTTGAGACAGGTTCTTGCTAAATTGCTTAAGGCCTCCATAAGTTGCTCTTTTTTTTTTTTTTTTTTTAAAGAGAGAGTGAGAGAGGAGAGAGAGAGAGAATTTTTTTTTTTTTAATATTTATTTTTTAGTTCTCGGTGGACACAACATCTTTGTTGGTATGTGGTGCTAAGGATCGAACCCGGGCCGCACGCATGCCAGGCGAGCGCGCTACCGCCTGAGCCACATCCCCAGCCCCATAAGTTGCTCTTGAACTTGAGATCCTCCTGCTTCAGCCTGCCAAGTTCCTGGGATCACAGGTGTGCACTATCACACCTGGCTTCATATTACAGAATAATAGAAGTAGAGCGACTGGGATATTTAAATCCCCTGTGACATGGGGGCCAGTCTCTAATCTTTGGGAAGTGGGGCAGTTTGAGCTCGCTCTGCTCTTCTTTTCAGATTACTGGTTTGTTGTCTAAGCAAAAAGGAGTAATTTTGGTGAAACAGAATTATGAAAAAGCACTGTAGGATGGGGCTAGGGATGTGGCTCAAGCAGTAGCGCGCTCGCCTGGCATGCATGCGGCCCAGGTTCAATCCTCAGCACCACATACAAAGATGTTGTGTCCACCGAAAACTAAAAAATAAATATTAAAAAATTCTCTCTCACTCTCTCTAAAAAAAAGAAAAAAGAAAGAAAGAAAAAGCACTGTAACCCCCTCCCCACTCCCCATACTAATTGTGCTGCTTTGAACAGTTCTGTGTGCTTTAAAAGTGTATATGTATGGGCTGGGGTTGTGCTTCAGTGGCAGAGCACTTGCCCTAGCATGTGTGAGGAACTGGAATTGATTCTCAGCACTGCATATAAATAAATAAAATAAAATAAAGGTCCATTGACAACTAAAAAAATATTTTGAAAAAAGGTTTATATGTGTTAGGTTAACTCTAGAGTATAATTCCTACAAGTAAGATTTACTTTTGGAGTCTCTGCTCTCTTCTGGATACGTACCTTTGGCTTGTAGTTTTGCAGTGGTATTCTAGTTCATGACTTGGTTTTTACCTTCTTTATGGTGTCTTTTTGACCAATAAGAATATTTATCATTCCTTTAAATATCAGAAATTCTGTTTAAGAAACTCTTCCTTAGTATAAGGTTGTAAAGATACTCTGTTACAAAGAGTTTAATAATTTTCTTTTATATTACTGTACTTAAGCCATATTAAATTGTTTTTTCAAATAATGTGAAGAATCTATTGTATTTCCCATATGATAACAAATTATCTGAACATTATGTTAACTTTATGATATTCTGATAACATTACTGAAAGTTTATAGATATTCATAATAAATTGATTTTCCAAAAAAAAAAAAAGCACTGTAGGAAAAGAACACTTTGGAGTTAAACAGATAGATTTGAATAAAATGCTTTACTTCCAGATGCGTTGATGTACATCTGTAATCCCAGCAACTCAGGAGGCTGAGGCAGGAGGATGGAAATTCCACTTGCATTTATATTGAAATCTTGGTAAAGCACCCCTGGGTTCAATCCCTAGAACCAAAAAATTTTAAAAATAAATAAAACAGCTTTACCATAACATGTTAACATAATTGACCCTCTTTGAATCTCACTCAGTTTCTTCATCTATAAGACAGGAATAGGAACAATTTCTATTTAGGGTGCTGTGAGGATTAAATGGAATTATGAATGTTAATACATCTGGCACAGACAAGGTACCATCCATTGCTTTTTATCCACTGCTACAAGTAATTGAATGTTTGTCATATCATATTTGGAAATAATAACAACATTTAGTATTTGTTGAGTACCTAATGTATACCACACAGTAAACTTACATGGGTCTTGTTTAGTCTTCACAAAACTCTGTGAGATGTGTATTATTACCTATTTTATGAGAAAAATTGATGCAAAAAAAATTAAGTAGCTTGTATGGGAGTATGTATTAGGCAGTAGTTTGGGATGATATATATTTTATATCTTTCAAAATAATCAGGTCTGGGCTAGGGTTGTGGCTCAGCGGTAGAGCACTTGCTTAGCATGTGCGAGGCTCTGAGTTTGATCCTTAGCACCACATGAAATAGATAAATAAAATAAAGGTATTGTGTGCAACTGCAACTAAAAAAACAATAAATATTTTAAATAATGAGGCCTATATTTTGTTATGATGTCGGAGATTAAGGGAAACATGATGAATCAGAAATAAAATGTTAAAAACTGGTATTTTAAAAATTTATCTGAAATATTTGTGTTATTAAGAGAATATCTCCATTGAGTGAGAGCATCACAACTTGGGTAAAACCTTTGCTATTTCAGTTGCAGCATTTTTCTAATGGTAAATGAACAGTTTTCCAGTTTTAGTACCATAATGGAAAGTGGTTATCTGGTTTCCACAGGGTCGGAATCTGGCAGATCTTCGCCGTAGCCAGTCCCGGGGCACATTCACCATTAGCACTACTCTTCGCCTGGGTAGGCAGATTCTGGAGTCCATTGAAAGTATCCATTCAGTGGGATTCTTGCACCGAGACATCAAACCGGTAGGGGACTTTTCCTGCCTTAGTAGAGAAGGAATTTTTTTTAGTACTCTTGGTGTTATAATGGAACACAATAAATTACAAATGCAGTCTTCTGTATTTGCTATGGTTAAATACAAAGGAATATTTTTATTTCTGTGGACACCTAGAAGCAAAAATGTAACTTACCTCTTAGTTTGTCTTGAAGTTATAATTACAAACCACAACTAATTTCAAGAGCTTTTCTCATACCATGAAAATATTACTTGCCAGACAGGTGTGGTAGCACTTGGTTGTAATTCCAGCTATTTGGGAGGCCAAAGCAGGAGGAATGCAAATTTGAGGCCAGCCAGTGAGACCCTGTCTCAAGGTAAAATTTATAAAAGGGCTAGGGATGTTGCTCACTGGGAGAGCACTTGCCTAACAGGTGTGAGACCCTGGGTTCAATCCCCACTATCCTTCCTCACAACATACAGATGTTTCTTGCCGCCAAATTAAAAATAATTTATGTTTGACTGATATTATTATGTGTTAACATTGCAAATTACTCAGCCTTAAATCTAAATCAATAGTTATTCTTTGGATCTCCCCATGATATTGATTTAAAAATATATGTATTTTGCTTTTAGTTGTTCACATTGTTTTCTCCATTTTTCAAGCAGAAATTGTATTTATAAGAAATCAGAATATTCTCTGAAAGACTATTTTTCTTCTGAGTGCTGCTATTTCTGTTTTTCTTAGAAATTGTGATTTCCATCCTGAAATAATGTTTTTGCTTTTTCCTTCGGGATGTTTTATTGATCATGAGGGGAAATGACCCACTGCTGGTGTATTTTATTTACTGTAAAAGTATCCTGTAGTTGAAAAGTATAGCCATCTGTTGTTATATGATTTCTAAAATTAAATAGTTTACAGGAAAACACCAAATTGACATAATAGAGTCAGATTTAATGTTATGTAACATTTCTCCTCAGCCTCCCAAGTCATTATTTGAGAAGCCTAATGATTGAAGAGTTTCCATATTAATCATAAGGTTCCATAAGTACTTTTAAAGGAAATTAACAATTCTATAAAAGTGTGGAATTTTACCTTATTTATAATTCATTTTCACAAATTTAGGATCCTTAAACATTACATTGTTTTTCTTTAAGGAAAGAATGCAAAGTATATTTTCCTTAAGTCTATATTAAAACATTTCCTTAAACTGTATTTTAAATTTAGTGAAATTCAGCTTTATGACGCTAATAGGAAATTCTTTTAAATTTCTGAGCTATGTTTGTTTTCTGCCCGCCCCCCATTTCTACTTTTAAAAAATAGGGTTGGGTGGGTGCAGTGGCACATTCCTGTAATCCCAGTGATTTGGGAGGATCAAAAGTTTTGAGGCCAACCTCAGCAACCTAGCAAGGCCCTCAATAACTTAGTGAGATCCTGTCTCAAAATCAAAAATAAAAAAGGACTGGGGATGTGGCTCAGTGGTTAAGTGCCCTTGGTTTCAATCCCTGGTACAAAAAAATGGTATGGTATGGACCAGGTGCAGTGGTGCATACCAGTAATCCCAGCAACTCAGGAGGCTCAGGCAGGAGGATCACAAATTCAAGGCCAGTCTGGGCAACTTAGTTGCCCAAATAAAAAATAAAATAAATAAAAAATAAAAAGGATTGAGGGGGAAAAAAACCACTAAGGAGTTAGGTTATCATTTAAGTAGTTATTTAGATAATAATTTAAAGGGTTTTTTTGTTTGTTTTGTTTTTTGTTTTTGCAGTCTTAGGGATTGAACCCTGAGGTGCTTTACCACTGTGCTACATCCCTACATCCCTGTCCTTTTTTTTTTTTTTTCCTTTTTGAGATAGTCTAAGTTGCTGAGACTGATCTCAAAGATTACAATTTTGTAATTTTTGTAATCCTCCTGCTTCAGCCTCCCAAGTAGCTAGGACTACAGATATCTTAAGGAATTTAGAGTTCTGAACTTAGTTAAATCAGTATTATATTGTGTGTAACTTTATACAGTTGCTTAAATTGTTTTTTGTCCAAAGATTATCTGATGCTAGGCATTAATAGAACCAGCAACTAAATTATGTATTAATATGTAGTAAACATCATTGATTAGAATAGTGTATCTAGAACATGTTTCAGATTTTAATAGATTAAGAATTAGAAAGGTAAAATGTATGAAGTAAATATTATATGAATATGTATATTTCCTTCTTTATTTTTCTAGTCAAACTTCGCCATGGGTCGTTTTCCTAGTACATGTAGAAAGTGTTACATGCTTGATTTTGGCTTGGCTCGACAATTTACCAATTCCTGTGGTGACGTCAGACCAGTAAGATTTTTCATATTACTATTAAATATTTGATAATTAACCCATTATTTATAGTATTCTTCTTTTAAAGAAATGATAATTATGTATCAGAAAGAATGTCATTTAGCTCTGGGATGTAGCTCAGTGGGAAAAAATAGCATTTGCTAAGAAATAGCATGTAGACTTTATGATTACATCATAGACAAATTAAGAAGTTTTATCATTGAAAGTCATTGTTTTAAAGTAATGTATATTCTAGGCAGATTCAGAATGGTCTGATAGTAAGAACATACATTATCCCTTTGGGATTAGAGGTCTTTTTTGCAATCTGATGTCTTTCCTATGTGCTGCAATTCTTCTGCTTCAATTATTACTGCACTGTTCAATTTCAGAATTTATATTTGGTTCTCTTTCTTGATGTTCCCTATTTAATGTGCCATTATCGTCATAATTTACTTCTCTAATTAAGCTTTTCTTTAGTTCTGTGAATATATTTATAATGGCTGCTTTGAAAATCTTCATGTTGAACCCAGTACTCTCACAGGCTTTTTTTTTTGTGGGGGGGTCCACTTTTTTCCCCATTCATGGGTCATACTTTCCTGAATCTTTGCATGGCTGGTGATTTATTGTTGGAAACTGGACATTTTCAATTTTAGGCCTGAAAGGATTATTACTGAAGGCACAACAGCACGATAAGAGAGAATGTGTGTGATAAAGAATTTGATCAAATATCAAGGGTGAAAAGATAACAGTGTAGAGAATTTTTGCTAAACTGACCTACAGGACTCTTGCTAAAACTGGACTAAGTAGGAACAACAAGTGTGCCCCCAGCTCTGGGCCTATTTGAGAAGAGATGTCAGAGGAGCTTTTCCAGAGTTAGGTCAAGAAAGAAAGTCTTTGTCAGAGGCAGAATGCAAGAAGGGTACTTCTGCCTCTCCAACTTCACCAGCTCAGGACTTAGCCTCCTCATCAACAAGCACTGGGGATAAGAAGAAAAATGCAGAAGTCTTGCTCCTTCAAGAACAAAAGCCCTCAGTCTGAGAACTGAGAAAGGAGGTTAGCTCTATCTTCTTGGCTACAGAAGTCTGCAGGGGCTTACCATAGTTGAGCCAGGATAGGGGAAGGAGCAGTCTTGGTGCAAATGCCACAGATGCTTGACCTTTCTTGCAAGTTTTTAGTAAAATAACTAGAGTGAAGGCCCAAATGAAGGCTTGACCTTTCTTACAAGTTATTTTACTTTCTTATAAGTTTTCCTGAAAAGATGTTTCCTCATTTGTTTGCCTTTAGGACTATTTCTACAGGGTTTAAATGATTGGTTTTAAAATGTTTCCTAGTGTTACTGAGAAGTGGGTCAGTTGAGCTCCTTACATTGTCATGGCGACACTCAATTTCCTACTGCAATTCTTCTGATGTTTACTTTCAACTTTCTTTTAAATTTGGTTATTGATTGTGATTAGTTTTCATTTCTGTTTAGTTGCACAAAAGTTAAAAAAAACACTAGATTTTATTGGGGCAACTATCTAATAAAAGTTTTATACATAAATGCAAATTGTAATTAAAGTATAGACACACGAGGAGCTTAAGTGTCTCAAATTATGGGAACCTTTCCATCTACAGAGACGGTCTTGCATTTTTTAAAGGTCTTACATTAATGGATAAGAAGGCAGATAATAAACAGATTTTTATGTGACTTATTAAATTCAAGTATATATTTCTATTCTGATGATCAGATTTTAATTTCTTTTTTTCCCCTCAGGTTTTAGGTTTTTTGTTTTTTCTGGTATTGGGGATTGAACCTGGGGCTCTCTACTACTGTGCTTCATCCCCAGCCCTTTTTATTTTTAAATTTTGAGACAGGATCTTACTAAACTGCTGAGGCAAGCCTCCTGCCTCCGCCTCCTGACATTCCTTGCTGGGAGTATAGGCATGTGCACTGCACCTGGCTCAGTTTTGGTTTTTAGAACACTGCTAAATTATTGCTTATTCATTCATAAAATATATTTAGTGAATACATATTACATGTGAAGCATGTATCTAGATGCTAGAACCACAGTGGTGAACAAGAGCAAACAAAATCATGGATCTTTATGGAGGTTATATTTTAGCGACTAAGATAGATAATTTTATATAGAAATGCTACGAAGAAACGAAAAGCTGAATATTGACATAGAAAGTGATAGATAATGAGGATAAGAGACTATTTTTGAAGTATAGATTAGAAAAGACCTCTAAGAAGGTATTGAATTGAAAATTGAATGAAAAATGAGACGAACCATATGAATATCTAGAGGGAGAATGTTCTAGGCAGAGGAAATAGCAAGTGCAAAGATACTCTGAGGTATTATAAGTAAACATGTTTAAGGAAGGCAGGAATGCCACTGTGACTATAACATAGTAAAGAAAGAGTATGTAGAGAGAGACAGATTGAAGAAGCCAACAGACCCTAGATTATGTATGATTTTTAAAGAGATGGATTGTAGTCTAAGAATGATAGGAAGCTTTAACAAAAATTTCAGGGGTAATTACTTAATCTGTTACATGGCCTGTTAATGAGCTAATGCTTCCTTCTCCCACTTACTCAGCAACTTGAGCCCTCACTCTGGTTATTTTACTAAGATTTGTGTGACCATGTTGAACTTGTTTGGGTTTCTTCTGAAAACACGCTGAACTTTCTCTTGGCCCTTAGTTGAAATGTTTATATAGCTTCTGCTGATATTCTTCCATAATTTTATATATCTTAAAAGGGTCACCTTATAAAAGTGAGCTTGAAACCATCAATAACTTCTTAAAGAAAATCTCATTTTATTTTATTTTTATTAGTTATTGATGGACCTTTATTTATTTATTTATTTATTTATTTTTTAAAGAGAGTTTTAATATTTATTTTTCAGTTTTCGGCAGACACAACATCTTTGTTTGTATGTAGTGCTGAGGATCGAACCCTGGCCGCATGCATGCCAGTTGAGCGCGCTACCGCTTGAGCCACATCCCCAGCCCAAGAAAATCTCATTTTAGATGATTAAAATATTTGTGCTAAAAAAAGATTTGAGGGCTGGGATTATGGCTCAGTGGTACAGTCTTGCCTAGCATGCATGAGGCACTGGGTTCAATCCCCAGCAACACATTGGGAAAAAACAAAACAAAACAAAAAACACAAACTAAATAAAGGTATTGTGTCCATCTACAATTGCAAATATTAAAAAAAAAAGGTTTGAGTAAATATATCATCAAAGAAGAGATACAGATGACAAATAATGATATTCACCATCGTTAGTTATTAGGTAAATGCAAGTTGAAACAACTGTGAGATACCACTATACACCAATTAGATGGTTAAAACAAACCCCCCCCCAAAAAAAGAAAAAAAGACGAATGCTGAGTACTCACGAGGTTGCCAGGCGCCCTTTAAAATTTTTTTTTTTTTTTTAATTTTGAGACAGGGTCTGGATAAATTGCTTAGGTTGACCTTGAACTTGTATCCTCCTGCCTCAGTCTCCTCCAAGTATCTGGGATTGTAGGCATGCATCACTGCACATGGCAGGCTTATATATCTGTAAGATAAATTTCTAGAAGTGAAATTGCTGGGTCAAGGAGAAGATACACATTTGTAATTTTGATAAATATTAGTAAATTGCCATCAACTAGAGAAGTTTTAAGAAATTGCCTTTTCTTTTTTTTATATACATTTATTTTATTTATTTATTTTTATGTGGTGCTGAGGATCGAACCCAGGGCCTCAAATATGCTAGGCAAGCACTCTACCACTGAGCCACAACCCCAGCCGAAGAGACTGCCTTTTCAAAAACCAATAAAATGCTGCCTAGTCATAAGACTTTTTCTTCTTCCCTCCTAGTAAATGGAATTAATCCTTACCACTTCGGAGCTTTTGTAGTTGTACTTTGCTAATGGTATTCATTACAGTCTGTTTTGAATTAGAATTATTTGAATATATTGAGCTGTTTGCAATTCCCCAATGGGGTTTGAGTTGCTTTACTACATTAAATATAAATAAGGTGATTGAATTTCTTTGACTTGGTATTATTTCTTTGATTAGTTACATTAAGATTTATCTAAACAGCTGATCTCTGTTCAACTGGATTTCAGTCTTAGCAGAAGTCAGGTCAGAGCTAGGTCAATGATACTTGGAAATGGGACGAATCTCCTGGCCTTATCTTGGTTAGAATCCATCATAGGGAAGTCTAGTTGCCTAATTAAACTGGGCATGAGGTTGCAGAATGTGGTAATAGGTCCAGAGATTTTCATCCTGCCAATTATTAGAATGAAAATAATTGGACAAAATTGCATGCTACAAAAAACAGTTTTTGTGTTAGCTGAGGGCTATGTAAGTTAATGAACAAAAATAATACAACCTTTGCTGGGCGTGGTGGCGCATGCCTGTAATCCCAGCAGCTCAGGAGCCTGAGGCAGGAGGATCAAGAGTTCAAAGCCAGCCTCAGCAGAAAGCTAGATGCAAAGCAACTCAGTGAGACCCTGTCTCTAAATAAAAATAATAAAATAAAATAAAAAATAGGGCTGGAGATGTGGTTCAGTCGTCAAATGTCCCTGAGTTCAATACCTGGTACCCAAGAGAAAAAGAAAAAGAAAAATACAACCTCTGATATGTTATTTACTGAAAACTATTGATAGTAGCCTTTCATATATCCTTTTAGGTGTTTTTCTTCTAGAAAGAGAAATCTTTGACCTCAAGAGTTTCATTAACCAAATTGGACTATTAGATATTGATCCCTCCCTCCCTCCCTTCCTTCCTTTCTTCCTTCCTTGGTGTTGCTAGGAATTGAGCCCAGGGCCTCACACATCCTATGCCAGCACTTTACCACTGATCCATATCCCTAGCCCAATATATTCTTGTTACTCATGTTGTAGGAAAATGTTGAGATCTACTAACTATGATTGTCAATAACTGGCAGCTAAAACAGTGAAGGAGATTTTAAGAGATTGCAGGAACTTTTGATTACTAAGACATGTTATTAGAGATTATTTTGAAATAAAGTCTTGAAAAAGTATTTAAAGAGAAAAGAAATGAGAATAGACAACCAGCTTGAATAGATTAAATATAGATTACAAAAATGAGTAAATGGAGGAAGAACACTTAAATTGTTTACTTTACTCTTATGCTATATCATATGACCAAAGTGATTCTAATAAATGAGAATTATCTTTTTTTTTTGCCCCTGCCAAGTTGCTGGGGATTGAACCCAGAGCCTTGAGCATCCAGACAAGCAGTCTACCACTAAGCTACATCTCTAGCCCAGGATTTTAAAAATAACATTTATTGTAGTCTTTTTCTAATAAAAGTAATACATATTGAGGAAATTTTGAAATTATTGGGGAAAAAATCCACTAACAAAAATGATTGGCTGTGATCCTTTTCAAGTTTGTCAGTTTTCATATTGAAATATAGTGCTATCTATGACTTTTCAGGGCACTGACTTGATCCCTATAAAGCAGTAGAATGATTTTAAGTTGAAAAATCTTACTTTGATGCCTGGTTTTATTGCTTACTGAGATTCAGAGACTGTTTCTATGTTTGTAAAATGAGCTGGACAGAGTTTTCACAAAGAGTTTATATTCTGTGTAATGAAAGAAGATAGGCAATAAATTAAAATATAAACAGACAATATGGTAAAATTATAAATAAAATTGATTTCAGTTAGTAAAAGGTGTTATTAAAAATATAGCAGAATATGATGCAGCTAGGCAAGGTGGTGCATGATTGCAATCCCAGCAACTTGGGAGGCTGAGGCAGGAGAATCACAAATTCAAGGTCAAAGTCAGCCTCAGCAACTCAGTGAGATCCTGTCTTAAAATAAAATATAAAAAGGGCTAAAGAGTTGGAGATGTAGTAAAGTACCCCTGGATTGAGCCCCCCCTGCAAAAAAAAAAAAAAAAGAGTAGCACTTAAGCAGAGTCTTTTCTATGGAATAGAAGAGATAGCCATGGGAGGCATGCAGGGAGATGACATTTTAAATAATAACAAGTGCAAAGTCATGAGCTAGAAAGAAAACGGTGATAGAAGAAAACTATAGTAAATCTGTTGTGGAAGAAGGCAAGTGCTAGATTATGGAAATTCTTGTAGGCTAAATAAAGTGTTTGGACTTTATTCAAAGTTGCACTCCTCAAGGGCCAGCATCAGGTATTCATGTTTTCCTTTATTCCCAGTACTTGGTACATACTAAGTAACCAGTAATTTGAATTTATATTGTGTAAATTGCATACATAGGTAAGGTACAAATTGCCACATACATAGGTAAGGTACAAATTGCCACTATCTTTGGATTACATTTGAATGAAATAGCCAAGATATAAAAAAGTTGGCATCTGAGGTTTTTCCTTGTGGTCTTTTTTAAAAATATTTATTTTTTAGTTATAGTTGGACACAATACCTTTATTTTATTGATTTATTTGTGGTGCTGAGGATCGAACCCAGGGCCCCAAATTTGCTAGGCAAGAGCTCTACCGCTGAGACATAACCCCAGGCCTTCCTTGTGGTCTTACTATATATGTTTATAATCAGAGCCTGTTATTACCATGATGCTTGGCATCATTCTGGTATATAAAAACATTTAATGTTTTCTGAATGTGCAGAGTTGCATATAGGTCATAAATGCCTTTGTGTATGTGTGTGTGTGTGTATGTGTGTATGTGTATGTGTTAGGGAATCCAACCTAGGGCTTTTTACTACTGAGCTACATCCCTAGCTCAATGCCAACACATTTTAAAATGAAAGTAGAAAAAAAAAGAACTGAAATAAAATTAACCAAAACATCAGTTTTTTAAAAGGTGTGATTTAGAAATACTCTATCTCTAATTTTCTATAATTTCATAACAGAAAGTTATAGTGTTTTATTGTGATGGTAATGTACAAGTTTTCTCCATGTTTTTATTGGGTCAAGTGTACTAAACTGTTGCTATTTGAAGTTGATTTATTATTTTTGCTTGGCTTTGTTGTAGCCTCGAACTGTGGCAGGCTTTCGAGGGACAGTTCGTTACGCATCAATCAATGCTCATCGGAACAGGGTAAGTATCTGAACCAGAGTCATGTCTGTGTAAGAATGCTTGGCTTGAATCAGATTACTTCTTCACATTACAGTACAAAGGTATAGAAAGTGCTTGAGAGCAGGAGATCCCTTTTATAGCTATAAATCTACCTGAATGCTAGTTCTAATTCACTTTTTGTGTGGCATTAATGGTAAAATAGTTCATAATACTGATGATAGGTAAGGTGTACAGTGGATAAAAGCAGCTGATTAGAAAATAAAATTGGAGTCAAGTGAGGTGGCCATTGCCAGGGACTGGGTAGGCTGAGGCAGAATGATTGCGAGTACAAGGCCAGCCTCAGTAACTTAGCAAAGCCATTTAGTGAGACTGTATTTCACCTAAGCCATTTAGTGAGACTGTGTTTCAAAATAAAAACTAAAAAGAGTTTGGGATGTAATTCAGTTGGTTAAAGGCCCCTGGGTTCAATCTCCAGTATGAATAAATAAGATAGATAAGGTTCTAAAAATGCTTCTTTCTCTATGACCCTGATTTGATAATTGCTTAAAAAAAATACATTCCATTTCTATTTTTATTGCTGTTTCTTAATCATAAACTTTTAATATAGTTAATGTCCAGACAATACTTGTTATTTCAAAACACTTGAACTCTAGTCACTGTTTTATTGATGTGTTCTACATTTTAATCCTTTGTTAATATTTGCTTCAGTTCTTTGAAGAAATTATTTTACTCTCTTCTTGTTCAGTAATTACTATTGAGAAAATCTTGGTCAATTCAATTGTTGCTTTGTATTTGAATACTTTTGACATCTCTTCTTTGGTATCCTGTAGATACACTAAATGAGTCTATGTGTGAATTATTAAGTATTTATTCTGTTTGGGATTTAATTGTACTTCTTCAATCCAAATTTCCTTGTCTTTCATTGATTCTGAAGATTCCATATTATTTAGGTATTCCATCTTTCCCTTTCTCTGTATACTCTTTTCCTCAAATCTCTAAATTTATGTATGTTAAATCTTCTTACTGTGTCCTCCATGCTTCTTAAATTTAATTTCAGGCTTTCATTGAGTTAATTTCTGTCATTTTAGTTTTTATTTCTAGATGATCTTTTTTGATCCCTTTTCAAATCTGGTTGTTTGAATATTGTTTGTTTGTTGATATAATATGTTTCTCATGACTTTGATTTCATTTTTTTCTTCTTCTCTCTCTCTCTCTCTTTCTTTCTTTCTTTCTTTCCTTTTCTTTTCTTTCTTTTTTTTTTTTGGTGGCTCTACTGGGGATTGAACCCAGGGCATTCTGCCACTGAGCTATATCATCCCCCCACCCTCTGCCCTCTATTATTTTTTGAGACATTGTCTTGCTAAGTTGCCCAGTCTGGCCTTTAGCTTGGAATCTTCCTGCTTTAGCCTCCTGAGTCCCTGGGATTACCAGGTGTACCACTGCGCCTAACTCATTTAAACATTTTAAAGTCTTGTTTCATATTCTGTGTCTTGTAATTCCATTTTCATACCTGCTGCTGGGTATTGAACCCAGTAGTGCTCTACCCCACTGAGTTACATCCCTAGCCTTTTAATTTTTTATTTTATTTTAGGTATTTATTTTCTCTTTCAGGTGCTGGGGATTGAACCCAGGGGTACTCTACCACTAAGCCACATCACCAGCCCTGTTTTCCTTTGTTTATTTTGAGACAGGGTCTTGCTAAGTTGCTGAGGCGTGCCTAGAACTTGCCATCCTCCTGCTTCAGCTTCCAGAGCTGCTGAAATTAGAGGCATATGGGCTACCACGCCTACCTTAGGATATTCTTTATATAAAAAAATTCAATATGTAAATATTTTCATATAGATTGCTGTATAGCTACGTAGATACAAAGATATATTTACCAGTTTTATGGGAAATTCATTTAAAGTTTTAAAACTTATAAAATGAAACACAATGGTTAGCTCTTCCACAATAATACACTCAGAAGAACTGGTAATGTAATGTGACTGAATTCTGTTTTGTTTATGAAGGAAATGGGAAGACATGATGACCTTTGGTCCTTATTCTACATGTTGGTTGAGTTTGTGGTTGGTCAGCTGCCTTGGAGGAAAATAAAAGACAAGGTAATTTTGAAAACAATGATGTCAATTTTGATTCAGGAAAGAAAAAATTACTCTTTAGTAGGCATTTTATTGAAAATGTACTTACTGAACATTACATAACATGTACATGTATTTAAACATTCATAGTACCTCATTAACATGTATAATTTTTTGTTTTTCTGTGTCAATTAAAATGTCAATTTAAATTTATTTTTTTATATTTTTATTTATTTATTTATTTATTTTTTATTGGTTGTTCACAACCTTACAAAGCTCATGACATCATATTTCATACATTAGAATCAAGTGGGTTATGAACTCCCATTTTTACCCCAAATACAGATTGCAGAATCACATCGGTTACACATCACATTTTTACATACTACCATATTAGTGACTGTTGTATTCTGCTACCTTTCCTATCCTCTACTATCCCCCCTCCCCTCCCCTCCCATCTTCTCTCTCTACCCGATCTACTGTAATTCATTTCCCTCCATGTTTGTTATCCCATTCCCCTCATAACCTCTTATATGTAATTTTGTATAACAATGAGGGTCTCCCTCCATTTCCATGTGATTTCCCTTTTTTTCCTCCCTTTCCCTCCCACCTCATGTCTCTGTTTAATGTTAATCTTTTCTTCCTGCTCTTCCTCCCTGTTCTGTTCTTAGTTGCTCTCATTATATCAAAGAAGACATTTGGTATTTGTTTTTTAGGGATTGGCTAGCTTCACTAAGCATAATCTGCTCTAGTGCCATCCATTTCCCTGCAAATTCCGTGATTTTGTCATTTTTTAGTGCTGCGTAATACTCCATGGTGTATAAATGCCACATTTTTTTTTATCCATTCATCTATTGAAGGGCATCTGGGTTGATTCCACAGTCTAGCAATTGTGAATTGTGCTGCTATGAACATCGATGTGGCAGTATCCCTGTAGTGTGCTCTTTTAAGGTCTTCAGGAAATAGTCCGAGAAGGGCAATAGCTGGGTCAAATGGTGGTTCCATTCCTAGCTTTCCCAGGAATCTCCATACTGCTTTCCAAATTGGCCGCACCCGTTTGCAGTCCCACCAGCAGTGTACAAGAGTACCCTTTTCCCCACATCCTCGCCAGCACTCATTGTTGTTTGACTTCATCATGGCTGCCAATCTTACTGGGGTGAGGTGGTATCTTAGGGTGGTTTTGATTTGCATTTCCTTGACTGCTAGAGATGGTGAGCATTTTTTCATGTACTTGTTGATTGGTTGTATATCCTCCTCTTAGAAGTGTCTGTTCAGGTCCTTGGCCCATTTGTTGATTGGGTTATTTGTTATCTTATTGTCTAATTTTTTGAGTTCTTTGTATACTCTGGATATTAGGGCTCTATCTGAAGTGTGAGGAGTAAAAATTTGTTCCCAGGATGTAGGCTCCCTATTTACCTCTCTTATTGTTTCTCTTGCTGAGAAAAAACTTTTCAGTTTAAGAAAGTCCCATTTGTTGATTCTTGTTATTAACTCTTGTGCTATGGGTGTCCTATTAAGGAATTTTGAGCCCGACCCCACAATCTGTAGATCGGAGCCAACTTTTTCTTCTATCAGACGGAGTCTCTGATTTGATATCTAGCTCCTTGATCCACTTTGAGTTGACTTTTGTGCATGGCGAGAGGAGGGGATTCAGTTTCATTTTGTTGCATATGGATTTCCAGTTTTCCCAACACCATTTGTTGAAGATGCTATCCTTTCTCCATTGCATGTTTTTAGCTACTTTATCAAATATAAGATAGTTGTAACTTTGTGGATTAGTCTCTGTGTCCTCTATTCTGTACCATTGGTCCACCCGCCTGTTCTGGTACCAGTACCATGCTGTTTTTATTACTATTGCTCTGTAATATAGTTTGAAATCTGGTATTGCTATACCACCTGATTCACACTTCCTGCTTAGAATTGTTTTTGCTATTCTGGGTCTTTTATTTTTCCATATGAATTTCACGATTGCTTTATCTATTTCTACAAGAAATGCCATTGGGATTTTGATTGGCATTGCATTAAACCTATAGAGAACTTTTGGTAATATCGCCATTTTGATGATGTTAGTTCTGCCTATCCATGAACAAGGTATATTTTCCATCTTCTAAGATCCTCTTCTATTTCTCTCTTTAGGGTTCTGTAGTTTTCATTGTATAGGTCTTTCACCTCTTTTGTTAGGTTGATTCCCAAGTATTTTATTTTTTTTGAGGATATTGTGAATGGAGTGTTTTTCCTCATTTCCATTTCAGAAGTTTTGTCGCTGATATACAGAAATGCCTTTGATTTATGTGGTCAATTTAAATTTAAAATCAAGAAAATACTTATACTTACATATAAGACTTAAAATCTTCAAGTATTTTTCCTATATCTCAATATGTATATTTTTCTCATTGTGAGCTGATATAATTAATATTATTACTATTTTTTGTTTTGTTTTTTGGTAATACTAGGAATTAAATCCCAGGGGCACTCTACCACTGAACTACATCCCCAGCCCTTTTTATTTTTTTATTTTGAGAAAGGGCCTTGCTAAATTGCTCAGGCTGACCTCAAACTTGAGAACCTCCTCCCTGACCTTTCTGAGTAACTGGGATTATAGTTACTATGTGCCACCCTGCTGGCTAATGTTATGACTTTTTTTTTTATGTTCATAGAGAAAAGACACTAATGTATCACTACAGTCATTGTTTCTGATTTGATTTATAGCTTTCCTTCTCAGTATTTTTTTTTCTTTTTGTGGTGCAGTGGGTGCTGCTGCGGATTGAACCTGAAACATGTTGAGAACATGCTATATCACTGAAGTATACCTACTCTTCCTTCTTTTATTTATTTATTTTTTTTTAATTGATTATTTATCGCATTACATAGTTCATGATATATCATCTTTCATACATTAGACTCAAATTGTGCTTTGAACTCCCATTTTCACCCCAAATACAGATTGCAGAATCACATCTGTTACATATTCGCATTTTTACATAATGCCATATTAGTGACTGTTGTATTCTGCTTCCTTCTTTTAATTTCACTGATTCTCTCTGTTTTCCTAAGTCAAGTGAACTTTTAATTTTTAATTGTCACATTTGATATCAAAATTATGAATGTGTTGATAAGGAAAAATAGACTGAATTTAAGGTACTCTTTTGGAGATTATTACATTTGCTGATGCAGTATTCAGTGTTACTCTTGATTCTGCATAGTTTTTTTTTTCTTGCTTTAAAGCACTAGGCAGTAAGCTGTTAGTAAGAGCTCCATTCTTGCTTTATAATTACCTACTATCATATTCCCTTGTACATTCCCTTGAAATTATTACTGAGGGACTTGTACTGCTATTGCATAGCTGCCAAGAGAAATTGACTCTGGTTTCTTTTCTCTTTACTTCCCAGGAGCAAGTAGGCTCTATCAAAGAGAGGTATGACCATAGGCTCATGTTGAAACATCTCCCTCCAGAATTCAGCCTCTTTCTGGACCATATCTCATCTTTGGATTATTTTACAAAACCAGACTACCAGGTAACTATCTCTGTGAGTTCTGTGGTTAATTCTCCTTTCTCTCTTAGTCTTTGTCTTCACTCATTGTAGCTTTGAAGATGTTATAAAATAAGTTTGGAGGGGACCCCAGAATAATACTGTTTTATGTAGTCTGAGAAATGTGATGAAATTAACTGATGATGAGTGTGGGTGTTTCTGTGTTTCTTCTGGATGAACCTACTTCATTTGTTTTGTACCAGATTTTACTGTTCCTGATGTAATTATCCTAGTGTATGGAACTGCCAGTCATTCAAATTATGTAAATTCTATAGCTTATCTGCTGATAAGAAGGAAATGTCCGGCTAGATAATGTATCTGCCAAGGGCTTGAGGGCTGCTATGCTATGGGACACTAGTCAGTGAATTATTTCCTTAGAGCATCAGTTAATCAGGTGAATTTATTTGCACCTTCTAAGGATTGACTAGATTTATCACAAATTGCATCCCAAACTCCATCCAGCTATATTTCAGAAGATTCTGTTACTCTTAGGGAGAAGTTGGTCAGGGATTAATGCAAAATACTTGCTGTCACTGAAAACATACATGAAACCACACATATATTAATTAATTAATAATAACAACATGTATTAGTATATCATTTTTATTTACAAAGGAAAACACACTTTGTTACCTGTTAATGGAAGTGCTGAATTCTTTTTTTTTCCCCTCCAATAATGGGGATGGGATTCTGGCATCCTCTATCACTGAGCTATGCCCCCAGCCTTCTCACTCCCCCTATTTAAAAAGTTTTGATATAGGGTCTTGCTAAGCCTCAGCCTCCAAGTAATTGAAATTGTAAGTATGTGCTAACATGCCCAGCAGAAGTTTTAAATTCTAAAGTGGTATCAGTGACCAGTCAAGACACTAGGAATACTTATAACACAATGAATTTATTTGCACATAGTAATTATTTCTCTGTGAAATTGCAGCTTTGTAATAAGATATACAGGATTCAAAGGAGAGAGGCAACAATAACTTTGGGTCCTTCAGTGGGTATGCCTATTTGCATTATAAACTGTAAATAGACTGTCTACAAATTGAGAAAATACATTGTACTTGGGTTGTTTTGGAATGTTTCTTATATTGTCATTTTATTTCTGTTTTCTAAAATGTAGAGAATTTACATTACATTACTTTTAACAAAGTAATGAAATTATATCTGTTAGACTGGATTCAAGAGGAGATGAAAAATGTTCCAACTTGCCCATCTTGGATGCTAATAATTTTATTGACAAAGGTTTTTGGGAGTATAAGAGTTTAAGGATTTTGATCATGTTTGCTTATTAGTTAGGCCTCTAATCTAAAGAATACTATCATATTTACCAGCTAATGTTGGAAACTTACAACTAAGTTAGCAAATTATTATTTTCAAGTTTTTCATTTGGATATTCTGTTCTTTTTAAAAAAATGTACTCTTCATCATTATTATTAATTTTTTGTGGTGCTGGGGATTGAAACCAAGGCCTAAAATGTGCTAGGCAAGTACTCTACCACTGAGCTATAAACCTAGCTCATTTGGACAATCTTTAAGGAACTCCTCTATCACTTAATAACAGAACAAAGTATAATTATTTTCCTATGTTTAGAAGAGAGAAAGCAGGCATAACATTTTCTTTGTTTCATAGAATTTATAAATAATCTGGTTCTTTTGTGCTCTCTCATCTTTCAAAGCAATGAATGGGAACAGAAAACAGGTGGACAAGAGAATGATAACTGGGAAAAAGATATTGATGTAAATTCTGATGGCTGATATAAGTGAGACATCAGGTCCAAAAATGTCTAGGCTTGTCTTTTTTTTTTTTTTTTTTTTTTTGTAGTACTGGTATTTGAACCTAGGGCCTTGCACATGCTAGACAAGCATTCTACCGCTAAGCAACACCTCAGCCCGTCTTAAAATTTTTACTTTTGAAACAGGGTCTGTCTGAGTTGCCCAGATTGTTCTCCAATTTGCAGTCCTCTGTCT
This sequence comes from Spermophilus citellus, assembly GCF_964194105.1. NCBI lineage: Eukaryota > Metazoa > Chordata > Mammalia > Rodentia > Sciuridae > Spermophilus > Spermophilus citellus. The sequence goes on from NC_138185.1 coordinate 136,191,065, forward strand.
CAGCCTTACAAGTAACTGGGATTATAGGTATGCACCGCTATGTATGGCAGAACTTTTCAGTTTCTTTTTTATGCTTCCCACTCAGAACCTTGCTGTGGTCTTCAGTTTGAGAAATATCACTCTACTCTGACTTTGAATTCCCTTGAGAACTAATTATGTTTGTGTGTCTCATTTTACAGTTTAAAATTAATTGCTGAATTTGATTTTAATTACCGTTCTTTCAAAATTTTAAATTCCTCATGAGACAACCAGCATAGTTAAAATCAATAACAACCCTCCTCAGCAATAAGTAAAAGGCATTACAGTGTTTAACATGACTGACTCCTAACTATATCAAAGAATAAATAGCGATATGTCTCAAGTTTGTATATTCTGAGCTAATACCAAAATAAATATGAATAATAAAAATTATCAACTTCCATTTTGAATCTTTAAAAATAACAATAAAGATTTTTTAAAGTGTTGAATTGGGAAGTTACATCAAGGTTATTTGTACTTAGTATTTATGTCTGAATCTGTCTTCCTAACCAGCTTTTAAATCTTGGAGAAACAATGATGTCTTATTTTTTTATTCCGCACTATACCTGGCACCCTGATTTTCAACAAACATTAGGTAAATTTAGTTGAATCTTAATTTAGACCTCTGTGTGGGAAATGTAAGAAAAATCTAAGTACAGTGAATATTGTTTTCTGCTTGTTAAACTAACAAACTAATTGTGCCCGCAGTCTGGCTGGGCACAATTCAGGAGCCACTTGTCAAAAGAAACGAACTTTATCTTTAGAACACACTACCAAACCACACAGCTCCTCAGGAAAAACCGTCAGAGCCCAACTGCCACCACTGGCTTCCCACAAGCCTCTCCACCTCCCCTTCTCCTCCTGCTCTTGAGGCCGATTGGCTGGGTCGCGTGGGAGGAGCCAAAAAAGTCCCCCAATGAGCATCACCGCAGAGGAGCCAATCAGTTGGCAGCTAGAAGTTGCTGGGGCCGCTGTGAGCCAATCATCAGCTGGCAGCTGGAAGTTTGCTGGCAGCTGGAAGTTTGCTGGGGCCCCTTTGGCTGTGGCTCTCAACATGTTCCCCTCTCTGTTTAAACAACAAGCGTGTGGCTTAGGGACCGTGCCTGCCTTAGGTTGTCCAATAGTACATATGGTCCTTACCATTCATCAGATGAGCTGACCTCAAGGCGTCAGCCTCCTGTCTTAGGTTGGTAACATTGCAATTGGATCTTACCCGTCATTGACTACCGGTCCAGCATACAGTCACACCTGTGGATAGGTCTTTGTACCAGCGGGGGGGGGGGTGAGGTTCTTTGCCTCATCTCTGTTGGCCCCCAAATTTTAGTTGAACGACCATGATAAGCAGAAGGGAGGAAGATACACCAAGCCAATTGACGGCTCCTTTTGGAAAAATTGTACCACCGATGACACCATCAGCAAAAATACCCCAACACTACCACAAGTCGCTGCACCAACAGATAGTTCACAATGCATACAAGTGAGTTCACAATGCATACAAGTGATACATAGTCCAGGGAAGTTCTGCAAGCAGTTCAGTGATGGTTATTGCAGAAGCTGTAGATTGGTTTTATCTTTGTCTTCACCGGCACTGGGATGAAGATAGGAATTCTGGCAATAATGGCTAAAGAAAAAATTATGTAACATTCCAGAAGGCACTAAAAGAAAACAATTTTCTTAACAATTTACATTATCTTGAACAGAATTATTAAATATAATGAAAAGGAAAGGTGAAAGTAAACAAACAGATCTGTTAACATCCTTTTTTGTTCACATATTAAAACAATCCTCAACAGCTGTTTACCCAATTTAAATTAAACCATTTAAATCACGTGAATAAAAAAAAATTATTTGGATCCATTTTTTCATGAGCACTCATCATATATGATCTATGGATATCCGTCCATACAAACATACAACATAAGACACAAGTGTGCACACATAATATAATACATACAACACATAACATAATAGTAAAGGCCTTATAACTTTTGTACAGGTGAAATCTCCATTTCAATGTTTAAAAATTCTATAGTCAAAAAATAGAACTGATCAACAAAACATTAACCTAGGTCTGTATGAGCTCAAAAAACAAAATAGAACTTCATGATGTGGGAAAGGGTAATAATAAAATAGATATTGAAAAAAGCATCCTGGTTCTGACGCAGATGTAAGGATAGCCAAACTGGAGTTTTGGATATCAGCTGTTATGGATTTGAGCCAAATCATCTTCTTTTTGGTCTGTAGAAATCGCTTTAGTTAATCTTTCTGGAATCCAAATCGGCTGCTGTTGTCCCTGTGGAAACACATAAACAGACCCCCGACTCCAGACAATCACTGGGTCAGGACCTTAGTTAATCTCTCTGGAATCCAAATCGGCTGCTGTTCTCCCTGTGGAAATACACAAACAGACCCCCGACTCCAGACAATTACTGGGTCAGGACCTTTCCATAGTCCTGTTAGAATATCCTTCCAAAGTACCTTGGGCTTATGTACATTTTTTGGACACATATGCCTTTCTGCAGCACTAAGCCCTGATGAATCCAAATTTAAAAAGTTTAGAGTAAAAAGGGTTATTTTAAGTTTATCTTTGGGGAATATATACCCCTTCCCAATTCCGTCTTTTTGCTTTAATAAGTACATTTTAATAGTTTGATGAGCTCTTTCAACTATGCCTTGTCCCTGTGGATTGTATGGGATTCCTGTTATATGAGTAATGCCAAATGATGAGCAAAATTGTTTAAAAGAGATGTAAGTATAACCAGGGGCATTATCTGTTTTTAACTGTTTTGGAATGCCCACAGTGGCAAAATTTTGTAAGCAATGAGCTATAATATCCTTAGTTTTTTCTCCGGCATGAAGGGAGCCCATCAAAAATCCGGAAGAAGTATCAACTGTAACATGCAAATATTTTAATTTTCCAAATTCTGGCAAGTGTGTGATGTCCATCTGCCAAATATGGTTAGGTATCAGTCCTCTAGGATTGACTCCAAGATTAACTTGTGGTAAAAAGGTCACACAATTTTGACATTGTTTTATTATTTGTCTAGCTTGTTCCTTAGTTATTTTAAAACGCTTTTGTAAAGTATTAGCATTGACATGGAACTTTTTATGAAAATTTGTAGCTTCTTCTAGTGTAGAGAAAATATGTATGTCATGTGTAGTTTTATCTGCTAAATCATTGCCCAAACTAAGGGCTCCAGGCAATCCTGTATGTGCCCTGATATGTCCTATAAAGAATGGATCTTTTCTGTCCCAGATTAGACTTTGTATAGTGGAAAGCAAAAGAAAACAGTAGAGGAAGGGGAAATCCTACCAGCATCTTCAAGGGATACTATAGTATTAACTATATACTGACTATCAGAAAATAAATTAAATACAGAATCTTTAAACATCACAAAAGCTTGTAATACTGCATTAAGCTCTACCTTTTGAGCTGATTGTTTGGGTACTAAAAATGTAAAAGTTTGATCAGGTGTAACTATTGCTACTGTACCATTATTTGACCCATCAGTGAATATATTTGGAGCATTCATGATAGGTGTTTTTCTTGTCATTTTTGGAAAAATTACAGGATGCAATGATCAAAAAGACAATAAAGGATTAGATGGTAAGTGGTTATCAAATGAAACATTAGATTCGCACATGATTATTGCCCAAGTATTTAACTCATTAGCTAACTCATCAATTTGATTCATATTATATGGAATAATAATTTTGTTGGGAGAAATTCCAAACACTCCCTTTGCTGCTTTTATTCCTTTGAGTATTAATTGTCCTACAGCCTCAGGATACCTCGTAAGAATAGTGTTAGGAGAATAAGATAAATATATCCATAATAAAGGCAAACTTATATCAATTCTATCCAAATGCATATTTTCCATATATGTTTCAATGATTTTTAATGCTTTTCTTGCTTCAGGCGTTAACATTCGGGGTGAATTTGGATCTGATGGACCTTTTAGGATATCAAATAAAGGTCCCAACTCTCCTGTTGGTATACCAAGATAAGGCCTTATCCAATTTATGTCTCCTAATAACTTTTGAAAGTCGTTAAGTGATTTGAGTTGATCTACTCATATTTGAATTTTTGGTGGACGGACCATGGTTGAGGATAATAGAACTCCTAAATAATTAATTGGAAAATTTAATTGTACTTTATCTATTGCTATCTCTAGATTATAATTTTTTAATAAGTTTGTAAGTGTGGCATAACATTCTAGCAATGTGTTTTTATCTTTGTGTGCTAGTAATACATCATCCATATAGTGAAATATTTGTAGTTCAGGATTTTGATTTCTAAGTGGCTGGATTACTTTATTAACATAAATTTGACACATAATTGGGCTGTTAGCCATCTCTTGAGGGAGTACTTTCCATTCATATCTCTGATCAGGACCTTCATGATTTAGTTCAGGGATAGTAAATGCAAAACGTGGACTATCCTCAGGATGAATTGGAATTGAAAAAAAAACAATCTTTAATATCTATAGCTAAAACATACCAAGTTTTTGGCAAAGCAGACAATTGAGGAATCCCCGATTGAGCAGGTCCCATAATAACCATCTCATTATTTAATGGCTCTTAAATCTTGCAATAATCTCCGTTTACCAGATTTCTTTTTGATGACAAAAATGGTAGTATTATGGGGAGATACAGAAGGTTGTATATATCCTTCTGCTAATTGTTGTTTGACCAGGTCATGGGCTGCTTGTATCTTTTCTTTAGTCAGGGGCCACTGAGGAACCCATACTGGTCTTTCTGATTTCCAAGTAATTTTTATTGTCTCAGTGGCCCTTTCTGAAAATCCAACCCATGTCTGTCTGTTCCTTGATTTATTTGTATTGGTGCTGCTATACCTTGTTCTTGTTTTTCTAATCTTTTTCCTTTCCTAAAACCTTGTCTAGCCATAATAGTGGGTGCATTTTGATTGATGTTATTTGTTAATGTCAAACCTAATTGATCTAGGACATCTCGTCTCCATAAATTTATGGGAAGATGATCCAATACATATGGTTCCTTCACATCCTTCAGGATCCTTCCAATCTAATACCATTGCACTTCTGTGGGGATTAGTTGCCACTCCTAGGCCTTGAAGCATTTGAGTGGCTTGTTGTAATGGCCAATGTTTTGGCCATTCTTGATGAGAGATGATGCTAAGGTCTGCACCTGTATCCATTAGCCCATTAAATTCATGTCCTTGAATATTTAGTTTTAGCACGGGGCAAGAATCTAAATTTAAAGAAAGCATAGCCCAATCTACACCTGTGGAGCCTAATCCCTTGGAACCTCTTTCAACAGTATGACTTGGAAAATTTATCATGTTGACTGGGTATTATTAGTAACTGTGCTATTCTATCTCCTGGTGAAATTACTGATATACCCTTTGGAGAACTGGCTATAATTTTTATTTCACCTTCATAATCGGTATCAATTACTCCAGGACAAGTCTGTTTTACTGCAGCTGCCACGATTTGCCCTTGTTCATTACTGTCTCTGGCATCTAAAACCTGTTGTACTGAAGCTGCCATGACTTGCCCTTGTTCATTAATGTCTCTACATAATTTAATATATGTGTTTAAATCTTCATGTTTCCATGGTCTAATGACTTCTCTGCACCAACGATTGGCTTGCTCATAAGCCAGTTGTTTTATTAATGGCATTGCTTGTTCTGTATTCCCAAAAACTCTGGTAGCTGTTTGAGTAAGCCTATCTACAAATTCAGCGTAAGGTTCATTAGCTCCTTGTATTACCTTAGATAATTGACCTTGTAAACCTCCATGTCCTTGTAAAGTCTTCCATGCCCTAACCACATCTACAGTAATTTGTATATATACGCCAGGATCATATGCAATTTTTTTCTGCTGATCCTCATAAGGTCCCTTTCCTAACAACATACCTAGATTTCTCTGAGGATAACCAGCTGCTGCATTTTGCCTAGCCGTCTCCTTGCAAAATTCCTCATTGGCAACCTTTCATAACAGGTATTGTCCTCCATTTAGCACAGCTTTACACATATTAGCCCAATCTGCTGGCGTCATGTTCAAGTTGGTAATGGATTCGACCATGCTTACAGTGAAGGGTGCTTGAGGACCATAGGTTGTTACAGCCTCTTTTAGCTGCTTCACTTTTTTGAAATTTAAAGCATGGTGAATTCACTGCCCTCCTGCCTGCTCAAATACAGGGCATGTTAATATTGAGATCCTGTCTCAGGACTCCAACTATCAACTGTGGGGGTTGGGAGCCTCCCAGCATATGTAGGTGGTTGGACACTTACGCCCTCTGGTGATAGAAAAGTGTTAGTAGCAGTCTCCTGTAGAGGTGGTGCTGTTGGTTGGACACTTACACCGTCTGGTGATAGAAAGGTGTTAGTAGCAGTCTCCTGTTGTAACTTTTCCCTTGAGGCTTTTTCTGCTCTAAACTTTCTTCCTCTGACTAGTTCGAGAGACCTTCTCTTTTACTTGAATCTTTTCCTCTGTCTGACTAACTTGAGCGACCTTCTCTTTTACTTGAATCAATATGTCTTCTCCTTCCTCTACCATTGTCCGAACTGAAGGCTTTGGACTAAGCACACAAGATACAAACGTCCACAACGGCAATGTGCCAACTGGCAGAGTACCTGGGCTTTTCTTTTCTATTCTTTTTAAATCTTCACCATGATGGTTCCATTGTGATATATTTAACAACTCCTCCTTAAAAAGCCATGGGCTACATTTTTGTATTGTATCAACATATGCCCTGACTGTTCTTGATTTTACTGCAATGCCTCCTTCCTCTAACAATTTACTTAACGCTCTTTCGGTTTGTTTTTACTAATTTCTGATCCCATATTTCTACTATAATACAACCCAACAAGATGATGCCAAACAAAGCCGAGACAGAATGAAACAAAAATGGAACAATAAAAAATCATTATAGCCTTTCTATCCTCCTGAAATGTCCATCTGTCCTTTCTCCCTATCTGTTCCTCAGACACAAATAGTTTTTCCTCAGATGTGAGCGGTTTTTCTTCTGTCTCACTCATCTCCAGGGACAGGCAACTTAAAACAAAAGTGAAGCAAAACAAAAGAAGAATCTTAAAATGGCTACCCATCCTCTCGCCCTGCCCTCAGGGGCAAGTAGTTTACCTTATCACTTACCCTCAGTCGTTCCTGTGGGGCCCGCCAAATCCGCAGTCTGGCTGGGCACAATTCAGGAGCCACTTGTCAAAAGAAACGAACTTTATTTTTAGAACCCACTACCAAACCACACAGCTCCTCAGGAAAAACCGTCAGAGCCCAACTGCCACCACTGGCTTCCCACAAGCCTCTCCACCTCCCCTTCTCCTCCTGCTCTTGAGGCCGATTGGCTGGGTCGCGTGGGAGGAGCCAAAAAAGTCCCCCAATGAGCATCACCGCAGAGGAGCCAATCAGTTGGCAGCTAGAAGTTGCTGGGGCCGCTGTGAGCCAATCATCAGCTGGCAGCTGGAAGTTTGCTGGCAGCTGGAAGTTTGCTGGGGCCCCTTCGGCTGTGGCTCTCAACAGTGGAGGTTTCAGAATTATAACCAAGATTAAAGCATTATCTTAAATATTTATCTTATTATAAATACTGTTTATTAGATTATGAAATATTATGAGACAAAATGTTGGACCCCAGAATCCACACAGATGATAAAATTGAATATAACTACACATGCAGGTGCATACACATGCGCGTGCGCGCGCGTGTGCACACACACACACACACAAAAACCACTAATGAATGCATTTAAAATAGGTGCAATTTGACAAGGTCTGTGGATTTTATTAAGATTGTTTTCCTGAGTTTGGTATTGTACTTTGGTTATTTAGGTATTACTGTTTGGGGGAATTGGACGAAGGGACCTTTCTGAACTATTTTTGAAACTTAGAATGAATCTTTAATTATTTCATATTAAATGTTAAAGTTATGGACCAACATTTTCAGATATATAATAGTGACAAAACACTTCCATCTTATTTGGCCATCTTATACGTAGGTCCTTTTAAAATCTTTAAAAAATTTTTTTATTCTAATTTGTTATATGATAGCAGAATGCATTACAATTCATATTACACATATAAAGCACAATTTTTCATATCTCTGGTTGTATTCAAAGTATATTCACACCAACTTGTGTCTTCATACATGTTCTTTGGATAATGATGTCCCTGTCATTCCATCATGATTTCTAACTCCATGCCTCCTCCTTACCCCTTTAACCCCTCTGCCCAATCCAAAGTTTGTCTATTCCTCCTATGCTCCCCCTCCTACCCCACTAGGAATCAGCCTCTTTATATCAGAGAAAACATTTGGCTTTTAGTTTTTTGGCATTGGCTAACTTAGCATTATCATCTCAAACTCCTTCTATTTACCTGCAAATGCCATGATTTTTTTTCTCTTTTATTACTGCGTAATATTCCATTGTGTATATATGCCACATTTTTTTTATTCATTCATCTACTGAAGGGCATCTAGGTTGGTTAGCTATTGTGAATTGTGCTGCTATAAACATTGATGTGGCTGTGTCCCTATAGTATGCTGTTTTTAAGACATTTGGGTATAGACCAAGGAGAGGGATAGCTGGGTTAAATGGTGGTTCCATTCCCAGTTTTCCAAGGAATCTCCATACAGCTTTCCATATTTGCTGTACCAATTTGCAGTCCTACCAGCAACATATGAGTTTGCCTTTTCCCCCCACACCCTTGACAAAACCTATTGTTACTTGTATTCTTAATAGCTGCCGTTCTGACTGGAGTGAGATGAAATCTTCAAGTAGTTTTGATATGCATTTCTCTAATTGCTAGAGATGATGAACATTTTTCACATATTTGTTGATTCATTGTATATCATCTTCTGAGAAGTGTCTGTTCAGGTTCTTGGCCCTTTTATTGATTGAGTTATTTGTTTTTTTGGTGTTAGCTTTTTGAGTTCTTTATATACCCTAGAGAATAGTGCTCTATCTGATGTGTGAAGGGTAAAAATTTGCTCCCAAGATGTAGGCTCTGTATTCACCTCACGGATTGTTTCTTTTGCTGAGAAAAAAACTTTTTAATTTGAATCCATCCTATTTATTGATTCTTGATTTTAATTATTGTGCTATAGGAGTCTTATTAAGGAAATTGGGGCCTAATCTGACATGATGAAGATTAGGGCCTACTTTTTCTTATATTAGACGCAAGGTCTCTGGTTTAATTCCTAGGTCCTTGATCCATTTTGAGTTGAGTTTTGTGAATGGTGAGAGATAGGGGTTTAATTTCATTTTCTTGTATATGAAGTTCCAGGTTTCCACGCTCTTTTGAGAGAGGAAAATATCTCTTAAGAGGTACCTGGTAAAAATCTTAGCAGCCTTCTTGAATTCCATCACAAGAGTTCTACCTGTAGGTGATGCTGTTACTAGTCAACCGGAAACTAAGAAATAGGATCATATTGGATACAGAAAAACTCTGGTGACTTTACATATTATTGTCATGGTAACCCCCATCCTACAGTCTTAGTTTAGACATGTTGCCTAAAACCATAAAACTTGTAGTGCCAGAAGTGGTATCTAAACTAATTTCTGACTTACTTAGAGAGATGACCACTTGCATAACAGGCACTGTAAAGTAACTGCTATTATGACTTATTAATGAAAATTCAGTGAAAGAACTAAAAAGTGATATGAAGAATAATTAGAAATTATTAATAATTAATAGGATCACATGATCCTGATAAAAACATAAGATATATATGATAAAGTGTTCAGGTTCTGTTAAGCATTGTATTTTTCTCCTGTAACAAATACCTGAATTTATCAACTTATAGGAGAAAAGGTTTAATTTGGCTCATAGTTTTAGAGGTCTTATTCCATTATTGTTTGGTTTTGGGACTGTGGAGACACATCATGGTGAGAGCACATGGCAGAGCAAATTGGAAGGGGAAAGAAAGGAAGGAAAATCCAAGATTCCACAATTCCCTTTTCAGATATTGCCTCCCAATGTTCTGTATCTTCCCACTAAGACCACCTCTTGAAAATTTACACGACCTCCCAAATAGCACTAAGTTGGTACTAAGCTTTTAACATGAACCTCTGGGGGACATTCCACATCTAAACTAGAGCAAGCATCATTTAGCAAGTTAAAAAGACTAATGAAATCTCTAAGTATGCACACTGTTGGTAAGCCTGAAATCTAATTATCTATTTTCTTTTTTATTCCTTCTCACCACCCCCACAAGACAGGGTCTTACTGTGTTGCCCAGGCTGGTTTCAAACTCTTAGACTCAAGGGATCCTCCTGCCCCAGACCCTGACTGCTAGGATTACAGGCTTAGAATGTGTCTATCAACCAGTACACACATTGCTAAAATCAGAGGAATAAGGTAGAGAGGAAATCCAAAGCCAAACAAGCTTCATTACTCTTAATATACTTGCAGGTTTAGGAATGGGACTATTTAAATAGAGATTACATCAGAATGTAGTAATTTCCCTCCTCCTTTGGGGGATAACAGTTGTAGGATGTCTTGACTAATAACAAATTTTAGGGCAAAATTTTCAGAGGGCATAAATGGGCTGCTTGGGTAGCAAACAAATAAGAGGTTAAGTTAGAGAGTTACAAGGGGGAACCTCCCATGAAACAGGGTAGTCAGGGAAGCTCTCCTGATTCCCTCCTTAAATTCCCTCAACTCTTAAAGCAATATTTTATTTTGTCTTCTTACTAGATAAGCATCTTGAGAGCCTGAGATATTTATCTCTAAGTTTCCTCAAGAAGTTCGAACACAATAGGAAAAAGAAAAAGAAAAAAAAAGCACAACAGAAGTTAGAATAATAACATTTAATAAAAGTAGCCAGATTGAAGTAAATGTGCTTAATTTGATTATTGAATCTGGTATACGTAAACTCATAAAGGCAGGAGTGTTAATATTTGTATTCCTGGGACTGAGGACAGTAGGCATTCAGTATATGTCTGAATCAATGAATGGGTATTTGAGATAGCTATAGTATACAATTGAAACACAGAACATCCATGTTTACTTGACTGACTTGAATTCAACTATATTTTCAGGAGATATAAAATTTTTAATGTCTATGTTTCTGCCTGCCCTTTGGCTCAGTTAGCCATAACCTATGGTGAGGGTAATGCTTCAGTGCTCTCATGAGTCTGCTATTCTCTCAGTCTTTTTCTTATCAGGCTGTGCTGAGTGTGAGTCTGGAGTTTGAAAGAACAATACTTTTTTATCTCTCTCTCTCCTTCTCCCCCCTTCCTCTTCCTCTTTTTCTTCTTCTTCCCCCTCTCTCTCCGTCTCTGTCTCTTTCTTGTGCTGGGGATTGAACCCAGAGGCACTCTACCAGTGAACTACAACCCAGGCCTTTTAAAATTTTTTTGTTTTGAGACAAGGTCTCTCTTAAGTCACTGAGGGTCTTGTTAAGTTGTCAAGGCTGACTTCTAACTTGTGATCCTATTACCTCAGCCTCCCTAGTCTCTCAGTAATGCTGTACCTCACCATGCCTTAAAAAAAAAAAACAATATTTTTTTTGTGTACAGTATGTCCACTAAATGCAGAAAGCTTTCATTCACGTTCTCTAAAGACATGGATGTCTATTGCAGTGTGGGGAGAAAAACTAGCTGTTTTCACCTATTGAAAGATGGTAGTTTTCTGTATTATATGGACATTTTAAGGGGTTCTCAGGGATAATTTCAACAATAAGCTGGTTTTGCCTTGCCTGCTGGCTGCCTGTAACACCCTATTGTGGAAGTAACACACACTTAAAAGACCTGTTTAAATTGATACTGTGTCAAACACATCATTTGTATGACCTTTCTAACTCTCAAGTTTTATAGTCTGTGAAATGATGAAAATATCTATTTCATGGTGTTTTTAAAAGATTTTAATGAAATATCTAAGAGAATGATTTTTACATTGTAAAACATCATTGTACATATAAATGGTTTTACAGGTACTTTAGTGATACTGCTTTTGCTTATAATTACGTTTCTCTTCATTTCTGTGCTCTATTCCTTCAGTGTAAATAGAACATTTCTTTATGTCCTAAGGCAATAAGAGAACTGGCCTCATTTAGAGGCATTGAGAAGCTGTGGTATATTGCCAGGCAGTTTACTCTGGGCTGACTTAGTGCCTCAAAGGGAAGATGGCCAACCAGGGGGTCACTTCTGAGATGCACTAGCATCTTGAAAGGAATAGTGAAAACAGCAAGGCTCTGCAGCCTCTTTAATTCATTCTCTTTATTAGGTTTCCGTTATTTGCTGGTTCTTTTCTCCACAGGATGAGCACAGTGCAATATTTTTTTCTACCAGTGTTGCACCTCAGAGGTGCAGAGAAGTTGAAAAATGTACCTTTCTGTCCCTCAGTTGTGCATCTAATTATCACTGAAGTGAGGCAGTTTATTTTGCAGTAAATAATGTCTTTGAATTAGCCAAGCCAGCATTGCCATTGTGCTTCATTGTTATTGATTCTTTATTTTACCATTCTTTAACTGAAAATTGGAGAATTAGGATTCTCATTGAAGTTCTTATGATCACATTACAAATAATTCTTGTTTTTGCAAAGGCTAGACCTTATCTTTATTCTCTTTGAAAGGGCAAACTGGGATTCCATTTGGAGGTAAATGTAATACAACTATTGATTGCATTTTGTACCAAGAATAAGAGGACTGCTTCCCTAAGGCATTGTACCTATGTCAGATGACTGACTGCTGTAATGAATAAGATTATTCCAGATGGTGGGAGCTAGCATCAAGCATCCTTGTGGGCTATACCTGGTTAGGTATGTGTTATTCTAGATAATACGTTTTTGTTACTTAAATTTTTTCTAATCACTAAAAATAATACATACTCTTTACAAAAGTTTAGAAGTTGTAGAAAAGTTGAAAATTAAATTTATGGAATCTCATTACTCATAGTATTTGATTTTTGTTATCTTTTCCATGTATTGAATAATTTGCTTTAGAAAAGTTATTTTCTTGTATTTCCCATTATAAGTTAGCTTAAGAAAAATGAACTACCTCATATTCTTAAGTGTAAGTAGAAGGAAGATGGACATAAATAGTCGACAGTGGTACTGAATAAAATATAACATTGCATCTTTGCCCATCCATATCTTCCTCAAGGCTCCTCAGCTTCCCTTCTAGTCAATGGCCCCCCCTCCTACTTCTATTCAGAGATTTGTTCTCCTAATGATGGTATGCCTCTAGTGTTTCTCATACTGTTTCACCCATTACTCCTTTTGCATCAAAATATGAGCATGTTTCTCAAGAAGTCTGGGAGTAATATTAAAGTATCAGTCACAAATCCAAACTTTCTTTGCGTTCTCCTAATTTATCTTGAGGGTTCATGTAAATTTTGCTTTCCTAATTTCTTTCAGTTCTTTCTATTATAAAATATTATAGCCAGGCACAGTGGCACATACCTGTAACCTAGCAACTTGGAAGACTGAAACAGGAGGATCACAAGTTCAAGGCTAGCCTCAGCAACTTAGCAAAGCCCAAAGTAACTTAGTGAGACCGTGTCTCAAAATAAAAAGGGCTGGGTATGTAGCTCAATGGTAAAGTACACTGGGGTAAATATCCACTACAAAAAATAAAAACATAAAATAAATAAAATATTATAATAAATATAATACCTACCTCTGAATAAAATGCTCCAAGAAGCTGTGCCACATTTATCAGGTGACTTTAAGCTCTCTGGCATATAACTGTATCTCCTAGGGGAATATATTACTCTAGTTTGAGAAACCTGGACTCTAAATAAAATGAATTTGTGTTTTCCAAGCATATATTTTTAAATAAAAGAAACAGGGCTAGAAGTGTAGCTCAGTGGTAGAGCATGTGCATAGCAGTCATAGCAATTATGAGGTCCTGGATTTGATCCTAGATTCCAGTGATTATCAGTTGAGAGATATAGGACATGCCTTCCTAGAGGGAGGTGTCAGAGTCATCTGGAAGTTTTTGAGGTCTTTTTAAATATTTATTTTTTAGTTTTAAGTGGATACAATATCTTTATTTTATATTTATGTGGTACTGAGGATTGAACCCAGTACAGTGCCTCATGCATGGTAGGTGAGCACTCTACCCCTGAGCCACAACCCCAGCCCTCATCTGGAAGTTTTTTCAGATTTTGCCCTGCCTCCATTCCAGTTTGGAAATTACTGCCACAGTCAGCCCCTAGGGTTCTGATGGGAAAGTGTTTTATTCCCCAGTAGTATCAGAGTAAAAAAATGTGAGGATCATAGGCCGGGGTTGTGGCTCAGTGATAGAGCATTTGCCTAGCATGTGTGAGACACTGTGTTCGATTCTCAGCACCGCATATAAATAAATAAAATAAAGTTCCATTGACAACTAAAAAATAATTTAAAAAATGTGAGGATCATTCAAGTTTACACACACACACACACACACACACACATGTTCACACTACTATAATTTATGAATAATTTTATAAAGTGATCAAATCTGAACAGGTAACTGAGTTGAAGTTTTCTGGTTTTATTATATGTTAGATAAAATTTTTGTCAAAAAAAACCTGAGTCCTTGAATTGTACTGTTTCTATTATCTCAATGATGGAGATTAGGATTTAGAGCTACTCTGGTCCTTAATTAGAAAATTATTTTGCTAGGTTAGTAATTTTTTTTCCTCTTAAAAGTATCTGCAGAGCTATTTGTTTTGGCTGGGTTCCATTAGGTGCCTCAGTGCTTTAAGTTTTCCTCCTCTTTGTTTTGTTTGGTGCCCTCCATCTTTTTGCCTCCTGCTGCTGGTCTCCTCTATCACCATCATAGTGACAAACTGTTTCTGATTTGAGGCCCAGTGTCATTTTCTAAGACATTCAATACTGTGATAAGTTTAAGAAAATAAATACTTCCATAATAAAAGGACATCTGACATAAAAACTATTTAGGATTTTCCCTATTGTAGCACAATACAGAGATTTTAATAGTAGTAGTCCACATGCTCACACAACATGTTGTCTGTGAGAACCCTTGAGAATCTTGATTTCATCAGGAGAGGGGAACTCTAATAATGTCTGGCACTTCAGTTCCCAAACTCTGGGTCTCAGTTTCCCTTACTTTCTTCTCTTGAGCCACAGCACCTCCAGTTCCTCTTAATATGTTTCTTTCTTTTTCCACATTTTTTCTTTTTGAGACTTAAATGAAAGGTAAGTTATGTGAATCTTATAGTAAATATTATTCCAAATGAAATTTATTCTCAGAATGTTTTTAGAGTAACGTTTATGTGTTAAGTCAATATGTTAGACCCTGGATTTAGCAGTGATGAACAAGATCAGACATGTATTGGCTTGTTGAGGCTTAGTCTGGGTTGAAAGAAAGTGAAACTAATTAATCAGAAGTAAAATGAAAAATAACTGTAACCACTAACCACAATTGAGAAGAATCAACACTGAATCCATATCCTCATCCACATATAGTCCTTATTCATATATCCCTTTTTGAATTATCAATTTTGAAGAAAATCACACTATGAAATCTTTTTTAGGAGTGTGAGGTGTTCTCTCTTATAGAAAAAAGTGAGTATGTTTACTGTTGGCTTACTCTCGATTTTTCTTTGTGACTTAGCTTCTTACATCCGTGTTTGAAAATAGCATCAAGACCTTTGGAGTAATTGAGAGTGACCCTTTTGACTGGGAGAAATCTGGAACTGATGGCTCCCTAACCACCACCACCACTTCTACCACCCCTCAGTTGCACACCCGACTGACTCCTGCTGCAATTGGGTATGTCCTAAATGTTCTGTTTAGTGGTATCTTTTCTGGATGCATTGTAGTCACAGAAATTTCCTTTAGTTTTATCCAGATTTCTTCAAATGATCAAATGCTAAGACATAGGGGAAAGCCTATGGGTTTCCTTGAATTAACCTTGCTTTTATCACAACAGGGCTGGGGGGTGTAGCTCACGGGTAAAGCCCTTGACTAGCATATAAAAGACAATGGGTTCAATCCCTAGCACCACAAACATGTTAAAATACAAGAATAATGACAGGAAAAGATTAAGAATGAAAAAATACAAATACACGTAATACACAAAACTTGGCATAACTGTATTAATAGCTGACAAAAATAGGCTTTAATATTAACAGAAAAACAAAACCTCTATTCACTGGGAAGATGTAAGGATTCTAAACTTATATGCCTTTAACTCAAGAGTGAAAAAAATATTTCAGAAAGAGAATGACAATACAACATACCCAAAATTTTCTGATGCAATAGGAGCTATTTTGTTCCTTCTGCTGGTCTTAGGTTCATTTTACTCTTCTTCTTCTAGTGTCTTGAAGTAGAATTTAGATTGATTTAAAATATTGTATCTTTTATAATATGAGCATTTAGTGCTATGAATTTCCCTTTCAGACTGCTTTAGGTATACCCCACATATTTTGATATATTGTAGTTTGACTTTCACTGAGTTTGAGGTAATTTTTAATTTTTTTTGCACTTGATCAGTGAGCTACATCCCAAGCCCAGAGTTCAATGTAATTTTAAACAATTTCCTATTTGATTCATGGAATATTTGCCTTTGGAATTACTTACCTTAGAAAATACTGGTAGATCATACTCTGAAATGGGAGCTTAGAGCGTATGTGACTTATTGAAGCCAAATTTACAGTGGATTTTCTTCAAAATGAGCCGGGGGGCATTCATTATGTTTCTATAAAGAATATATAACGTCCTGGAAAGAATGAGGCACAATTATATCTAACTATATTGGGCTTACGTTTAGTGGGAACAAAACATGCAGTATGTTCCCCTTATGAAAGTAATTTAATTCACATAGTATATTAGGAACAGATTATGGTGTATTTCCATATTCTCGATGTTTGCTTTGAATGCTTTTTCCTCTACATGTATTAAATTCCTTTTCTTTCTTTCTTTTCTTTTTCCTTTTTTTTTTTTTTTTTTTTTGGAGTACCCTGGGTTGAACCCAGGGCAGTCCACTGAGACACATCCTCAGACCTATTTTTATTTTATTTAGTGACAGGGTCTCACTGAGTTGCTTAGCACCTCGTCTATTACAGAGGCTGGCTTTGAACTCGAGATCCTCCTGTCTCAGCTTCCTGAGCCACTGGGATTACAGGTGTGCATCATCGCACCCAGCTCCTTTTGTTTTTATTTTGTTTTGTTTTTGGTTTGTCTTTTCCCCTTAATCTGCTTCTGTTACATGTTGCCTATAAGCACAGACTATGTGTTAGACAAGAGTAGGAATGAAGGTCATCAAGTCAGAAGGAGCATGTCCTTGAAACATCACTGGTCTTCCCATGAGTATAAGAAGTACTTGTCACCAAGACAGAGTATATAACTGTTACCCTTAAAGTGATTTTCTGAGAGGATGCTTATTTTGCTGCTCACAATGATTATACCTGTTAGTATAATCTATTAAACACTATATTTTCCTACACTTAGATATTCTAGATCACTTGTAAGAAAAGCTTTCTTTTGTGTGTTAAATACTGTGTTCAGTCAGCAATATTTTTAAAAAACCAAATCAGTATTTATAATTATAGAACAGTAGAGCTGGCAGAGGCCTTTTTACTTAATGACTAATAATTAAGAATTACAAAACCTCTTGTGAACCAGGAGTCTCAGGGTCAGATGACACGGAATTACTTTGAAAGGAATATATAGAAAAATACCAATTAATATTTTCTATTTTTCCTATACAAAACTGAACTATACAATTGCATAATTTCAGTTTCTTCTATAGGACAAAGATTTTTTTCCCTCATCTTTGTATTGTAGGACCTTGCCTGTAGTGGTGCTTAGTATAAAGTCTGTAAATGAAAAAGCAGTGCACATTTCATTCTATAAAAAATAACAAGTTTAACCCCTATTTATTTCCTTACTACCCTTAATATTTCCGTATTTGTAATTGTTTTAATTCTCTAAGAAAATGGGTAAAGAATAGAAAATCTTATTATAATTGATGAAGACTTCTTGGAAAATAGTCCAAATGTTTCTTAAAATGATTGGTAAATTAGTGTATTAGAATTTGCACTTAAAAACAGGTTGAAATTTTTGAATTCTCAAAATTTAGAAATTTATTTTGTACAGTTGACATGACCTGAATTTTCAAGTTTTTTTCTAACTTTCTTAATGATATATGGACTTGATCATTTAAATCTAGAAATAAGATAAAAGATAGACTCATAGAAATTTTTTATTCTGGTCTTTTAAAGTTCTATGATTTTTTTCTCCCCTTGCTTTTAAGAATTGCAAATGCCACTCCCATCCCAGGAGACTTGCTTCGAGAAAATACGGATGAGGTGTTTCCAGATGAACATCTTAGTGATGGGGAGAATGGCATTCCTGTTGGTGTGTCACCAGATAAGTTGCCTGGATCTTTGGGACACCCTCGTCCCCAGGAAAAGGATGTCTGGGAAGAGATGGATGCCAACAAAAATAAGATAAAACTTGGAATTTGTAAGGTGTGTGTTTCTTGCATAGGAAGTAATATCTTTCTAAGTACTCATTATTTATTTTCTATTGTCGCACCAAAGTATCATGATTCTCAATTTTGAATGAGAAGTAGACAGAATGTAGTTTTGTTATTTTTAAAATATCTGTAATTGCAGCATTTTGGTTAATTTGTCCCATAAAACTCATATTATAGATAGTTTATGGAAAAGGTAAAGGTATTTTTAAAAGTAACCAGACTGGGTGTGGTTGTATATTTTTGTAATCTCAGCATCTTGGGAGGCTGGTTTAATCCCTAGTACTACCAAAAAAGAAAAGTATTTGTTTTCATTTTATTTTTTTCAAAATAGTATAGGCTGGATACAATGTTAACTATAATGTGTCTAGTCATGTATTGTCTTGCTTGGGAAAACAAGCAAGATTGTTTCTTGAATATTCTGACTATATTTTATATCAGTTCTGGGAAATATACAGCCAACTATCCTCTACTAAATATTGTTAGCTCTTCATTGGTTCTCTCTGAGGACTCCAATTAAACATATTTTTTGTATCTTGTATATGTTTTTTTCTTATTTTTCTTTTCCTGATCATGCTGTGCTTCATTCTTGATAATTTCTTTTGTGTTTTCCAGTTCACTAATTAGTAACTCCAACTCTTTCTTTTTTTGTGGTGGGGAGGGAGTGAAATAATCATTTAATTTCTTTATTTTTTATGAAATTACCTTTATTCAAACATTTGTTCATGGCTATTCTATATATTGTGTCTAAGCAAACAAGTTTGATATCTAACATCTTTGTGAGTTTTAATGTTGTGGTGCCTAATTGTTTCTGCTGACTTAGGCATGGTGGCATACTTTTTCTGACTACTTTTAATTTGCTGCTCATTAAATAATTGATGGGAACCCTACAGTCCCAAATTTGGGTTGGGGAACCTTCCTTCAGAGAAGGTTGGCTTCTGCTGCTGATAATCAAGAGTGTAGGGCACTTTTTCATGGTCTCTAATCAGAATACATGTCTCAGATGTCCCTCACTTACAGTATCCCTGATGTGAGGATTGATTTCCCTGGTAATTGTGCTGCTGTAGGCATTTGGCTTTAGACAATGTGTCCCTCTGTGCTAATTCATGCTTGGCCTCTTCTGCTTTGCCCTAGTTGCTTATTTGTTCTAGCCCCAGGTTGTCTTATAGATTTTTTAGGGTGCTGGGGATTGAACCCAGGGCCTTGTGTGTACAAGGCAAGCATTCCACCAACTGAACTATATCCCTTGCTCAGTAGTTGTTTTTGAGAGGGGGAATGAGTAAGGGGATGGGGGACATATATTTAGTGAGCTTTTCTAACTATATGGCCAGTTATGTCTCAAAGAGAACATCCTTTTCAGGTTTTAGTTTTACTTTAGTGGACTGGGGTCCTAAAAGCATCTAGTCATATGTAATACAAAAAGACAAAGTTATTAAACAGTTTTAGACTGTTCATCTTTGTACCCAGAGTATAAACTAAAATAATACTGAAACTGATTATAATTTAAGAAAATTCATAATGAGATAAATTAGTCATAATATCCTAATCTTCTGAAAACAAATCTAACCATTTATTACTACTATTTTGAAAGGCTTCAGTGACTTCTCTCATGTTATAATACCTGGAATATATTTCATCATTCTATTTTTCTAGGCTGCTACTGAAGAGGAGAACAGCCATGGTCAAGCCAATGGTATTCTCAATGCTCCAAGTCTTGGTTCACCAATTCGAGTCCGCTCAGAGATTACTCAGCCAGATAGGGATGTTCCATTGGTGCGAAAATTACGTTCCATCCACAGCTTTGAGCTGGAAAAACGTCTGACACTGGAACCAAAGCCAGATACTGACAAGTTTCTCGAGGCCTGGTATAAAATAGTTTTTCTTACTTTTTAAAGTATCTAAGGTATCATCATCATCATTATTGTTATTTATTATTTAAAGTCTTTCAAATAAGAAATTCTTGCATTTTGGTAACACCAACTTCATTAATTTCATTTTTCATTCCTATTTTAGGTATCATCCTTATTTTTTTATTCTTATTAGTTATACATGATAGTAGAATGTATTTTGACATATTATACATATATGGAGTGTAACTTCTCATTCTTCTGGTTGTACATGATATATCAAATTACATTGGTTGTGTAATCATATATGCACATAGGAAAGTTATGTCTGATTCATTCTACTATCTTTCCTATTCCCATTCCCCCTCCCTTCCCTTCGTTCCCCTTTGTCTAATCCAAAATACTTCTATTCTTCCCTAACCATCCCCCTTCCTTATTATGAATTAACATCCACAATATCATAGAAAACATTCATTCAGCCTTTGGTATTTTGGGATTGGCTTATTTCCCTTAGCATGGTAATAGTCTCCAGTTCCATCCACTTACTGGAAAACCCCATAATTTCATTCTTCTTTATGGCTGAGTAATATTCCATTGTGTATATATACCACATTTTTTTTATCCATTCATCTGTTGAAGGGCACCTAAGTTGGTCCTTAATTTAACTGTTGATCATCTTGGTTCTTTTTTTTTTTTTAGAGAGAGAGGGAGAGAGAGAGAGAGAGAGAGAGAGAGAGAGAATTTTAATATTTTATTTTTTAGTTATCGGTGGACACAACATCTTTGTTTGTATGTGGTGCTGAGGATCGAACCCGGGCCGCACGCATGCCAGGCAAGCGCGCTACCGTTGAGCCACATCCCCAGCCCAGATCATCTTGATTCTTAATGTGAATTTTCTTCCAATATCATTATAAATTCTGTAGAAAAACCCTTGGCTGTGGTAACTGCTAACATCATAACACTAGGTACAGTCAAATGGATATTTTTGCATTGACCAGTTTGGAAGGTGATCTTCCAAACAGCAGTATAGAGCTGGAGAGAGTATGATAAAGATGACATTTGAAAGGAATGAGAGGAGTGAATACATGAAGAAGGGAAAAAAGTAATTTATATACAGAGGACAGGCATTTTGATTTAGTTAATGCCTTCTCTGTGTAAGGTGTAGTAAGAAAATATATATTTATCATTCTTTTCTTCTAGCACCCATAATCTACCTAAAGAGAAGGGAAGGTTAAACTTTAGAGAGCTACCCATAAATATTGTAATAATGTAATATGTTGCAGGCATATTATCCCTACAACAAGTTTTGATAACAAAGGCAGAAATGAAACATTTAAAAGAAGAGTTTGGGATATACTTAATGAATTATGGAGGCTTCACTAGTATTAAAACTTACATACCTTTAATAGTAGTTACACCCCTTCAATGGTATATCTTTTATGGTTCCTATTAACAATGAAATATTAGGTTAGAAGGATCATGGATATAACTAGCATGATAGATACTGTGTCCCAAGGCAGTTTCTCCACTGTTGGCCTTGTCCAGTTTCCATTTTAAACAGTCCTCCTGTGCTGCAGTCCAAAGGTATCTATGTGCTGTTACTGTTCACATGGCAGTCATTCCATCTTGTGGCTAGTATGATGTAAGCATGTGTTTTTATCTTGATTCGATCAAAAAGATGGACAAGAGTTGGGGCAGTGTTGTAAACAGTTTGAATTGTGGCTGAAATGGAAAGTAAATTCAAAAGTGCAATAAGGATAAAAGCTTAGTTTGGTAAAGTCTAATAAAAGGAAGAAACTAAAAAGTGTGCCATGCTAAGAGAAGAACTCCATCTTCCAAAGCAGGATTACGGCAGGTAGAGAAGAACATTATCAACCCTGTGAAACTTTCCTTATGCTATAATCCATATATTTTCCTCTCATCTTTGTGTGAATAGTTCTCTGTATAGAGATAAGTTTTGTAATAAAAGTTTCTCTAGAATAATTAACTTCTTTCCATTTCTTTAAGCTTGGAGAAAATGCAGAGAGACTCAAAGGAATCTGTTCTCCCTGCTCTGCTTCATAAGCCTTGTGTCCCTGTTGTATCCCGTACTGACCACGTCTGGCACTATGATGAAGAATATCTTCCAGATGCCTCCAAACCTGCCTCTGCCAACACTCCTGAGCAGGCAGATGGTGGTGGCAGCAATGGATTTATAGCTGTTAACTTGAGCTCTTGCAAGCAGGAAGTCGATTCCAAAGAATGGGTGATTGTAGACAAGGAACAAGACCTTCAGGATTTCAGAACAAATGAGGCTTTAGGACATAAAACAACTGGAAGCCCTTCTGATGAGGAGCCTGAAGTGCTTCAGGTCTTGGAGGAATCACCTCAAGATGAAAAGCTCCAAATGGGCCCTTGGGCAGAAAACAATCATTTAAAGAAGGAAACCTCAGGTGTGGTCTTGGCGTTTTCTGCAGAGTGCCCTGCTACTGCTGTTTCAGAACAATACACAGATAGACTGGAACTCCCGGTTGGAGCTGCTAGTCAGTTTATTGCAGCAACACCCACAAGTCCAATGGAGGCACAAGCAGAAGGACCCCTTACAGCGGTAAGAGATTTGTTCTGTTGTTATTTGTTGTCCACTCAGGTGCTATTAAGAAAGGTCTGACAGTTGATCAACTCATATTCTATGGTAGAGGCCTTACTTTGGCAAATGGGCATAAGCAGTGATATTTGTGTTAAGTTCTAGAATTGACTATCTAATAAGAAACTTTTATGCTCCAAAATAGAGAAATAAAATGCCTTCCTAATTCTCCAAGCAGAGGTTACTGTGGTTGTCTCTCTTTCCCAGGACTTTTTCTTGATACGATCAAAGGACTACTTGGTATAGTTGTGCAGGTTCTTCATGGCATAAAGGGGACTAGCCAAGGGAACAAGTTGGAGCTGAAATCCAGCCTAACCTGAGTTGTGACTTATGATTTTTAGTATACCTACAAAATGTTTGTAATTACAAACCCCCTTAAAGACAAGGGAAGGGAAAAAGCAGTTTTTCTTTCTTGTTTGCTTAGATCTTGAGGCTTTAGGTTTTTAAATTCTACCCAACTTAAAAAAAAAATTTATTAGTGAATTGTAATTATGCATAATAATGGGGTTTTTGTGACATATTCATATATTCATATAACATTATTTCCTCCATTTTAGTCCCCAGTACTTCCCCTTTCTTCCTCCCTCTCCCTGACTACTTCTTTTACTCTCTACTGCTCTCCCATATGTACATATATTTGTATATGTGTTTATTTTAATTGTTGCATTATAATTATACATAAAAGTGGGATTCATTGGAAATAAAGTTGACCAAATTATGCTATGGGCAGTTTTAGCCACCTTATTAAAAAATATTTTTATTTGTAGATGGACACAATACCTTTATTTTATTTATTTTTATGTGGTGCTGAGGATCAAACCCAGTGCAAGGCAAGTACTGTATAACTGAGCCACAACCCCAGTTTTACCCACCTTTATAGCAGAGATTTCTGCCTTCCCTGTTCTTTCCTGCTTTTCCCCTTCCCCTGTCCATCCATCTAGGTACAATAACAATATAACAATATCTTGATCATAAATAACTAGCAAATGCATTTAGAGTAAGCAATAGGAATCAAAGAATGAGAGACATCATGTATGGCCTCTCTACTCACATGTTATCAACTATGTACTGTTTTTTTAAAAATTAGAAATATAATTTGGTACATAAAATCAGAGTTTGTTTATGTACCATAAAAATGATAAGTGTTTATACTCATAATTTTCAACAATTATAAAGTAGTATATAAAGATGTCTTTAAAAAAGATGTCTGTAGTAGAATTTTAATGACCCAATAAAATTTGAATAGTTAAAATTTTTAATATTTCTATAAGTTAATTCTTGGCTATATTAGGAACCACGTATATCTCTTCCAAATAAATTCTTGTCTACAAACATAAGTGAGATATAGCTATTTTGTACTCATATACCTTTCATTCCTAAGAAAAGCTATTTGGTAAAAATGTCGAGTTTCCCAAAGCTGTTGTTATCATAATAGCACTACAGTCTTGGAAAGGATAATTTCTAAGTTAAAATGAAAGTGATATTTAGGTTTACAGTTAATTGTTTTCTTGCTATGTGGCTAGTTCTCAGCATGAGGAAACTGAAAAATGAGGTTGCTCTATGTGAACTACTAAATAATGAGACTGATGTACCCATGAGTACACAGGCATTAGTACTAGGCATTAATAAATCTACAAAAATATGAAAGAAATGGAAACATTGAAGTGATTTTCTAAATCTGTAGAAAAGTATATATGAAATAACAAGAGAACAGAAGAAGAAAATGATTGAAATATTACCTTAAATGGAGCTGGGTGTGGGGCACACACCTGTAGTCCCAGCAACTGGGGAGGCTGAGGCAGGAGGATCAGAAGTTTGAGGCCAACCTCAGCAACTTAGTGAGATCCTATCTCAAAATAAAAAAGGACCAGGGATATAGCTCAGCAATAGAGCACCCTTGGTTTTTCAATCCCTAGTACTCGGGGGATGGGAGAAGGAAGAAAATTTTTTTAAAAATGAAATGATGCCTTAATGAAATGTTTGTGAATTGTGAAATTAAAGACATTAATTACTGACAGATCATTTATTAAGTCCATTAGTAGCATATCTCAAGTACAGGAATTGCTTTTATGTCTTTTGTACTCTATACGGTTAAGGAAGTTATAGGCTGTGCTGTGCACGTTGTTAAAATCCTGAAGTCCTATCCATTATCCTTCTTGACTATGGTTTTCCTCAAATTATGAATATGTATTAATAATGGAATCTCCCCAGTGCAGTGGCACATGCCCGCAATCCCAGTGACTTGGGGGACTGAGGCAGGAGAATCACAACTTTGAGGCCAGTCTCAACAATTTAGCAAAGCCCTTAGCACTCAGTGAGGCCCTGTCTCAAAAAAACAAAAAGGGCTAAGAATGCAGCTCAGTGGTATAAAGTACAAAAAGAAAAGAGGAATATAATTATAATATAAGGAAGCTATGATATGATATGTAATTTGTGAAAATGACTTTAGGATTTTTTTTTCTTTGCAGTACTGTAGATGAAACCCAGGGTGCTTTATCACTGAGCTATTCCTCAGCCTTTTTTGTTTGTTTCTTTTTAGTTGTTGATGGACCTTTATTTATTTATATGTAGTGTTGAGAATTGAACCCAGTGCCTCACACATGCTAGGCAAATGCTCTTCCACTGAGTTATAACTCCAGCCCCACCTCAGCCCTTTTTTATTTTTAATTTTGAAACAGGGTCTTGCTGAGGTGCTTTCCAACTTGAGATCTTCCTGCTGCAGGCTACAAAGTAACTGGGATTATAGGCATATGCCACCATACCCTGAAGGAATATTTTTATAAAATTTATAAAGTTTTTGGAAATATATGAGAGTGATTTATGTACAGTTTATCACAATTGCTTAGAATCTTTTCAAGAAAACATTCTCTTATCTGATGGTTCATATGTATTTATATATCCAAGATTGTAATTCCTTTTTTCATACCACACATAACACATGAGTTTATATCCTAAACTTAAAGTTTATCTCAGAAATAAAGAAATTAACTCAGTTTCAGTTTCAGAAGACCAGTGGAGTATATTATTCTTGAAAACAATGCTGGATTCATTTTAGCTGAGGTTCTTGGAATTACATATAATAATGAAGTGACTGTTAATTTATTTAGAATGTAGGTATTCATCTCCCTAGTTACATGGCATTTAATATAATTTCATACCTTTTTTCTTATCATAGTCACTTTTGGGTCTCAAAAAGAAACTTATAAAAAGTAAATTACCATGAGTTTTAGATTTTAGTATCATTTTTAAAATATACTAGAAAATTTTCATTTGCATGAGTATATTTTGAAATAATTAAGAAAGACATAAGTATAAGGTGACTTCCTAAAGCATAACATCACCAGTAGAACGTAATGCTTTTTCCCAAAGACAGTATAGGTCTGGGCTTATTGCCAGAGTTCAGATCTAAAACCAAGCATCTTGTCTCGAATTAACTTGTAACTCCTCAAGATCCTGAATTCTGTTTGGGAGTACTTCATGATGTTAGATGGTTTCTCTTCATGGAACTTCATGGGCTTCATTAAGTGATTTGAGCTTAGTTAATTTCTCAGGAAGACTTTTTCCTTAGTAGTGTATATAGTTATTTTCAAACTCCTAATTTTACTTTTTAAAAAATGAAGGTGTGGAAACTTAGGTGCCCCCACTCCCACCTTTTTTAAAAAATATTTTATAGTTGTAGATGAATACAATACCTTTATCTTATTTATTTTTACATGGTGCTGAGGATTGAACCAGTGCCTCACACATGCTAGGCAATCACGCCACCACTGAGCCACAACCCCAGCTAACTTTAAGTGTCTTAAGAAAGGGCATTCTAATTGGGCATGATGGTTTACATCAGTAATATCTGTAGTTTGAGGCAGGAAAATCACAAGTTCAAGCCCAACCTGATCAACTTAGTAAAACCCTATCTCAAAAAAATTGCGGGCTGGGGGTGTGCTGAGGCTGTAGCTCAGTGTTAGAGTACCTCTGGGATTCAATGCCCAGTGCCACCAAAAATAACAACAAAAAGGTGTCGTCTCAGATATTGAATCTTACCTAGAATTGAAATGATTTCAGTGTTAAGAATGTAAGAGGTAGAATGCTCATTTAGCATGCTTGAGGCATTGGGTTCGATCTTCAGCACCACATAAATATAGATAAATATCTTTGTATGCCTTTACTCAGGAGAAGATGTAATATTTCTAACATCAATTGATAGAATTGATGAAAAAAACTATGCATGAAAATTTAGGAGTTTTCAAATGACAATCGTTTTCCAATAAATCTTCCTTATTATCCCATATCTGTATTCTGGCAGGAAATAGATGGCACACTCAAAAGGATTGAGAGTTTTATAAAGGAACTTGCTATAGATGTAGTTAAGAGACCCAACAGGACCAGCAGTAGAGGGAGCCAGCTCTAATGAATCCTGAATGGGAAGAAGGGGTTTGTTAAGCAGAACCTGTGTGAAAGTCATAGCTGTGAGAAAGTCATTGCTGTGAGAAAGGGGTCATGTGACAGGAGCCGTGGCTATGATGGTAGAGTGTAGCCACCACTGAAACTGCAAGACTCCCCCAGGAAGAAGCAGAGAGTTAGCACTTAGTACTCTCTTTCTTCCAACCTTCCAATTCTCTGTTGGTGTCATCTGTAAAAATCAAGTGTTCCAGGCATAGAGCAGGCTTAAGAAAGGTCCAGGATGGTAGCTGGAGTTGTGGCCCAGCAGTAGAGCACTTGCCTAGCATGTGCCAGGCGCTAGGTTCAATACTCAGCACCACATAAAATAAAGATATTGTGTCCAATTACAACTATATTGTGTCCAACTACAAATATATATTTAAAAGAAAGAAAGAGAGGAAGGGAGGGAGGGCCAGGATGAACCTAAAGAGACTATTTTGTACAGAATAGGGGAGTATGAATGTCAATCATCTTTATTCAAAATTGCCCATTTTTTGTATGAATTGGGCAGACCTGATCAATATCTGCTTGAAGTGTTAAATCTCATTATTATACCAAATACATGTTTGAAGATGTGAATTTGGTGTCAATATAACTTATATATAATCAGAGATATGATAAATTATTGTATAATGGTGTATTAAGAATTGTAATGAAAATAAATCTCAATTCATGTATCTTGATTGATGTTTCACATAATCACATTTCATTTTTTTTTCTTCCACCTCCAGATTACAATTCCTAGACCTTCTGTGGCATCAACACAGTCAACTTCAGGAAGTTTTCACTATGGTCAGCAGCCAGAGAAAAAAGATCTTCAGCCCATGGAGCCCTCTGTAGAACTTTATTCTCCAAGGGAGAACTTCTCTGGCTTGGTTGTGACAGAGGGTGAACTTCCTAGTGGAGGAAGCAGAACAGATTTGGGGCTTCAGATAGATCACATTGGTCAAGACATGTTACCTGATATTAGGGAGAGTGACAAATCTCAAGACCTGGAAGCAAAAGATCTTCCTGACTATAATAGACTGGTTGTAAGAGAATTTGAGAATCTCCCTGGGGAAACTGAAGAGAAAAGCATTCTTCTAGGGTCAGATAATGAAGATGAAAAGTTAAGTAAAGGGCAGCAATGTATTGACATATCTCTTCCAGGAGATTTGGTAACTGTGGAAAGGGATCATTCTGCTACTACTGAACCTCTTGATGTGACAAAGACACAAACTTTTAGTGTGGTGCCAAATCATGACAAAAATCATGAGTTAATGAAGCTTTTGGCAATTGGTACTTCAGAAATTTCTTCAAGAGTCATTGATCCACATGTTGAAGGACAGATAGGCCTATCTAAGAATGATCACATTAAGAGTGAAGACTTGCCAGGTCATCAGGGAGACCTCTCTACTTTTTTGCACCAAGAGGGTAAGAGAGAGAAAATTGCCCCTAGAAATGGAGAACTATTTCATTGTGTTTCAGAGAATGAACATGGTCCCCCAACTCGGAAGGATATGGTTAGGTCATCCTTTGTAACTAGACATAGTCGAATCCCTGTTTTAGCACAAGAGATAGACTCAACTTTTGAATCTTCCTCTCCAGTTTCTGCAAAAGAAAAGCTCCTCCAGAAGAAAGCTTATCAGCCTGACCTAGTCAAACTCCTGGTGGAAAAAAGGCAATTCAAGTCTTTCCTTGGTGACCTCTCAAGTGCCTCTGATAAGCTGTTAGAGGAGAAACTAGCTGCTGTTCCTGTTCACTTTTCTGAGGAGGAAGTCTTCACTCCATTTTCAAAACTGGCAGTAGATTCTCACCTGAGTAGGTCAGCTGAAGACAGCTTTCTGTCACCCATTATTTCCCAGTCAAGAAAGAGTAAGATTCCAAGGCCAGTTGCGTGGGTCAACACAGATCAAGTCAATAGCTCAACTTCATCTCAGTTCTTGCCTCGACCACCACCAGGAAAGCCACCTACAAGGCCTGGAGTAGAAGCCAGGTAATATTGTCTGCTTTGAGTATGTTAATTGTGTCACATTATTTCTATATCTGCTTTACTGTAACGTCAATGGTAGCATTTCTTTTTTGCTTGCTTTTGAGCATCTGCTTTCTTCCCTACCTTTCACAGGCCTTATTATATAGCACAGTACAAATTAATTTTTTTCCCAATTTTTTATTGTGGTAAAATATACACAATATAAAATTTATCATCAAGAATTCTTAAGTTACTATTTAGTGGTATTAAGTACATTTTATTGTCCAACTATCATTACCATCTACTTCCACAACTCTTTTCATCATGTGAAGTGAAACACTAAAACCATTAAACAATAAATCCTTACTATCTTCTCCCTCTAGTCCATGGCAACCATTAATCTATTTTCTCTATGGTTTTGATCAATATACATACCTCACATAAGTAGACTCATTCAGGAGGATCGTGAGGTTGAGACCAGCCTGAACAATATAGCAAGACACTATCTTTTTAAAAAATTTTTGTGAATATCATTGATTCAATTATGACTTTTGGACTTATTTTATCAGATTAAGAGCCTTATTCACTATTTGTTATTTTATTGTAACTGATTGTTTCTATCATTGTATGTGCATTTAAAAACATTTTGTCTCATCTTTTCTAACTAGTTTATATAAATTTGTAACCAGGAATTGCCATAATAAAGGAAAAAATTAATGACCTGTTCATATACACACAAATATATACATATGCATGTGTTAAAAAAAAAAGAAAAAAATTGAGTCAGTTTGAAAAAAAATTTTAATTTGTATTTGATTATTCATGAGACAGTTGTTTTGTTGGTGGTGATGTTTCTATCAAACACCACCCTATTGAGTGATTTTTCTTAAAATTAACATTTTTGCAAAATATATTGAAGAAATTTTTATCCAAGCCTGTGGTTTGCCTTTTACTTGGGTTATGGTATAGTATTTATGAAATGAATTTTTTAAATGACTTCTTGTTTTATATCATGCTTAGGAAGGTATTTTCAATGCTAAGGATTTAATTAAAAGGTAGTCTCTTCCAGTACTTCTCAGTGACACCATGAAATAGTATTCCTACTAAAAGCCAGAAGAGAAAAGCATTGGTCTAAGGGTCACATCTCTAGTATGTGAAAGAGTAACTTTTTGTTCTGTTAGTGTATTTTCTGATTTTGACGCACATGGTAGACATTATGATTTGGGACATTGTAACTTTTAGGTATACTTGGAATGAATTAAAATGAAAATGTTTCTTTGTTCTTTTAAGGCTACGAAGATACAGAGTTCTAGGGAGTAGTAACTCAGACTCAGACCTCTTCTCCCGGCTGGCCCAAATTCTTCAAAATGGATCTCAGAAACCCCGGAGCACTACTCAGTGCAAGACCCCTGGATCTCCTCACAATCCAAAAACACCACCCAAGAGTCCAGTTGTCCCTCGAAGGAGTCCCAGTGCCTCTCCTCGAAGCAGCTCCTTGCCTCGCACGTCTAGTTCCTCACCATCTAGGGCTGGGAGGCCCCATCATGACCAGAGGAGTTCATCCCCACACCTGGGGAGAAGCAGGTCACCTCCCAGCCACTCAGGATCATCCTCTTCCAGAAGGTCCTGCCAGCAGGAACATTGCAAACCCAGCAAGAATGGCCCAAAAGGATCTGGCAGTCTCTACCACCACACAGCCAGCACTAAAACCCCCCCAGGGAAGAGTAAGCCAGCCAGTAAACTCAGCAGATAGGAGCTGGGCTGCCTGTCTGGGAAAGGTGTGAGATCTTCCTCCTAAACCTGATGCATGTGTGTCTCTGTACTGTCTATTTAAAAAATCAGTGTTGATCTTTTGGAAAAGAAAGTAACATGATCAATTATTTATAAGAAGACATAAATGTATAATAAGGATTTACCTAAAGCAGGTAGCAAGCAGATCGGGAACAATGCCTTTTGCATAGGAAGGGGCATCCAGCAAAATCCAAGGGGCAGAAACTCATTAAATGAGTTTTCACAACTTTTAGCTGACTTTGAAACAACAGTTGAGGGTAGAAGATAGAATGGAATTTTACTTTTAAGGAATTTCATCTAATTTTTAAAACCTCTACTCAAAAGATTATATAGCAAAAATGTTTGATATTTTCATTCAAATCTTCTGAACCTTGAAATCATTGCTCACATATTAGAGTATTATATATATATATATATATATATATATAAATGTATGTTTATATATATATGTATATGTATATGTATGTGTGTGTGTATATATATATATATATATATATATATATATATATATATATATGAAGCTTATTGCCAGGGAGCCAGTACTCTTTATACTTGGCTTGTGTGTTTATCTAGTGTATTGAGAATGTACCCCTTTGCTTCATTCCTAGCACCCTTCCTGGATTTCACATCTTTTTAAGTCGGTGTTTCCTACTGAATCCAATCTGTCTTCTTTTAACAATACATTCTAATAGGCATTTAACAGCACATGCTGAGAATTTCACAAATTTCACAATTCCCTTTTTTTTTTAGTGCGCTAATAATATTTTTCTTTGGAGCAACAGTTCTTTAACCCAGTACATTTTTATTATGAAAAATAACTGAGAAACTTAGGTACAGGAAACAAAAATCTGAGTAAAGCTACTTACTTTACAAGCTTTAGCTTTTAGGGATAGAGGGAAAGAGACTGAGGTAACATCTTTGAAGATGGAAGGAACCCCTTTACAATCTGTTAAGTGTTCTCCTTGTGGAAGGAAAACTGAGTGAAGTTAGTAGGCTTCCTTAGGTCTTCTAGGTACCAGCTCTTTCTAATATCAACCTTCAAGATGATATTAGGGAAGCACAATGCTTTGGAATGTGACTTTATGCATTTAGAAAGAAAAACAAAAACATTGGGTGTGTTATGGAGGCTTATAATCTTTAAATTTTATATTTTATACATTTAGCTAATAAGGAATGAATATTTGTGGAAATAAGATTAGGCTAAGTATTTTTCTTTCATTGTTTTATTACCTGCTTCTGTGTTTTTTAGTTCAATAGTTGGGCTTCTTGGCCTGATTCCCATGTAATCTAAATTTATGAAACTAAGGAGGATCATATTTGTTCTAATCTCCTCTGCTAATAGGAATCAAGCAAAATTAAAGTATACTAGACTTTTTAATGGGCTCTTTTATACTCTGTAGGTGTTTTGTGTTGAAAAGACCTTATTAAGGTCAGGTAATTTGTTCTGTTTGCTGTTGAAATTTGCCTTCTAGCAAATATCTGTGAGTTTTCTCTTTGACCTTGTGTTTGCTGCCAAACCTAATAGGTTGAATTGGGAAAGAAACAAAAAAAGAAATGTTATCTCCTCACCAAGTGAACACATTCTAATGCTGCATCCAAGTTGCCCTGAAGCTGCACTGAACCTATCTTGTTCTCTTTATCTGTGTTGAACTTTTTAACATACAAACTCAAAACACTATATTGAGACATATAAGGTCTCCCATAAGAAATGTAGCATAGTATGGAATCTTAATTTCTCTCCAGTTTCAAGCACTACAGAGGAATGCAGTAGATAAGACAATTTGCTGTTTATTTAAAGCAGCTGTAATATTGGAAGACTGATCTTTCTGTATTATATTGTATAATAGTTGCTATAACACTACTTGCATGTCTTCATGGTAAATTATATAAATATTTATAAATATATATAGACATATGCTTATAAAAAGTCATTCTTTCTCATTCTCCATTTGTAATTTCAAGATCACAGATGGTGAAATTTCTTTTCTATTGTGTGCCTCATGTACACTTGGGCCTTGTCTAACTTCATTTTCTGAAAATATGTTCTTGGCATGTGACACCTTAGATTTTTCTTGCCTTCCCTGTGTGTAATGCAAGGGTTGGTGGTCTTTAACAAGCCAAGATAGCTAATTTGTTTTTGAAAAAGATTTTAATAGGGGAAAAATGACTGGGACATGCTTGTAATACTGTTCAAAGATTTGTTATGTTAATCACATAGTTCTGTCCTTATCATTAGAGTAGATAGACTGGGATTATAATCATGGGTCTGATTATAATTTGATTTTTAAAACATTTCCAAATACTTGCCATCCTGCTTTCTTTTTTCACATTACTTTTTTGGGGGGGAGTAAGAATGGGATGGGGGATAATTAGGAAATTATCTTTTATTCTATTGAATTAGCTATAAATTATGCTAAAAGTAGACAAATTTAAATACTGACCCCTCTAGTCAGAAATGTGCTAATAGTACCCATTGGAAAAGCTGATGAGGGTACAACTCTGGTATGTGGGTCTGTGTTATTGTTGGCGTTTCTATGCTGGCAGTCAAAAATGATGGTGATAGCAACATGATAACAGGATGTTTTCTTTTTTTCTTGGTTCCTTCCGTTTTTCTACCAATCTTTACACTGGGTTGCTTCTTTATTTCTATGTGGCATTAACAAACTCATCAAGATTCAGAGATAACAGCCTTATTGGGTAAGAATATTTAACTTTGCATGTAGAAGAGTTAACCAAAGATGTTTCTGCTCTGATACTTTCAAAAGAAATAGACTAAAAGGTCCATTTTTACATACTATCCTTATATAAAGAGATTTACTTAACGGTTTTTAAAAGCATAGTTTGTACTTTTAGATGTTAGATGTATCTTAGGCTAAAAATAGAAGTTGACAGCCCTGAGCAAGCACTTTTGGCACAAGAATTTTTGTTTTTATTTTATTTTAAAGTATTATACAAAGAACAATGTTTTTGTTTGGTTTTGGGGGTTTTTCCCCCTTTATTTTTGGGTTTTTAAGTGGTGGCATATTTCAGATTACAGTTACAGATCATCCAAGTTATTTTATTTTATTCCAAGTAATTTTAAACCAGTTTGGCCATTAACTAAAAAGACAAACCAAACTGTATTAAAAGTATTATTGGGCAGAAGTTTGAATTACCTTTTGAAAATCAAGTACCTCCTGGTTTCTCCTATCACAACAGAATGACTGGTTACCTAGCCACATTTTTGACCTTGCCTTCCCTTGTCTAGTCTCTGGGATTACTTGGGTGGAACAGAAGATAGGAATAGCACCAGCCCAATGCCTTCAGGTAGTATTCTTTCTCAGCTATGCTGCCAGATCTCCAGGGTCTATGAATTAGTTAAAATACTAAAATCCCACCTAGTAATATTATCAGCTTAAAGACATTTAACTTTAATGGATAGTGAACAAAGAAGGAAAACTGGATATCAAATTTAACATTATGACATAAATTATAAGTCAACTTTGAATATTAGGCCTTCAGCAGGCAGACACTCTCATTCTCAATTCTGGTACGCAAGCTGGCCTTGCTGACAGTGGCACAGATACATTTACTGCTTTTTAAGTTGCATGTTTTGGAGTGGATGTCTTTAATAATAGTTGCCAAGTTAATCAAGTCCTAAATAAGTAGCAAAATGGTAATTGAGACCCAATATTATTTGCTTTAGCATACTAAGCCACTGCTTACTGACTCAGTGTTCTAGATGTGCAGTATCTCTTGTCTGATTCCTAGCTGCTATGGGAACTTGAGGTTCTTTGGTAAACACCTGAGACTCCTTCCGACTACAGATTCCTAAGCTAATGTTTTATAGTTGCATCCGCTTTACAAGGGAAAAGTTGTACATTGGTGCATGTTTTACAAACCCAAACTCAGATAGTTAAAACCATAGTTTTTCTGTACCCAGTAGCTTTGAATTAAAAACAGATGCCTTTTTCCCCAGAGCAGACAGTTTTATGTTCCTAACCTAACATTAGGAATTGGTGAAAGGAGAAACTGGATCCAGAATTCAGAATTTTAGCAGCTTTGGAAAAAAAAATGCATCTTTCTTTGGCTGTTTGAAAATATATTTATTTGTAGATAATCTAGATTTAGTCTTGGAGATCAAAATTTTTCATATTTTAAGAACTTCTTTCATTCCTTTATATCTTATCAAAACATGGTATGTCTTAGAGAATCCCTCTGTCATGTCATGTTCATGTGTTTTGGAATTGTTGGCATTCACTCTTAAAATCTTCCCATTTCTGTTTTTGTGCATTTTACCACCCATGTTTTTGGACTTTGCTTATGGGGAGAGATGGTTTAGCATCTGTTATTAAGAAGATAGAACAGTTGACATCAACTGCACTGTTTAACTTTGTTGAGTTTAGTTCTACAGATAGTATATTAGCAAAATAGCTACTTGTCTATGATTTGACACAAAGTATTATAGGATTAGGGCATGTAATTACTATGGTTTTCCCTCTATGTCAGTATATACCCCAATTCAGTAACCACTGATGCTGGTTTAGACTCTTAGAGAAGGAGTTCCAGTCCTCAGACCATGTGGAAGATGTATAGTGCCTGGCAAACCAGGTGGTTGTCAGGACATCCCGCTTCTCCTCTGCCCTCATCAAAAGCAAAACAAAAAACCCTTGAGTGTGTACTTTGTGGATGTGTCATATTATTGGATATTTTCTATATTTTGGCAATTTCTTGCAGTCATGAGAAATTGCGGAGTCACTGGAGCCTTCAGAATTTGTTGCCAGCATTGCTATATAACATGAGTTATATAGGGGGAATTCCCAAGACATTGGACAAGGATTCCTATCCACTTAGAGGAGAATCTGGATGCTGCACACCTTAATCTTTAAGAAATTCCCAGCTGGATATGGCTTATCAAGACATTTGGTTGTGATTGTCTACTTCTACTTTAAAAATATGTAAGTTTGATGTTTTATTTATTTTCCTTGAGCAAATTTAGATCAGAAAATTAATGTGAAAAGATCAGGATCACTTTAGGTTCCATATAATCTATACTAAATAGCAACAAAGTAACATTTTTCAGTAACAATTTGAATATTTCCTTATACTTAGCAGGCATGTAACAGAGGTGAAGCCCTTCCTTTCATTGCCCTGTGTAACTTAACAGGTTACTGCCTCCTCTTTACTTGGAAGTAACAGTGTGGGCCCAGTGTGTACACTGGTAATGCTAACTATGTGTTCCAGACCTTGGGCCAAGGGTTCTGGGTTGAGAACAGGATATGTGAGGATGACTTTGAGCCCCTGGCACTATAGATTTGCTGATGACATACTTTTACACTAAAAACAGTTAGGAAATTTACCTCCTTTTAGTAGTTTAATGTTGTTTCATATTTTGTATGTAAATGTTCACTCACCTATTTAAAAACATTGAGTAAAGTTTTTATATAGACTACCCTTCCCATATGATGCTTTTTTCCTCTTATATAG
This sequence comes from Spermophilus citellus, assembly GCF_964194105.1. Lineage (NCBI taxonomy): Eukaryota > Metazoa > Chordata > Mammalia > Rodentia > Sciuridae > Spermophilus > Spermophilus citellus. The sequence continues at coordinate 136,227,621 of NC_138185.1, forward strand.
TTTAAATCTCTAAAAAAATAATTCATAGCACTTCACTGGACTCTGTCTGGGTGTTCTTCATTCACCTCAAGAGGTAACAAGGCAACCAGAGCTTGGCTGTGATTTATTTGTGGGGGTTTCCCAGAAAAGGGAAAGCTTTGAGACTTTCCAAAACAATTTTCAACTATGCACAACACAGTGAAATTAGTTCGCTCAAGTAAAATGCTTTGAGCCAGATAAAGGAATATAGCACTGGGCCACTTAGGGATTTGAAATTGGGTGGACTGAGGAAAGAAAACAGGTCAGATGACCCAGGCTTGAACCTTCTTCACTTTTCCCTGATGCAGTTCCTAAAGCTCCTCTGATTTCCTTCCTAAAATAGCACCTATTTTATTTGGCCATTTACTTACAAGTTCCCAGCTTTTAGGAAAGGGGAGGGGGCATCCAGTTTTGAATTAGATATACATCTTGAAAGTTATGAGCTATTGGCAGCTATTAAATCAGATTTAACCACAAATCAGAATTCTCTCTTTAAACAAAACCAGTGAGTTAAAATAGATGACAAATAATTCCACTTTCCTGTACCTCTCTTGTCTTCATGGGATCAGAGATGAGAAATATCGCCAAAGGTACTGCATAGTCCCCTTCCCCTCCAAGCAGCTCCCTTTATGCATTTTTGCTAAGGCAACCAAGGACAGAGTATTGGCAGAAACATGGAGTGCTTTTGTATAGGCCATCTGTACATAAAAAATGTAATTTATTTAATTTTATCATTTGTATCATATTAAAGCTTTGTACAGTGTTTTAAGTTCTGTTTTAAAATTATTTTGTATTTTATTTTTATAATCTAGTAATAAAATATTCATTCCGCATGCAAACTCTAGTTCTCTTTGTGTGATGGTTTTGATTTCAAAAGTGGGAAATACTTTTCTAATTTAATAAAATTTTGAATGCATTAGCAATTACAAGATTAACTGGGGGCTGGGGTTGTGGCTCAGAAGTAGAGCACTTGCCTAGCATGTGCGAGGTCCTGGGTTCGATCCTCAGCACCACATAAAAATAAATAAATGTTTTTTTTTATTTTTATTTTTTTTAACTGGGAGCAAAAAGTGTTACTGAAAATGCAGTACTCCAGAAAACAGTGACCGGAAGTGACCTAGGAAAATGAAGCCCTGGCCTGAAAGAATAGAAACTAGGTGTTCAGTGTCTCTGCAGATGAAAACCAGGTTCAGAAATATGAGATGGTTCCTGTGCAACAAAACTGTCAGAAGCTCCCTTTCAGTGCATTATTCTCTCTGGCTGAAGGTATTTTTTCCTCCTCCATAGGAAACACCTCTGGTACCACTAGAGGGATTCAGGCTTCCGCCACCCTCTGGGTTCCTGTTGTAATCTTCCTTTGAACCAAGGAACCCAGGAGGCATTCACAGGGTCCTGGCTTCACGCTCCCTCCGTAAGACGTGGAATATTAACTGCCTTCCACATTTTTCAGCCTGGATTCTCTTAAATTTCTCACTGAGGAGCAACATCAAAAATGACCAGTATCAGATTTTTCAAAATAAGGGCAAGGAGTGCAGTTAAGTGGTATTGCATGGTGCCTGCTGAGTGCAAAGCCCTGGGTTCATTGCCCCACCCCCCCACCTCGTAACGCATAAAAACAAATACACCCTCACACACCTTGATCTCCCAGAAGCTAATCGTAAATATGCCTATGGGCATCTCAACTGGAAAGTAGTTGAAATATTACTCTTGAGTAGCACTGTGTAAAGCAGTTCCCTAGAGATCCCTAGAGACCATTTATTGATCTTTCAGGAAGAATTCTCTCCTAAATAATCAGTTAATGGAGAACATTGCAAAGCTTGGCCAATGGGTGAAAAGTCAGCCTTTGAGAAAAACGAGGTCAAAATGAGAAGTTAGATTAAAACTTCATAACTACTTTTTGGATGGTAAACCTGAAAAAACCCTAACTCTCGGAAATGTGCTTATGGCAGAAGGCGTGGGCTGGTTGCTGTTTTAAAATTGTTCACCTTTACAGCCGGCCGCTCTCCCGCGCCCTTGGTCTCCCGAGAGTTGCGTCTGCCTCGCGGCAGCCCATCCTAGCTCGAGTCCCGGCGAGTCGCCCCCTCGGGCCGGCGTAGTCAGGGTAGGGGCCCTCCTGGGCTGTGCAGCCTGTTGGCAGGCACAGAGGCCCCAGCGACTCCTTGACCGCAGGCCTGAACAAGACCCACCCGCCGCGCCCTGCAGCCCAACGGTCGCTCCCCGCCTCCGGCCCCGCCCCTCCCAGGCCGCCCGTGGCGCGCCGGCGCCTGCGCAGTTGCCCCAGAGCGCCCCGACCGGGATGGCGGCCGTTTTGGAGTCGCTTCTGCGAGAGGAGGTGTCGGTCGCAGCCGCCGTGCGGTGGATCGCGCGCAGCACCCAGAGTTCGGAGGTAACAGCACCGACACGCCCCCAGGGCTGACCAGAATCGGCTTCCCGCGGGAGATACTGCCTCTCCAATCCCTTCCTCTAAGGTGCCTAGCTGCCAGCCCGGGCCGAGTGCACTCGGACCGGGCGCCGCTGCCCGGGCCGCCCACCCTAGGCGCGCCCTGCGGCCCCAGCTGCCCCGGACCTGGGCTGGCAGCTGATCCTCTCTCCCCTCGACCTCTGCTTCTTCCACAGGAGAGCCCGGGGGAGGCGGCCGTGCTGAACTCACTCCGGCCCCTACGGAAGGAATTCGTGCCGTTCCTGCTCAACTTCCTGAGGGAGCAGAGTAGCCGCGTCCTCCCGCAGGGCCCCCCAACCCCAGCCAAGGCTCCAGGAGCCTCAGCAGCCTTGCCAGGGAGGCCGGGGGGCCAGCCGCGGGGTGGCCGCGGGGCGCGCAGCCAGCTCTTTCCTACGACTGAGCCCCCGAGCACCGCTGCTGAGGCCCCTCTGACCCGCCGCGGGGGCAGGAGGCGGGGTCCGGGGCCGGCCCGAGAGAGAGGCCGTGCGCCCGGGGTCCCAGAGGAGGGGGTCGGCGGGGAGAGCCTGTCCTGGCCCGGAGGCCGGAGGCTTAAGGGCTCTGGTAGCCCCAGTACCCCCAGCCTCACGCTCTCTGATCCACCAAACCTCAGCAACCTGGAGGAGTTCCCTCCCGTAGGCTCGGTTCCCCCCGGCCCTGCAGGGTGAGAACCAGCCCTAACAGAGGAGATGGGTGGTCTGAAGCCTCTGCTAGGGAAGTTTGTAAATCAGAGCTGAGCTCGGGAAGGGTTGGAAGGTTGGGAGCGAGGTAACTATAATAGTGAGGGGATTTTTTTTGTTTGTTTGTTTGCAAGAGGCCCAGCTGTGGGGGGGTGGGCGTTATTTGAACATAGAAATTTGAGGAAAACCTATGGCTACTCTCAGCAGGACGAAGCCTTCACGCAGGATCAACCCAACTCCGGTGAGCGAAGAGCGGTCACTCTCCAAGCCCAAGATCTGCTTCACCTCACCCCCAATCAGCTGTGTCCCCAGTTCCCAACCCTCAACCCTGGACACTAGCCCTTGGGGCCTTGGCCTTCCCCCAGGGTGCAGAAGTCTGCAAGAGGAGCGGGAGATGCTCAGGAAGGAGCGGTATGGCCTTGCCGCTCCCTGGGATGTCAGCTTCCTCCCTTGTGGGGGACCTGCAGGGCTTTTCCTTGAAATTGATTTCCCCGTGGGAACTCTGGGTTTGTTTCCTGGGCTGGTCAATGTCTTCTCTGGAGGGAGTGTGTGTGTGAGAGAGAGAGAGAGAGAGAATGTGTATGGAAAGCCAGGCTAACTGCTCATGAGATCTCTCTATCCCCATAGCTCTAAACAGCTGCAGCAGTCACCTACCCCTGCCTCTCCCACCCCAGAATTGGGAACTTCCCTCCCCAGCCGGACTGGAAGCCTCACTGCAGAACCTGCTGACCCTGCCAGAGTGTCTTCCCCCCAGCGCCTGGAGCTGGTAGCCCTTGTCTACTCCTCGTGCATAGCTGGTGAGAGAGCTAGCAAGGGGAGCTACAATGGAGATACTTGTAGAACTGCAGCATAAGAGAATTAAATGAGCCATGTAAAACTGAGCCTTGGCTCCGAATGGTTCCAGTACTAAGGGATTTCTTTTTATATCCAGAGAACCTGGTCCCAAACCTCTTCTTGGAGCTTTTCTTCGTCTTTCAGCTCCTTACTGCCCGAAGGATGGTGGCTGCCAAGAACAGTGATCTTGAACTGAGTCAAGGTGCTCTACATCAGTGAGATACCTCATATTCTAGAAATGGAGACTACAGATGGGATAGCCCTTAATTAACAGTTTGTTACTATCTTTCTAGATTCCCTGGAAAGCCCACTATTCCAGAGCATCCATGATTGTGTGTTCTTTGCAGTGCAGGTTTTAGAGCACCAATTTCAGTGAGTTTCCTTTATTTTAATTGTCTGATTCTCTGACCCCTTGGGTTATATACTTGTACTTAACAGGTACAGTGGTCCTGGACCTTATCCTAACTATAATTTTGTGTCAAGGTTGAGTTTGTCTCCCCTAAAAGAATCTAATGTACTCAACAGCTGACCTTTGGATTTATGGCTAATATTCCTGGCCTGCTCTCTTGATCTGTGCACTGTAAGGTCTAATTTCCTTGCCCTTTGCCTCTGTTGTCTTGGTCTTTGACCCGTAACCCTACTGTACATTTCTGGACTTACACACCTGCTCCATGCTCCCAATACACTTTAATAGGGTGCCTGCTTCCTGTTTGCAGTCTGTATCTCAGTCTCAGTTATTTGTGCTCTTCTCCCTGTAGGGTTCTTTCCTCCTTGGACAAAGGGACCTTAAAGCTGCTGGCTGAGAATGAACGACTACTGTGCTTCTCACCAGCTCTTCAAGGCCGACTTCGAGCTGCTTACGAGGGCAGTGTTGCCAAGGTAGTGTTACCCCAGCTTAGATGACTACTAACCTGGACCTGACCATTCCTAGCTTTCATGAATTCAGGCAATCTGCTCATGACACTTAATTGTCATATGAGCTAATTCTGGGTAACAATAAGGGAGTAAAGTCTTCTGAGCATGACTTCCACAGGCTTTATAAAGTTTCTGATGTCTCTGCCATATTTTAGGTCTCTCTGGCGATGCCACCCTCGGCTCAAGCTGTCTCCTTTCAGCCAGAAACTGACAATCGTGCCAACTTCTCCAGTGACCGAGCCTTTCATACTTTTAAAAAACAGAGGTGAAATGGAAAGGGAATATTGAGGGAAGGAATAAGGCAACATTTTCTCTGTAATAGGCAGCTGTCTTGTTTTCATAGAAAATAGGAGTCTGGCACTAACAAGTAGTAGGTCAGTACCCCCAGGCTCTAATTAACAGCCATCATGAGGGCCAGTTGTTTCATTCTGTTTCGTTCTCATGGACTTGAACCCTTGAGTTTGACAGCCCTCTCACAGGTGTATAAACTACTCAGACAGGAGTATGCCAGGATTCACTTTCACTGCTCATGGATGTATGTGAGGCCAATGAGTGCTGCTGCTGGGTCTGTAACATTACCATCACATAAAGAACTTTGGAGCTTAAGGAAGGACTGTGGACAGGGCTGTCCTCAGTCTTCCAAACTAGGGAATACTTCACTGGAAATGAGTTAGAGATGGCTGTGCTGCAGCTGATCGGGTATTCTTATGTGTCTGTCAGAGATGTGTTCTATGAGGTTCTTCGAGAGTGGGAAGATCGCCATGAGGAGCCCGGCTGGGATTTTGAGAAGGGCTTGGGCAGTAGGATCAGGTGGGTACTCAAATGCTGGTCCCTTTTTCTTGCTTCTGATGGCATCTCAGTGATGCTTGGTAAGCTGACTGGAAGAAAGCTTTCCACCACTCCTTCCAGCCCAAAGCTATATATTCTTTTCTCCTCCTTAGTCTCTAGCTATTGACAACTCTGTCTCTACTCAAAAGGGATTTCTTTCCAGCTGCTTCCACTCAGAAGTGCCTTACACTTGTTTTATAATGGCAAATGGGAAAGTGCAAAGCTCTTAATCAAGGTTGCTTGAATTTTGGACCAAGTCATTGGCTAGACTTCCGCCTCTAATTTGGGCACGTCTGATAATTTTGCATAGATAGATGACTAGGCTGCAGAAAGAGTATTTTCTAACCACATACCTTGAAGTGGTCAAGGTATATGGTCCACATACCTGTAGTCCATATTGGTCTTGAAGTACACTGGCACTTAGTGTGGCCTGAAGATTCAAGAGGTGGCATTTCTTGTTTGGTTAAGTGTATCTTTAGCCTTGAGGGATCTTAGTGCTGAGGGTGTCCTTTACCTTCTCCCATGCCCCTATGCAGGCCAGCTCTGGAAAAGGTCTGTTCAAGTCCCTGGTAAATCAGCTGAAAAGCCCGAGGATTGGCTTGCTTGCTCAGATCTTTGTCTGTCTTACCTCCTTCCCACACACTCTACACCTGCTTCTTGTTCCTCAGAGCCATGATGGGTCAACTGTCTGCAGCCTGCAGCCATAGCCACTTTGTACGGCTTTTCCAAAAACAACTTCTCCAGGTAATAGCTTGTCAAGAAATTAATCTACAGCAAACTGTGGGTATTGTAAGCAGCCAAGTAAAGGATGGCACCCTGGACAGTGTGGATAGCCAAGTAGGCCCTTAGGTGACAGTTAAACTCAGGTGGCAGAGAAAAAAACAGAATGCTCTCTGATGTGCCCTGCACCTTTTGCCCTTCCCTGATCTATTACATTCTGTGTGTGTGTGTGGTTCTGGGGATTGAACCCAGGACTGCTCTACCACTAAGCTATGTCCCCAGCCCTTTTATTTTTTTATCTTGAAATAGGGTCTCACTAAGTTGCCCAGGTGGGCCTCAAATGTTACCTCCTTTTTCTTGTTTGGTGCTGTGGTAGAAAGCTGAGCTTAGTAGTCAGGTCTCTTCAAATCCTAACTCCAGCAATTCTAGGCACATGGTTACACTTGCAATTTCAGTTTCTTCACCTTTAGAAGAGGAATATAATTCCTCCCTCAAAAACTGTCCAAAGTGCCTAACATGGAGTTGGCATTTCATAAATGTTCATTACTTTGTGCTTATTTTGATCAGTCCTTTTCACTTACTTGTTTTCAATTTCCTTCCTTTCCATCACCCCAGATGTGTCAGAGCCCTGGTGGTGCTGGGGGCACTGTCTTGGGTGAGGCCCCAGATGTGTTGAGTATGCTAGGAGCTGACAAGATGGGGCGGCTGCGGCGGCTACAGGAACGACTTGTGGCTCCTCAGAGCAGTGGGGGGCCCTGTCCACCCCCCACCTTTCCAGGCTGTCAAGGCTTCTTCAGGGACTTCATCCTAAGTGCCAGCAGGTAAGTTCCCCTGTGTCTTGCAAAGGCAGGGTCAGGATGGGAGAGGTTTGGCTTCCCAGAAGGGCAAATCACTCTCTCTCCTTTGCCTGGAATAAATAACAGAGTAGAAGTAAGTGATCTCTGGCTCCTTTCAGCTCACACTTTCTAACTTCATTTTATTTCTCATTCTTTCACCCATGTAGGTAATTTCATTATTTCTCAGCCTCACCATCTATCATGTAGATCTTTTTTTGTATGGGGTACATACTCTCAATTCTAGTTCTTCCTACACCTCTAGCACTTTTTTTTTCTTTTCTTTGGCTTTCTTTTTTTTTCTTTTCTTTTTTTTTTTTTTTGTGCTTCCCAACCCCCCACTTCAGCTTCCAGTTTAATCAACATCTCATGGATAGTCTGAGCTTGAAGATACGGGAACTTAATGGCCTTGCCCTGCCTCAACATGAGCCTGGTGATGAAGATGGAGAGTCAGATGTAGACTGGCAGGTTAGAAAGCAGGACAAGGGAAATAAACAGGGTCTGACTTACGAGGGAAGGGATAAGTGCAAAGACAACAGATTTATAATTATTCTAGGAGGCTTATACTTAGGACCTTTTATTTCCCTTGGTGCCTTGCAGGGTGCACGGAGGCAATTTGCTGTGGTGCTTCTTAGCCTCAGACTTTTGGCCAAGTTTCTGGGCTTTGTGGCTTTCTTGCCATACCGGGGCCCTGAACCACCCCCAACCCGTGAGCTTCAAGATTCCATTCTGGCCCTCAGGAGCCAGGTGAATGATTGGGAGAACCTGGTAAGGAGGGAGCTGGGAGGTCCAGCAAGGCACAGAGGTTGACTGGTTTCCTTGGCTATTCTGGAAACCTGGCAGGTAGAGGGCATCATCCAGCCCCTTCTAGGGGCCAATCACTGACTGAGCCTGGCTCTCCCAGGTCCCTCCTGTCCTGGATGTTCGAGCTCTGCTGCAGCAGGGGCTGAGGGCCCGCCGGGCAGTGCTCACTGTGCCCTGGCTGGTGGAGTTCCTTTCCTTTGCTGATCACATTGTCCCCTTGCTGGACTATTACCGGAGCATCTTTACTCTCCTGCTGCATGTACATCGGTGAGTAAAGCAAGGCTAAGGCTCAAGAAAAGAAAGTGTGAACATTGCTCAGTCCTATTTATAAAGAGGATCAAATAGTGAACTTCATGTGTGGTTCCATAGCTGAGCCTTGGAGGAAGGGCAGAGGTTGACTGACAGAGACAGACTAGACAATTGTTTACCTTTCTCCTATGGCCCAGCCAAGAGAGAATACATATAGCAGGGGCTGCCAAGGCAACCCTGGTTGCCTATGTAGTCCGTTTTATGTCTGCTTTTGAGAACCACTTTCCCCGAGATAGCTTTCCATTACTCCATTCCATCCTTTGCATGAATTCTGTTCACACCCTCCATTTACCTTTTAGGAGCTTGGTCTTATCTCAGGACAATGAAGGGGAGATGTGTTTCCTAAACAAGCTGCTTCTGCTTGCTGTCCTGGGCTGGCTCTTCCAGGTGGGCAGAGTGAGGGTCCAGATGAGGTATGGTGACTACTGTGGTAGAGATGGGGACAAGAGCACTAGAGTGTGACCAAGGTAGGGGCCAAAAGATGAAGGTTCTTCAGAGGACCACCACTTGGCCCTGCTGCCTCTTGGCCCTGGTGAGGTCAGAGGTGTGGTGAGTCTCAGAAGTGCTGGGTGGAGCTTTGGCTGCCTTGCTCTCTTGTCAGATTCCCACATTCCCTGAGGATCTATTCTTTCTGGAAGAGGGTCAAGTGGATGCATTAGAGGTGGACACGGCAGCTTCAGAGCATGGCTTGGTGAGTGTTGGGGTGTAGCCAGAGATGTGGTCTGTCTGGGAGGGCCCAGCAGAAGACAGACTGTGGTAGTTGTTCAACCCTTACACATCTCCTGACTGTCCTACCCCTGAGCATTCTGGGGAGGAAAGGAAACCTGCTCGCCTGCTCTCCCAGCCCTGGCCTCTTCTCCCCCAGGACAGTGTGCCTGTGGTGGATCAGCAGCTGCTCTACATCTGCTGCCCCTACATCGGTGAGCATCCCATCCCCCTTAACAGTCCTTGGCCTGTCCTTTCATGAGTACCTATCAGATACCCGCATTGGTCTGATTCCCCAATACCTTGGTCTTTCATGAGGCTCTCCAGGTGCCATATCTTTATCCCACAAGTACTTATAGTACTGCATTCTTAGTGGGTGAGGAGGACTCTGAAACTAATACCTTAGACTTTCCTGATGCAGGAGAGCTCCGGAAACTGCTCGCTTCATGGGTTTCAGGCAGTAGTGGACGGAGTGGGGGCTTCGTGAGGAAAATCACCCCCACTACCACTACTGGCCTGGGAGCCCAGGCTCCCCAGACCAGCCAGGGGCTGCAGGTAAGAATAGGGAGAGGGCAGAGACTGCCCAGTGTGGGGAGGCAGAAGGAATCCCTCATGAGGCTGCTCCTTCCTTCCCTAGGCACAGCTTGCCCAGGCCTTTTTCCACAACCAGCCACCTTCCCTGCGCAGGACTGTGGAGTTTGTGGCAGAGAGAATTGGCTCAAACTGTGTCAAACACATCAAGTAAGAGTGGGTGAGGGTCCTATTCTCAATCTCTTTCCATTTGCCCTCTTAACTCCCTTTTTTTCTTTTGTGCTCACACACATGTGTTGCTGGGGATCCAACCCCGGGCCTTGTGCACACTAAGGAAGTGCTCTACCACTGAGTACACCTCAGCCTCCTTTTAACTTTTTTGTTGTGGTGGTGGTGGTGGTAGTAATTGAGGATTGAACCCAGGGGCTCTACAGCTGAGCTATATCCCCAGCCCTTTCTGTTTTTGAGAAAGGGTATCATTAAGTTGCCCAGGCTATCCTTGAATTTGCAATCTTTCTGCCTCAGTCTCCTGAGTCTTTGGAATTATAGGCCACCAGGTCTGGTCCTTTTTAATGGCTTTTTGTCAAACTGAGGAAAGTCAACTGTGGGGTGGGTGGAAAGGGAAGGCTGAAATTGCTAATATTCCTTGAAGGTAGTTCTGACCAAATTTCCTTGGAATTTGCAGCCCCTTTCCAACTCATCCCTTCCAACTACCCCAAAACCCTCTGTCCCTGCTGCAGGGCGACGCTGGTGGCAGATCTGGTGCGCCAGGCAGAGTCACTTCTTCAGGAGCAGCGGGTGACACAGGGACAGAAAGGGGGAGATCCAGCCCAGTTGTTGGAGATCTTGTGTTCCCAGCTGTGTCCCCATGGGACCCAGGCATTGAGCCAGGGGCGGGAGTAAGAAATGCCAATCTATTTGGACCCTTTCATCTCCTCTACTCTCCTATCTTAGCTTTTTTCTGTTCTCTTTCTACTCTTTCTTCTTTCACACTCATAACCTTTATTCTATTCTCCACCCCATTTTCTGTTCTTTTTTACCCTTCTCTATAGGTTCATATCTTTGGGCACAAAGTCCAAATGTTGAATTGAGAGAGTATGTAATGCTGTAGGACTAATGGCTTTTTTCTTCCTCCAGCATCTGGGGCAGGGTAGGGGTCTGAGGTAGAGACTCCCATGTCAGGGGTTTGGAGCATTTGGGGTGTGCTCAGGCTAAAATATATAGACTTCACTGAACTCCGTCTTTCAGGTTCTGCCAAAGGAAGAGCCCTGGGGCTGTGCGGGCACTGCTTCCAGAGGAGACCCCAGCAGCTGTACGTAGGAATAAGGCCTGAGCTAGCAGACCAGTGGTTGTGTTTGTGTGTGTATGCATGAAAGAGTACATACCTGTAGCTGTGTATGCAGCTGCTATAAGGTGGGGAGTTAGTCCTGAACTCTGGTATCCATCATTGCACCCAACCCTTCTCTGTCCTGACTCTGTAGTTCTTCTGTCACAGGTACTAAGCAGTGCAGAGAACATAGCTGTGGGGCTTGCAACAGAAAAAGCATGTGCCTGGCTGTCGGCCAACATTACAGGTTAGGTCCGGGAAAGTGGGGGACTGAATCAGATTTGGAAAGGTGGATTGGCAGGGTGCTGGGCAGTTTGGGGAGAAGAGACTCAGAGCCATCTGGAAACTGTGAAGGACATGGGTTGGCATGGTGAGCTTGGGTGGGCACTCCTATAACCCTGTTTCTGTTCTCCCTCTGCCCTGTAGCACTGATTAGGAGGGAGGTGAAAGCGGCTGTGAGTCGCACGCTTCGAGCCCAGGGTCCTGAACCGGCTGCCTGGGGGGAGCGGAGGGGCTGCTCCCGCGCCTGTGAGCACCACGCTCCCCTCCCCTCCCACCTCATCTCCGAGATAAAAGTACACAGCTACCCTACTCCCTTTGGCTTCCCCATTCCTTCTCCTTGCTCTGTTGCTGGTTTCTTTCCTTTCTCACATCAGCTCCAGGATTTCTGTATAGAAGCTTTATGTGTTACCTGTTTAGTTTCTGTTTCTTTCATTACTGAATAGGATTAGGTAGAGCAGAGCTGAATCAAATGGTTTTTCTAATGTTACTGACTTTAGTACCTGAATCACCCAAAAGGGCAAGAAGGAAAATCTAATATAAATTTATATTATACAGGTTGTAGTGGGAGCAGCTGGTAAATGGCTATGGATATCAATTCAGTACTGTTCTTCTACGTGGGACATAATGCTTGTTTAGTTACAGGCAATAAGAATAAACTGTACTCCTAACTTGATTTGAAAAATTCAGAGACTTTTTAGAGTAAGGGTCAGCAAAATGGGCCCAACTGTGCTTGCCACTTACTTTTGCAAATAAAGTTTTATTGGAACACAGCTATAGCCATTTGTTTACCAAATGTCCGTGTTGCGTTTGTGTTAAAATGGCATAGTAGTTAGAACAGAGATCTTATGACTTGCAAACCTAATGTATTTACTATCTGGCCTTGGTCAAGGAATAAAGATGTGGAATAAGGACAAAGAAGCAGTGACTAACAGTATGTAGGGGAGAGAGGAAAAGACATATGACCACTAAATACTGGTTGTCAGTAGGCAGATTTTTGTATTGAAACCTGAGAAAATGGAAGCATGAGGGTTAGAAAACATTCAGACTGTGTATGTCATGGGACAGTTTCCCAAAATGCTGTAAGATGCCCCCTAGGAGTTGGTTAGTTTTGACCCATGTTGAAAAATGTCTCTTAAGCTCTGTGGTAGCCCATTGTCCTTTGGCTTATCTGCTTCATCTGTTTCCTCTTGGGTTACCCACATGGTTGCTTCTCCTAGCTGTATTGTCCTACCTGAACCCCAGCTCCAGGGATCTCTTGGTCCAGATGCTTCACCCCCAGGACCAGATTTTCCTTTTCCTTCTCACTCACTCTACTGGCTGGTCCCCACCCCAATCCAAATTCTCTGGCAGCCTAGTCCCAGCCTGGCATGAGGTCTTATCCTGTTCTCTGCAGGATGTGCTCTCTCTGGCTGCTGGGCCCCGAGACCCTGATGAGGGTGTTTCCCCAGAGCATCTGGAGCAGCTCCTAGGCCAAATGGGCCAGACACTACGGTGCCGTCAGGTGAGACATGTCATGTGCTACATGAAGAAGGGTCTTCTGTTGCCTTATAAGTAGAGCCACACTGTCCCAGGGACAGTCTTCATAGCAGTAAGGATGACGTTCATGTCCCTTTTTCTCTCAGTTCCTGTGTCCACCTGCTGAGCAGCATCTGGCAAAGTGCTCTGTGGAGTTAGCTTCCCTCCTGGGTATGGTTCCTTTCTGTCAAACCCCTTCTCTCTTGCTATATCCCCTCAAAATCAAGGTTGGGTATAAGCAGGATTAGACATATCTCTTTTCTGCCTCTATTTTTAAAAACTTTGGCTTCCATCATGTCCCATAGTTGCAGACCAGATCCCTGTCCTAGGGCCTCCACCACAGCACAGGCTGGAGCGAGGGCAGGCTCGAAGGCTTCTGCACATGCTGCTTTCCCTGTGGAAAGATGACTTCCAAGGTCCAGTTCCACTACAGCTGCTACTGAGCCCAAGAAACGTGGGGCTTCTGGCAGATACTCGGCCAAGGGAGGTGAGTCAGAAGTAGCAGGTAGGAAAGCTTTTTTTTTTTTTTTTTTTTTTTTGTACTGAAGATTGAACCCATGGCTGCTTTAGCTATATCCCCAGTCCTTTTGAGACAGGGTCTAGCTAAATTGCTGAGGCTGGCCTCCAACTTATAGACCTCCTGCCTCAGTCTCCCGAGTTTCTGAGATTAGGCCTGGTGAGAATAGGAAAGCTTCTTAGTCTTCTGTAGTCTTATTTTGATAGTATTAGGGAGCTGTTTTTTCCTTTCCTTTTCTTGCATTTTTTTTTTATTGTTGGTCGTTCAAAACATTACATAGTTCTTAATATATCATATTTCACAGTTTGATTCAAGTGGGTTATGAACTCCCATTTTTACCCCGTATACAGATTGCTGTATCACATCAGTTACACTTCCATTGATTTACATATTGCCATTCTAGTGTCTGATGTATTCTGCTGTCTATCCTATTCTCTACTATCCCCCCTCCCCTCCCCTTTTCTCTCTCTACCCCCTCTACTGTAAATCATTTCTTCCACTTGTATTATTCTTCTCTTACCCCTCATTTCCTCTTATATGTAATTTTGTAAAACCCTGAGGGGAGGGGAGGGGGGATAGTAGAGAATAGGATAGACAGCAGAATACATCTTGCATATTTTTTATTTCCTCTTTCCTTCCTTCCCCCTGGTCCCTTTACTGATCTCTTTGATTTTCATGGGATTTTCCTACCCCACCAACTTTTCTTTTCCCTCTCTAGCTTCCACATATGAGAAAAAACACAACTCTTGACTTTTCTGAGTTTGGCTTATATCACTTGATATAACGTTCTCAAGTTCCATCCATTTTCCTGCAACCTTTTTATGGTTGAATAGACACCACTGTGTGTATCACATTTATCTATTCATTCATTGATGATCATACAGGCTGGCTCCATAGTTTGGCTATTGTGATACTATAGATGTGCATGTATTGCTATAGTATGCTGACTTTAATTCTTTAGGATAAAGTTTGTGGAGTGAATTTGTTTCCTTTATTCCTATTCCATGTTGAAATGGGACTCCCTATGCTTGTCTCGAGCTTCCATTTCTCTGAAATCTGCCCTTTAGATTTCAGTTTGTACTAATCAGGGTAACTATATAGTCCTCGAAATGCTGAGCTTCCCCATGGTGTGTTTTGCAGTGGGACCTGCTGCTCTTCTTACTTCGGGAGCTCGTAGAGAAAGGTCTGATGGGACGGATGGAGATAGAAGCCTGCCTAGGCAGCCTTCATGAGGCCCAGTGGCCTGGGGTAAGAAGTCCTCATCCCTTGTTTTAAATAAAGATATCAGGTGTCCTATGTCCCATTTATCCTGAAATGGGGCAAAGTGATGGAACCAAAGCTAAGTGGATATCTGTAAAGTGTCTTCAGGACAACCCTATAATTGAGGAGTAGCTGTTATAGTTGATCTTCAGATCTGAGTGGCCGCTGGCCGCTGTATGAGGGGCTTGTTGTGAGGGAAGGCAGGCAGGTGGAAAGCAGGATGGTACAGTATATATAGGTCTTTCTCATCAGAATAACCTGGACTCAGTTACTAGTTAATGTAGTTTTTTTCATCCTTAAAATAATGCCGGGCATGGTGGCATACTCCTGTAATCCCAATGGCCTGAGAGGCTGAAGCGGGAGGATTGTGAGTTCAAAGCCAGCCTCAGTAAAAAGCAAAGCACTAAGCCCCTGCCTCTAACTAAAATATAAAACAGGGCTGGGGATGTGGCTCAATGAATTCAATCCCCGGTACTCCCACTGTCCCCCTCCAAAAAAAAAAAAACAGAACTAATAATTTCAAGATGAAACATCAGCTGTGCGCCAGGTTGTTGTCTACTCACCAATTAGCTAGAGACTGATCTTTAGAAAGGGTGGATGTGTCCAGAATTCCATGTCTGCCTTTTCTCGCACCTTTCTACGTACTGCAGGACTTCTCTGAAGAACTAGCAACACTGTTTAACCTGTTTCTAGCTGAGCCCCACATGCCAGAACTTCAGCGGAGAACTTGTGAACTGGTACAGCCAAATAGGGGGACAGTGCTGGCCCAAAGCTAGGGCTGGGAAGTGGCCCTGTTTTGGGCGTCTCACCAGAACCCTGGAATCCTGCCTGTGCCTCAGGTGGAGCCCCAAGAGCCCTCAGCAACCCTTGCTGGGGTAGGTCTGTGATCAGATTTCCTGCTCAGGTGAGAAGTATGTGGTTACTGGGCATCCCACAGACTGCAGGCTTGCCACCAGAATCCTAGAGGAAGAAACAGCCACTAACTCTAACCCAGGAGCTGAAGAGCTGACATTTGCCACATGGATGCGAAATGAAATGAGGAGTGTGGGCTGGTCAATACAGGATTCAGACCTCACTTGCTGCTATCTCAGATCTCTCAAAACTTTGTGGTTCTGAGAAATCATGACAGAGTTGAATGACTTCTGCCTAACTTGTTAAGTTAAAACCTGGACTGCCATGTTAAATATGCACAACAGATTAGGTAGGACTTGCCCAACTGTAACCTGGCATCACCCTGGACTTCACCCCTGTGCAGGTAGTGACACTTCAGACTTGGTCTGTTCGGGGACATGCACAGGGAAGCAAAAAAGAATAAACTGTTTTAACAAAGGTTTGATGACTGTTCTTGCCTGTTTTTCCCCTTTGGCAGGTGGGCCTTGAGTTGGGAGTTATGACCTCTAAGTAACACCTGCATATTCAAGCAGCAAGATCATCTCACACCCCTGAAATGCAGTATCATCTCCTGTGCAACTCCCTCGGAAAGTTTAGACATTTAGGGCATTGTGCAGGTTCCATTCACAAGATGTTCCGTTGCACTACATGGTGAGGCAGCTTTTGCGACGTTGTTTTGTTAGGGCTATCGTGTCTGATTTGGCTCAGAATGTCTCAGAGCACGAGCAGCCTAATATAATTATAAACTTTTATAATTGTAAAAGTTCATTTTATAAGAGATGTGGTCTTGATAATTATAAACTTTGATAATATGCATTAAGTTAATTCCTGGGAAGTAACACCCAGGCTCTGCTGGGGGAAGGAGAGGGGATTTAGCTCTTGCTAAGTGGCTTTCCAACGTTTCTTAGGGGAAAAATTCGTAGCTATCAGAAAGGTCTCAAACCCAAGAAAGGGTAAGATTCTCTGGGCTAGAGGGAGCCCCATGTACAAAACAGGGAAGTCACATCAACATTGAAAAATAGGAGTGTTTCTCAGTCCTACTTCTCCCCAATATTGTTTATCAGTCCATGCCTTAAAGTTTCTTTATCTGAACCTTCTTTCCTAATCCAATATTTTTTTTTTTTTTAGATCAGTACCAGGGATTAAACCCAAGGTCACTTAACCACTGAGCCCCATCCCCAGCCCTTTTTTGAGACAGGATCTCACTAAGTTGCTTTAGAGCCTTGCCTTAGCCTCCCAAGCCATGGGAAGTCTAGTCTTTTCTGAATGCTTGGGAATTTGAAAAAGTGGTTTTGATTTTTGGTACTGGAGATCAAACTCAGGACACTTCATCCATCCACACTAGGCACAGAGCATACCACTGAACCATGCCTCCCACATGGGATTTATTTTTATTTTTAAAGATGGTCTCACTAAGTTGCTGAGGCTAGCGTTGCAATCCTTCTGCCTCAGCCTCCCAAACTGCTGGGATTACAGGTGTGTTACTGGTTCCTGGCTCTGCATGGGACTTTTTTTTTTTTTAATTTTTAAATATTTTGTTGTAGTTGGACATAATACCTTTATTTGATTTTTATGTGGTACTGAGTTGAACCCAGCACCCCCGCGTGGGACTTTTAATTTATAAATGTTCTGACCTTTTTTTTGGTCAACAATTTTAGGAAGAGGGGAAGAATACATAAATTAGGGTCCTACATATATACGCTGTTAAAAAAATAACTGAAAAATAAGCTTAAAAGCATATTATAAAAACAATATAACTTAATCTGAGGTAAGAGAAAAAGGAAACCCTACATTTTCAGAAAAGCAACTCTTTGCTGCACTGTACAGAAATTTACCCTTTTAACCACATCTCAATCCCCATACAATTATCCTCTTTTACCAAAATTTGGGGCAAGAAAATTAAATGGGAATTTCTCCCGTCCCTGTCACCTCTAGGTAAAATACAGAATCTTCAGAGCTCAAATTCAGCCAGGCTAAGTTACAAGAAAACTGAATCCACCCTTCATCCATCCTAGAATTGGTAGGGCCAGAGCAGTAGCTCAAGGGACTCACCTCCGGGTAAGGGAAGGTAAGGTCTCTGCAATCAAGTTTCCTCCTGACAAACTGCTTACCTCCTCTTCCAGTTCATTTATCTTCCTTCTTCAGAGGTCATTTTTTAATCTCATTGAAATCCCTCTTGCCTTGTCAGTAGCAATCATCTGGCTACCCCCACCCACCACCAGTCCTTAAAGGGCCAGGGCCCACATCCCAACCTGAAATCTGTCCAGGCTGTGTCTACGCTGCTCTCCCATCTTCCTGAGCCCTGAAGTGCTCAGAAGCAGCAGTGCTTAACACTCCTGACTGCTGCAAAGACCCAAATATCCGCTCCTAGGAAAGGGAGGGGGGAAAAAGCAAAAATGAATAGTATTTGGAGAAAAGATTCTGAGTCTGTGTTGTGATTTGTGCAGCTGATTTTTTAAGCCTTTTTTCTGTTCTGGTCCTTTGTGATATTCTACGCGGTTGAGCTGAACACTGGAGGCAGCTCCAGAGTGGAGTCTTGGCCAGTGCCTGCTTGCCTTCCCATCAGCCTGAGGGCTGGGCCGAACTAAGAAGGCATCTTGCCAAAGCACTGCAGTTCCCCAGCTCTGCTGATTATGCCCAACTCTGGTCCTTGAGAGGCCTGTGTCATAGTCCCAGAGATGAGAAATAAAGGTGAGAAATCCAAAAAGTGAGTTGAACTTCATTCTCTCTGGACAGCGAGGGCCAGGAGCTCAGGCTTCTTGTTCTGCAGAGGTGACTTGAGTACTGAGACAGGGCTTTCCTGGCAACTCTGGGCTAGTGCTATCTGTGTAGTCTGTCACTACAGGTAGCCTCAGTTTCTTCTCATCTCAGGTTGCTAACAGTTAAGGAGGAGCAGCCATAGCATTTCTGGAGCATCCTGGGCCTGCATCTCAGCAGCACCATCTCACTGGTGTGGTGCTAACTACCAAGGAAGGAAGCTAGCCTGGCCACAACCAGTGGTTGCTGCTTAATGAAGGAGCTCAGGAGATGAGGCGGGAAGCCTGGTGCACCCAGTTCTACCTGAAAGCAGAAAGGGAAGAGATGAAGGTACAAACAGCTGGAGGTGCCAGGGCCACTCTAGCCCCAAGCACCTGGGATGAGGTGATGGGAGATTCACCCCAGACTCCACTGGCTTGGTGTCTAAGACCCCTGGGCTCTGCTCTTCACCTCCCACTGATTGGTTCAGTTCCACTCCCATTTGGACTTGAACTCTATCTATGAATAATGATTTTGCTCTGCTGAGGCTGCTGCTTTTACCTTGCAATGATATGTCTTCTAAGGACCCTGGGGACAACCACAAGATGTAGGTTACTACTAGACTCTGATACTAGCAACTTCAGCTGACAACACTCATTCCTTCCTCTCTGATTCTCCACTGACTCCTTTACTTTGAACCCAAGAAGTTCCTGGCCACATTTTTTTAGAACACAGCTAGACAAAGAGGTCCCAAGTATGTTACAAGGCTGGCTACTAGCTCTATATCACCTGTGCCAAGTAAATGACTCTGGTAATTTCTTTCCCTTCCATGGTGACAGGCTGCAGGATCCAGGCACTGGGCAGTATTTCCCCTCGGACCATTTTTCTGTTGGGTCTTGGCATGGATGTGTCATATACAGACTGAACTGCCATGATAGACAGGTGCCCCTGCAGACAGAGATGTTATGTAATGAGGAAAAAACAGGAACAGGCTCAAGTGTAATTAGTATAGTAGAAGTCAACACTGGTCTTGCCTTGAAGCCACCCATGACCTAGACCCAGCCGCAATTTGCCCTCATCCCCACCAGAGAAACCAATTCCCATAGATTACCACCAGCAAGGCAGGCACCTCTTTGGCTTCCACGCAGACACAACAGAAATCCCGTGGTTGCTTCAGTGCACACACGGTGGTATCGCACACCAAGTACACTGGAGGGGTGGAGGTAAAGCAGAGTCAGGAGGCCCATTGACAGATCTAGTCCCAAGTCTTCTTTAGCCTAGGAACCTCCCCTTCATCCTATGACTTGACATCCAATGAAATCTTGGATAAACAATCTGGAAGTAGGCTAAGTATCTGGTCTCTCAACAAGGCTGCCTCCAACCCTCTGCCTCTGTCCCCTGGCCAGAGATCATGGGACACACCAGAAACCAGGCCCCATGGGAGCCTCCCTCCCTTGGGCTCACCTAGGCTGATGCTCTTGTTCACCCGCTGATGTAGCCTTGCTGTCTGAATGGGCTTGTGATACAGGGGCCACAGGGTAGGGTCACTCACAGCTGCCCATACATGAGATAGTGGCTGGGACACCACACCTGCCCCTAGGAAGCCATGCCGAGTAGAAGAAAACTCCTTATAGTAAAGGTGCACCTCCTGCTCTTCACCCTGATAGCTAAGGGACACCAAGGATTGGAAAGAGGAAAAATTAAGAGTTGTTTTTTTTTTTTTAAGAGGTTTCCTAAGATACAAAGGAGGAAATCAGGTTAAGAGACTCCAGGAAGGCAAGGTGGAGAAGGGGAAGGAGAAGAGAAGCCAAGCAGGACAACAGGGTTAGGATCAAGAACACTGCAAAGAAACTTACTTCCAGCCAGCTGTTGCTTGGCGGCTGAAGAGATTGTGTAGATTATTGGAACAAGCAGCCATTACCTGGGGACAGAGCGGCCATAACCAAATTAGTAGGCACAGTATATCCCAGCCTCTAGGTTCAACTTTCTGATCAGTGTTTAATAAATATACATTTTTCAAGATGGCAAATCACTGAAGAAGTCTACAAGCCTTGGTGGCCCTCATTTGCCCAGCTCTTTTCCTCTTCCTCCCCACCTAGCAGAGGTCTGGCTAAAGCAGTGATGGGGAAGAGTGGGAGCAAATACTCACATCAGCCATGGAAGTATCTACCATGTGTTTGGCCAAATCCTGGTAAGAAGAGGAGAAGCTGGATGGGCTGGATGGAAAACAGCGGCAATTGCCCGAGGAGGTTCTATAGCCTACAATAAAGAGGTGGAGGTTCTGGGATAGCACTGAATGTCAGGGCCTCATGACAGCAACAGCTCCCTATCAGGGGTAGGGACACTGGACTGACAGTTTCTGGCCAGTGACTCCCTATGATACAGTAGGCATAAATAAGTCCCCAAACCAGGCAGATATCTATGCCCCACCCCCCTGCCACTCACGGTAAGCTGAATTCTTCCAGACAGATCCAGCCAGATACAGGTTCCTCACTGCAGAATGGGCCTGCCCATCCCCTATCCAGGTGTCTCTGGAATCAGGCAAGTTTGAGTCCCCCTGAAGAACAGAGGTCATGCCAAAATAAATCCTTTATGCTTTATGGATCAATGATATATTGGGGGTGGGGAAGTATAACATTATTATAAAAAATATAACTTAAAAAATTCATAGAGGGGGGTAAATGCCTTTCTAAACAGGGCAAAATTTTTTGCACATAATAAATACATTGGCGATGGGGCTGGGGATGTGGCTCAAGCAGTAGCGCGCTCGCCTGGCATGTGCGCGGCCCGGGTTCGATCCTCAGCACCACATACAAAGATGTTGTGTCCCCCAAAAACTAAAAAATAAATATTAAAAAAATTCTCTAAATAAATAAATACATGGCGAGAGGATTGAACCAAGGACCTCGTACATGCTAAGTAAGTAATCTACCACTGAGCTACACCCCCAGTCCAATAATTAATATCTTGAAAAACAAATTTACAACTGGCAGCTCAAATAACAAAAATGGATATTTTCTTAATATGCAGAAGGGCCACAAAAAATAAAAAGCCCAATAATCAAATAGAAAAATGAATATAGGGTACAATTAGTCACCATAAAAAATTGACAATGTCAAGACACAAGAATAGAACTATATAACTAAAATACTATAATATTAGTAAAGACTAAAGAACCTTGATAATACTGTTAAGCAAAGTATGGTAGGCACTGTAGGTATGTAAGTAGGAACTGTTACATATTATCAATTGAGAATATTAGTTGATATACTATGGAGATATTTATCAGCTGGGCATGGTGACTCACACCTGTAATCCCAGCAACTAGGGAGGCTGAGGAAGAAAGATCTCAAGTTTTAGGCCAGCAACTTAGTAAGACCCTGCCTCAAATAAAAAAATAAAAGGGGATATTGTTCAGTAGTAGAACACTCTGGGTTCAATCCCAAACAACAACAACACAAACACCCACTTTGTGCTGCAAAGGGACAGCGAAAAGACAACACACATGTGGGGAAAATTTTGTAAATTATACCTGATGAAGGACTTTTACTAGAATATATAAAGAACTCAAAGACAAAACTTCAATTTAAAAAAAAATGAGCAAAAGATCTGAACAGACATATCTCCAAAGAAGATCCACAAATGGCCATCAGGGAAATGCAACTAAAACCATGTAGTACCACGTCACATCCACTCTGGTGGCTACAACCCAAACCAGTCATCCCTTAGCTTGTGCAAGGAACTGGTTCCAGGACCTTCTGAGGATGTCCAAGTCACTTAAACACAAATATTTGCATATAATCCATGCAAACATTCCACTTTTTCCTAAATACTTTAAATAATCTCTATGTTATTATAACACCTAATGCCATGAAGTAATATGTAAATAGTTTTAGGGAACAATGAGAAGAAGAAAAGCCTGTGTTCAGTGTAGATATAACCACTTTAGGCTGGTACACATCAATAACAACATTTAAAAAAAAATGTTTTCAACCTGTGATTGGTTAAATCTGTAGATGTGGAACCTCTAAATACAAAGGACAGATAGTAACACCAACTGTTAGTGAAAATGTAGAGAAACATATATACTGCTTAAATACTGCTGACGGGAATGCATATAGTGCAGCCACTTTGAAAAATAGTCTGGCAGTTCTATGATCCAGTGATTCAAACCCAGAAGAAGTGAAAAAAAATGTTAATTTAAAAAAACCATTAAATTAATGCTATTGCTAAAACATATTTTGATTTACCATCAACAGAAATACAGCATCGAATCCTTTTTAAATATTTTCTTAGTTCTCAATGGACCTTTATTTTATTTATTTTTATGTGGTGCTGAGAATCAAACCCAGTACCTCACACATGCTAGGCAAGCGCTCTACCATTGACCACAACTCAGTCCCCAGCATCGAATCTTTAAAAAAAAAAAAAAAAAAAACCTTCCACAGGAATGTTCATGACGGCAATAATCATAAGTGACAAAACGACAGACACAACCTGATAGACAACTTTAATGTCCATCAATTGATGAACAGATAAACAAAGTGTGGTCAGTTCATACAATGCAAGATTATTTGGCCAGAAAAAAAAGAATGAAATTTTGATATATGCTACAAATGAATGCATCCATATTATGGATTGAATTACTGTCTCCAGTAAAAGATATGTTGAAGCTCTAACCCAAGTATCTATGAATATAATCTTATTCAGTAGTCAAGATAATCCTGGATTAGAGTAAGCCCTAAATCCAATGATTGATGACATTATAAGAAAGTCATGTGAAGACACAGGAGACACACATACATGGAGAACAACATATAAAGACCGGGAGAGATTGTAGAGATGCAGCTACAAGTCTAAGAATGCCATGGATTGCTGGTGACCACCAGAAGCTCAGAGAAAAACATGGAACAGATTCTCTCCAAGAGCTTTCTGAGGGAGCCTAGTGTTGCTAACCATGATTTCAAACTTGTAGCCTCCAAATTTATGACAGGGTAAATTTCTATTGTTCTAAGCTACCCTGTTTGCAGTAATTTGTTACAGAGATTCTAGGAAACTAATAAATCCTGAAAAATATTATGCTAAGAGAAAGAAGCCAGTGAAAAAAGACCAGTCATCATATGATCCCATTTATATTAAATGTCCAGAATAATCAAATCTTTCTGTAGAGACAGAAAATAAATTAGAGGTTGCCTAAGGTTGGGGAATGGTAGGTTTGGGGAGAAATGACGAGTGGCACAGGGTTTCTTATGGCAGATAATGAAAAGGAAGATTGCAAGTTAGGGTTTTTTTTTTTTTGCGGGGGGGTTGTTTGTTTAATATCTTTTTTAGTTGTCAGTGGACCTTTATTTTATTTATTTGTATGTGGTGCTGAAAATCGAACCCTGTACCTCACATATACCAGGCAAGTGCTCCACTACTGAGTCACAATCCCAGTCCAGGATTACAAGTTTGAGGCTAGCCTCAGCAATTTAGTGAGACCCTAAGAACTTAGTGAGACCCTGTCTTCCTATATTTAAAAGAAGTAAATATAAAAAGGGTTAGGGATATAGCTCAATGGTTAATCCCCAATATGAAAAAAAATTTAATAAAAATACTAACAAATTCTTAATTGAACTAGAAAATCTGATCCTAAATTTCACACAGAAAATAGACAAGGGTCTGAAAAATCTCAGGAAAGGAAGGGCAAGGTAGGAGCTTGGGAGGACTGGTGCTATTAGAGAGTAGACTCATTCTAAGCCCTAGTACAGGGAAAAGGGACACTGTGCCCTGGTGAGGCTAAGATGAATACCTAATAATCACTACAGGGACAAGCAGATAGCCACCCAAAGGAATAAAGTTGGATACACACCTCAAAACAAATGTGAAAATAATTATAAATGGAACAAAGATTTAAATATGAAAAATAAGACCACAGCAGTTCTAGAAGAAATCAGGGGAGAAATTCTTAATTAGAAACATTCTCCATTCCAAAGTTACAAAGAATTTCTATTGAGAACTTAAATACTATAAAAATAAAGTTGATAAATAAATAAATCTTTCTTAACACTTTTTTTTAAACCCAGGGGTGCTTATCCATTGAGCCATAACCTAAGCCCTTTTTATTTTTTGAGACAGAGTCTCACTAATTTGCTTAGGGCCTTGCTAAATTGTTGAGGCTGTCCTTGAACTTGCAATCCTCCTGCGTCAGCCTCCTGAGTTGCTGGGATTACAGGTATGTGCCACTATAGCTGGCTGATAAATAAATATTTCTGAATGGTCCCAAGCAAAACAAGCAAAGTTGATAAAGAGTGAAGCACTGGGAAAAAATATCTGTAACTCATTTAAGGCAAAGGGTTAATTCTTGTTATTATATAAAGAACTCTTAAAAATTGGTAAGAAAAAAAACCAAGGAGCAAAGGACATAAACAGAGGCTCAGAAAAAAGAAAAATATTTAAATAGATGTTTTTTTTTAAATAAAAGAGATCCTATATGAGAAAAATGAGACACTATTTTTTTACGGGAAAACGAAACATTTGTAGAACACCATGGCACACATCAGTAATCCCAGCTATTCCAGAGGCTAAGGCAGAAGGATTGCAAGTTGGAGGCCAGCATCAGCAATATAGAGAGATGCTGTCTCAAACATAAAATGTTTTTAAAAAAGAGGTCAGGGGATACAGTTCAGTGGTAGAGCACTTGCCTAGTATACATGAGGCCCTGTGTTCAATGCCCAGCTATACAAGGAAAACAAAACCAATGAACAACAACAAAAAAAAACTGGAAAAATTGATGAGAGAATAGGGAGAAACAGACTCCTACCCTTTGCTAATGGGAATGTAAATTAGTGTATCTGTGAGGGTAACTTTATCAAGAGGTATCAAAATTTCATATGCATGTACTCTTTTTTTTTTAAATATTCATTTTTAGTTTTAGGTGGACACAATATCTTTATTTTTTTTAATATTTATTTTTTAGTTCTCGGCGGACACAGCATCTTTGTTGGTATGTGGTGCTGAGGATCGAACCCGGGCCGCACGCATGCCAGGCGTGCGCGCTACCGCTTGAGCCACATCCCCAGCCCGCATGTACTCTTTATTTTTAATGAAGACTGAGGGGTGTTTTTAATACTTTTATTTATTTATTTTTTAATATGGTACTCAGGATCAAACCCAGTACCTCACATGTGCTAGGCAAGTGCTCTAACACTGAGCCACAACCCCAGTTCTCAAATGCATGAACTCTTTGTACAAACCTACTTATGGAAATTTATCCCACAGGTTTATCTGCACATATATGAAATGATTCAGGCACAAAGTTATTCACTGCAGCATCATTAATAACAGCAAAATACTGAAAATAACCTAAGTTGGAAGAATAGTTAAATAAGTCACAGTACATTTCTACAATGGAGCGCGAAGAAGAAATGAAGAAAAAAGTTAGTTCTCCACATACTCAAATAGAAAGCACTCCAAGGTACACTGGGTGGGTGGGGGGAGGTAAGAACAGTATGTATAAAGATCTCTAGGAGGATCCATCCAAAAAACTACACTGCTTTCCTCGGATGGAAAAGGATTAGGTTGAGTGAGAATAGGGATTCCCTATCTACCTCTACATATTGTTGGCATAACTACAGCCATCTTCGTTTCCCCACTCCCATTTTATGATTCAAGTTCTGTTCTTCAGAAATAACTGCTGTTTCTTCCTTGAGAAACAGAAACTTGCTTATTTTTGTCTTCAGAAATGAAAACTTGCATTCACCAAAATCAGGTGACGCTTGCTATGCCAATCACAAGAGCTAACCCCGCCCCTAACCCACGGCCTTTACTTGGCCTATTAAAAGTAATTCTTGAGAGAGAAGTTGCTGTTCTCTCTGACTGAGAGAGTCTGACAGGTTCCTGACAATAAATCTGCTTTTGTTTTTGTCCTTGGTGTGTCTAGGTAGTCCTGTGCCAATTTCCTTTCACATGTTTATCTTTTTGCTTTTTTACTATATGAATATATTATCTGTACAAAATATCAAACTTTAAGAAAAACAAGAGATAAACACTATGCAGCTGTTAAAAATGAATGACTCATTAGCCTCAAAAAATAAAATAAAATACTTGGGAATCAATTTAACAAAAGAGGTGAAAGACTTCTACAATGAAAACTATAGAACACTAAAGAAACAAATTGAAGAAAACCTGAGAAGATGGAAAGATCTCCCATGCTTTTGGATAGGCAAAATTAATATTTTTTTAAATATTTATTTTTTATTTTTATTTTTTTTAGGTGGACACAATATTTTTATTTCATTTTTATGTTGTGCTGAGAATCAAACCCAGTGCCTCACATGTGCTAGGCGAGCACGCTACCACTTGAGCCACATCCCCAGCCCCCAGGCAAAATTAATATTGTCAAAATGGCCATACTATCCAAAGTGCTATACAGATTCAGTGCAATTCCAATTAAAATTCCAACGTCATTCCTTATAAAAATAGAAAAAACAATCATGAAATTCATTTGGAAAAAATAAGAGACCCAGAATAGCCAAAGCAATCCTTAGCAAGAAGAGTGAAACAGCTGGCATCACAATACCAGACCTTAAACTATACTATAAAGCTATAGTAACAAAAACAGCATGGTATGAACACCAAAATAGATATATAGACCAATGGTGCAGAATAGAGGACACAGAGACAAACCCACATAACTACAGTTATCTCATACTAGACAAAGGTGCCAAAAACAATCATTGGAAAAAAGATAGCCTCTTCAACAAATGGTGCTGGGAAAACTATCTTCAACAAATGGTGCTGGGAAAACTGGAAATCCATATGCAGCAAATACACCCCTCTCTCTCACCACACACAAAACTCAACTCAAAGTGGATCAAGGACCTAGGAATTAGACCAGAGACTCTGCTCCTAATAGAGGAAAAATTAGGCCCAAATCTTTATCACATTGGATTAGGCCCCGACTTCTTTAACAAGACTCCTAAAACTCAAGAAATAAAACAAAAAATTGGGCTGGGGATGTGGCTCAAGTGGTAGCGCGCTCGCCTGGCATGCGTGCGGCCCGGGTTTGATCCTCAGCACCACATACCAACAACGATGTTGTGTCCGCCGAGAACTAAAAAAAAAAAAAAAAAAAAAAAAAAAAAAGAAATAAAACAAAAAATCAATAAATGGGATGGATTCAAACTAAAAAGCTTCTTCTCAGCCAAAGAAACAATAAGGTGAACAGTCTACATTTGGGCAGCAGAT
The DNA here is from genome assembly GCF_964194105.1 of Spermophilus citellus. Taxonomy (NCBI): domain Eukaryota; kingdom Metazoa; phylum Chordata; class Mammalia; order Rodentia; family Sciuridae; genus Spermophilus; species Spermophilus citellus. The sequence goes on from NC_138185.1 coordinate 136,254,991, forward strand.
TTTTGCCACATGCACGTCAGACAAAACACTAATCTCTAGGATATATAAAGAACTCAGAAAGCTAAGCACCAAAAACAACAACAACAACAAAAAAACAACCCAATCAATAAGTGGGCTGAAGAGCTGAACAGACAATTCTCAGAAGAAGAAATACAATCGATCAACAAATATATGAAAAAATGTTCAACATCTTTAGTAATTAGAGAAATGCAAATCAAAACTAACTACTCTAAGATTTTATCTCAAGCCAGTCAGAGTGGCAGTTATAAGAATACAAGTAACAATAAATGTTGGTGAGGATGTGAGAGAAAAGACACACTCATACATTGCTAGTGGGACTGCAAATTGGTACAATCACTCTGGAAAGCAGTATGGAGATTCCTCAGAACACTTGGAATGGAATCACCATTTGACTCAGCTATCGCACTCCTCAATCTATCCCCAAAGGACTTAAAAATCAGCATACTATAATAACGCAGCCACATCAATGTTTATAGCAGTTCAATTCACGATAGTTAAACTGGAAGCAACCCAGATGCCCTTCAATAGATGAATGGATAAAGAAACTGTGGTGTATATACACAATGGAATATTATTCAGCATTAAAAGAGAATAAAATCATGGCATTTGCAGGTAAATAGATGGAGTTGGAGAATATCATGCTAAGCAAAGTAAGCCAATCCCAAAAAACCAAATGCCGAATGTGTTCTCTATATAAGTGGATGCTAATCCATAATGGGGGAGGGGAGGTATGGGGGAAAATGGAGGAACTGTGATTGGACAAAGGGAAGGGAGTGGAGGAGAAGCATGGGGGCAGGAAAGATGGTGGAATGAGATGGACATCATTACCCTAGGTACATGTATGACTACACATGTGGCGTGACGCTACATTGTGTACAATCAGAGAAATGAAAAGTTGTGCTGCAATTATGTACAGTGAATCAAAATGCATTCTGCTGTCATATATACCTAATTAGAATAAATAAATTAATTTCAAAAAATGAATACCTCAGGCTAGATACAGTGGTACACACCTATAATCCCAGCAACTCAGGATGCCAAGGCAGGAGGATCCCAAGTTTTGAAACCTAGCAAAACTCTAAATAAATAAATAAATAAGTAAAAAATGAAAAGGACTAAAGATATGGCTCAGTGGTAGAATGCCCCTGTGGTCAATCCCCAGTACCACCAAAAAAAGAAAAAGAAAAGTCAGCAACAAATTTACTGATATGCAGTGATATATAAAATATATTTTTAAGGGAAAAAGCAAAGAAACAAAGTGGGTACAGCATGCCTCCATTATGTGCTTTACAAAAGATAGTCATGTTCACATAGCTGCATATATCTTTGGAAATAAAAACTGAACTGGGATAAGATGACTGCTTTTGGGAAGGCAAATAGAGACTGAAAGAGGCACTTAAAACCTTGTCCTTTGCTGTTGTTTGAATATTAATATATTTACCATGTGAAGTTTTATTTATAAAGTGAATTTCAAGTGTTTATCCTCAGGCAGGATTTACTCTGAGCTCTAGATCTAGATCTATATTTCCAACTGCCCACTTGATTCTGATTCCTACACCTGGATTTCTCACATCTTCTACTCAATAAGGGAGAAATCAAATTCATGATCTTCCCCACAAAACTTGGTCTTCCTCCAGTGTTCCTTGTCATCATTGATACCATCATTCCTTCAGTTGCTCAACTCAAGTTGTATGCCATTTTTGACTCCTGTCTCTTACTTCCTCTGACATTCAAGCTCTGCAGATGCGCTCCCCATTACACCCACCACCTGTTTCTTCACTGGCAGTACCCTAAACCCAGGCAACCACCACCTCTAGCCCAACTTTGCCACAGGCCTCTTTTGGGTCTCCCCATAGCAGCTCTTGCCTCCTCCTCTTACGATTCCATCATTCTATTCCCCTACTTAAACAAAGGTTTTCAAGAGGTTTTTTTCTTTTTTAATCCACTGAGCCACACTCCTAGCACTTTTTATTTTTTATTTCAAGACAGCATCTCACTAAGTTGGTTAGGGCCTCACTAAATTCAACAGCTTTTTGTCACTTTGGGGGAGTATCAACATCAAATGGATTAGAGACGGGCCAGAATTCTCAATATAGTCTATATGATTTGGCCTTTTCTAGGCTTTCTCATGTCATTTTCCCATCTCATTACATATTCCAGCCACAGTGGCCTCCATTTAGCTCCTCAGACTCTCCCTTCCTCAAGGCCTCACTTACTGGACGAACAACTCTCCAACACCAGTACCACTTTGTTTATATTAACTACTTCTTAGCCTTCTGGTCTCAGCCTAAATGCACTCTCTTCAGATAATTTTATTGACCTTGCAGAATAGGTCAGATCCTCTATTTTGTACTGGCTTAGCATCACTTTTTCAAATAACCTCTTGCAACATTAGCCAGCAAATAAGCTGTTTATCCTCTAACAGTCTGTTTAAGGAAAACAGTTTTGGTCAGGCGGTATGGTGTACACCTGTAATTCCAGTGGCTCAGGAGGCTAAGACAGGAGGATTGAGAGTTCAAAGCCAGCCTCAGCATCTTAGCAAGGCCCTCAGCAAGACCCTGTCTCTAAATAAAATACAAAAAAGGGAAGGGGGTGTGGCTCAGTAGTTGAATGCCCCAGAGTTCTATCCCCAGCACCAAAAAACCCCAACAACAACAGTTTTGTTCACTGCTGTGTGTCTGTCCTAAAACAGTGAATACATAATAAACATTCATTTATGAATGAATACACAGAGGGAGAGGGAAGCAGAACTAAAGGGTTCTGATCAAAGGTCATAGCACATGGGAAGAACTTATGTCAGCAGTGGCCTCGAGGAGGCATGAGGTCCTGCTAAAAAACTCTCCTCTCAACAGTCCTGACCCCTAGAGATTGTTCCCCACATCTGCCCACTCACCACACTCTCTGGGGACCGGAGCTGGCCTGACAGGGCCGGGCTGCTATTGTAACCAGAAGTGACAACAGAGGAGAGGCTTCCATTGGAGCTGGTGCATAGAGAGCTGGAGTTGGCCAAGGTGTGTAGTCTTTCCTCTTCCTGAGAAGAACAGATCATCATCATCTAGCTCCTGATGCACCCTCACTACCCACATTTCCTTTCCCAAACCATCTCTTCCACAGCTCCCATTACTTACCCCCCAATGCCTCCCACCATGGCCTCTCACTTCCATACTTCCCCACCCTGACTATATATCACCTGGAGATAGGAGCCCAGTCTGATGAGGATGTCAAGAAAGTGAGCCCAAATTATCAAGAAAATAGTAATAATAAATGTTGGTAAGAATGTGAGGGAAAAGGTACCCTCATAAATTGTGGGTGGGGGGCTGGGGATGTGGCTCAAGCGGTAGCGCGCTCGCCTGGCATGCGTGCGGCCCGGGTTCGATCCTTAGCACCACATACAAAGATGTTGTGTCCGCCGAAAACTAAAAAATAAATATTAAAATTCTTTCTCTCTCTTTAAAAAAATTTTAAAAATATTAAAAATAAACAAATAAATTGTGGGTGGGACTGCAAATTGGTGCAACCATTCTGGAAAACAGCATGGAGATTCCTCAAAAAACTAGGAATGAAACCACCATTTGACCCAGTTATCCCACTCCTTGGTATATATCAACATACTACAGTGACGCAACCACATCAATTCACAATAGCTTAGCTATGGAGTCAACCTAAGTGCCCTTCTACAAATGAATTAATAAACAAAATGTGGTATATATACATAATGGAATATTACTCAGCCATTAAGAAGAATGACTTTATCACATTTGCTGGTAAATGGATGGATCTGAAGACTACCATGCTAAGTAAAATTAGCTATTCCCAAAAACCAAAGGTCAAATGTTTTTCTGATAGTGGAAGCTAACCCACAATATGGGTCGATTAAAAAAAAAAAAGAATTGAAGTTCAGTGGAGTAGACAAAGGGGAATGAAGAGAAGGGAGGAGAGATGGGAAAAGAAAAGACAGTGGAATGAATCTGACATAACTTTTCTATGCACATATATGAATCTCACCATCATATACACCCACAAGAATTAAATTTTTAAAAAATTGGGTAAACAGCAGAAAGATCAGTAGAGTAGAGGGAAGGGAACAGGAAGTGGGGGAGGAAAGGGGAAGCAGAAGTACTGGGGCCTGAATTAGAACAAGATATATTCCATGCTTGTATAATTATGTCAAAATGGATGCTTGTGTCATGTATAACTAAAAAAAACAATTGAAAAAAAGAGTGAGCCCAGCTTTGGTGCCCTTGGTGCCAGCTCTTCTCTAAGTATTATATCCTCAGACTCAGACTACCACAGTGAAGGCTACCCCAGTTTCCAGGTCTGCCCCAGTCAATCCTGAAGTCACCCCATTCCTCACCCTCAGCAGATGGGAGATGATCTGCTCACGGATTCTCAACTTCTCTTGTTCAGTTTGCTCCCTCAATCTGTCCCGTGCCTTGGCAATTTCCGTCTTGGCCTCCTCACGGGCCTGCTGATAGTTGCGCAGCATCAGATCAATGTCAGAGGGTGAGGGAGCAGACCTTGATGCTGACTCAGGGCTCCTGTAGAAGATCACAGGATGGAAAGGTATCTTCTTACATGACAGTCCTGGCCAGCCCACCCAAGTCTAGCTCAATGCCATGTTCTTGAAGATCCCCTCCTCCCTTTGCCCACAGGGTCATGAAGTTTGATTTTTACAACCTTTTACCACATTCACTTCCATTTGACCACAGGCATGCAGGGCCCTCCCGGATGTTAAAACTCCAGCCCCCGCTCCCCATGATCCCCTCTACCACACAGAGCCTGCTCCCTGCAGGGTTCTGGGACTATCTTCACCTGGTGATCTCTACAACATCCTTCCTCAGTTGTTGCAGGTATTCTCGGCGCCTGCTGGGCAAGTCAAAGTTCTGGGTCAGGAGATCCCTGCTGGGTAGGAGGCTCAGTTTTTTGGGGGGGCTTCTTGTCCTGCGGAAGTTCTGAAGTTGCTCAGTCCGCTCTCTCCTGAGGGTCTCGATGGCTTTTTTTTGCCTGCAACAAAATGGAATTGAGTCACTGAAACTGTACCTGAGTGTCCTTCCCCCAAGCTCTCTCTGACCCTCTCTGGAATATTCCCAAATGAGCAAGGACAGAGGGAAAAGTTCAGCCATTAGCTTTCTCAGGTTCTTTTACCTCAACCCACCCTTGCCCTTCAGGCTGGGACCCTTACCTAGCATAGAGCTCCTCCCAGGTGGACATCATACGTTCTTCAGGAACAAGTGTCTCCCCTGTTCCGCTCTGCAGCACCTGAAGCAGTGCATCTGCCTCCCCAAAGCCATGGTGCAGTTTTGCTTCTGTGAGTTCCAGGCTGAGTGACGGCTTCTGGGCTCCAACTTGTAGGGGAATCTGCCCCCTCTGGGACCACTCAGGATCCTGGCTCTGGTCATCAGGAGGTTGTGGGGGCTTCTGAATCTGCTCCCCAGGGCTGAGATCAGTGATGGCCCCCAGTTCCTTGCTTATACTCAATTCCCCAAAAGAGTCATTCTGAACCCCATCCCAGTTACTAAGTTTGTTATGTACCAGGAGGTCCCTCAGGCTGCAACGCTGGGGGGCAATGCATGCCTGGGTTCTGGGGCATGGCATCCCCTCAGGTTGGCAAGCCTGAGGTTGGTCCACATTAGAACCTTGAAGGCTTGCAGTATCAGTCAACTCAGAGACAGGATGAGGGCTGAAGTGCTGGAGGCTTCTCCTTGAAGAGGCGAGGTTCAGAGTAGGCTGTGGCTCCACCGGAAGTATTGAATTCTCCCCTTCATTTTCTGGATTGCTCTGCCACGGACTTGGCCCCCTAGTGCTCAGCAAGCTATGCTCTGGGGAAGCCACCTCTTCAGGCACAAAGCTATTGGCCAGCCTCTGGCTCTTGTCCCATGGTGGTAGAGGTGGCAGTCTACTTTGGACCTCAGTGGTGGCCCTGGGCTGCAGCTGCTGAGGGGGCTTCCCTAAGAGGCTAACTTGGAGTCTGGGACTCTGCTGTGTGGTGCAAGGGGAGTTTGACTCAAGGAACAAGCTCTCATTACTCCTTAAGGAACTTGTGCCTTCTCTACCCAGAGTCTCAACTCTCTGGGAGCCACCTAACTTATCAGCAGTTTGAGAATAATTATCCATTGGAGGTCTTGGAGCACCAAAGACAAGGTCTGGGCTGGAGTCCAGCTTCTGGTGGCTTTCAAGAGCATAATCAGAGGGAGCAGAAAGAATCAGAGCACCTGAGAGCAGACCTGACTCTTGTGTGCTAGCACTAAATGTGAGGATTGGAGAAGAGGCCCTGTCCACCATCAAGGCACTCCCAGGGCTCAGCTTCTCCTGGACCTCAGATTCCTGGTTGGACCCCCCTGAAGTACTGGGGAAGAGGCCAGGGGTAAGACAGATGCTGCAGTTGGGGCTATTGACAACCATGCAAGAAGATTCCTCTGGCTGGGAACTGGGAGGCAAGGAAGCATTGGGAGATGCTGGTGGGCTTATAGAAGGGAGGTTGGACAGTACCTCCCTTTTGTGGGATAACGGTATTAGAGGGCTTTGCAGCCTATGGTGGGTGCTTTCCTCATGAAGATCTGGGGGTGCTGCCATTTTCCATGATGTTTCCTCTGCCTCTGTACTCTGATGTGTCCCTGGGATATTTCCCTTCTGTTGAGACATGGTTGAAATATCTGAGCCCAGAACTTCAAGGATCACACTGACTTCCTGAGATTTGGCTTCAGAGGTTTGGAGGTCCAGAGGGGATAAGGCCAGGTCAGTCTGGATTTCCTCATCCACAGTGGTCTGAGTAGTACCATCCATCATAAGGGCTTGTGGGGCCTCATCTGGTGTGTTTCTTCTGGTGCTCTGTTCTTTTTTGCCCACACTTGGCTGAGAGAGACTCCCAAGTAGCTCTGAGGTATTGTGCAGGAGTTGTGAGAGGTGGAGAGATAGGTTGTGCATGCTGGTCCAGGAGGTCAGGTCAGAGGCTGACCCTGTACTGGCATCAGGCTGAGCAGAGGAGATATTGGCACAGCTCCAGGGGAGCCTGCAGCCCAGAGTCTGTGTGCCTTGCTCAAAGGTATTCGTTCTGGTCAGTCCCACAGGACAGTCTGCCTCCGGTGGATACAGCAACACAATCTCATCAAGTAGACCTGCAGAACTTCCTTCAGCTGAAGGAAGGGTGTGCTCACTCCTCAGACAGCCTGCTTCATCAATGGTGCCCTTGAGCTGGGTTTTCTTGTCAGAACCCAAAATGGGGGCTAGTCCTTCATGGCCTGTAAGAATGTGGGAGTCCCTCAAAGGAAACAAGGAACTGCATACTTCCCAGGCCTCATTTGAACCTTGGATATTATCAGTGCTGCTGTGTGTGCTTGACAAGTCCTGGGTTTTGGCAAAAGTACTGAGGTGAGAGTGGAAGGGGGAGCTCTGTTCTCCTAAGTCACTGTCCATGCTGGAGCACCTGGCCACATTTGATGGTATCAGGCCATGGGGTTTCTGGGTGCAGGAGACATCGACTGCACTACCAAACACATATTGTTTCCAACCAATGTGTACAGGTTCCTCTGGACACCAGGGTAGAAAGTAGGGATTGATATCACTGGAACCAAAGTGCAACATTTCTTTGTCCATCTGAGAGTACCAATTCTCTGGCCTAATCTGGATACCCAGTTTCTCTGGCTTTCCTTGTTGGGCCTGTTCCAAAGAACTAGACATCCAGCCGGTCATTAAATCAGGGGTTGGCATGCATGAGCGTTTGGAAGACGTTGGGTAGGGAGGGGTGGCAGGTTTTGGGGGTCTGTGATCAGCATGGCCATTGTCCAAGTTAGATGAAACTTTCTGACTACAAACCTCAGCCTTTGTAGACATTCTTGACACCTGATTTTCCAAGGAATAGGTCTTGAGATGTGGGTCCCACAATATATTAGGCCCTGATGTGTCTTCATCTATAGGGGAAGGAGGCTCCACACTCAAGTTCAGCTCCTGAAGAGATCGAGATGAGCTGACCACAGAGAACTGGGGTCTGGGATAGGACTTGGAGTGTTTGGGGCCAGAGAAAACTGCAATTACAGGAAGTGAGCACTTACGGTGGGGAGCTAGCTGCTCCTTATCAAAGCATTGCTGGCCAGGCCTCGGGACAGCAGACTGTGGAACTTTACTTTGCTCCAGAGGAGCAAAAGCTAGGTCTTCAAAGGCTGATAAGGAAGTCTGGGATTCAGGAGTCTTGGGGACAGACATCTCCTCTCTCCTAGCACTGCTAGTGTGACAGCTGTCCAAATCACCTTCATTAGAGGGTGGGGAATTCCTGACCTGGATAGGGTCTTCACTACCTCCTAAAGCCTGATCTTTCTGCTGCTCTTCCTCCTCCCAAAGACTGTCAATCTGAGGAGAGCAGATAGGTTTTAACCTTGTTACAAGTTTGGCAGGAGGATTCGAGCAGTTGTGATCCCTGGACTCGGCGGAAGACTGTAGCTTTTCTGAAAGGCATCTGATGGTTTTTCTTAAACATTTGAGTTGTGGCTCTACAACCACCAGCTCACTTTCAACTGAGCTCTCATTTAAATTTAGGGTGTGTGGTCTGTGAGTTGTTGCAAGTGGTTCTGGCTTCATTTGAGACGCCTGCACATTGTGGCCACATACAGAGCTATCTTTCAGATTCCTCAGTGGCTCAGAGTACATGGCTGCTGGGAAAGAGACAACCTCAACTTCTGGGCTAGCTTTTTCAGCAAGCTTTTCTTCTTGATTCCCTATGGACCTTGAACTTCCTTCAGCAGCTGAGTGGATGAGGGAACTTGTCCTTATATCAGGGGTAGAAAGGGAGCTGGAACTTTGAGCTAAAGATAGAACAGATGTTCTAGTAGAGGGCTCAAAACTGGGGCTGTCTATTGGCCCAAGTTCCATATGAAAGCCTTTGGGCTCAAGGCCATGTGCCAAGAGCACATGGGATTCTTTGGAAGAACTCTCTCCTATCTGATGCATTTCACAGACCCTAGAAGCTACTCTGAAGGGTGGATGGATAGGATGTAGGGCAGCCTTGGGAATTCCTTTCTCCAGGTCACCATCTCTATAAACCAATGAAATGGAACAATGGGAGGGAGAGGCATGAGTAGCAATGGGTTGAGAATTGCAGAGTTGTTGGCAAGGAACAGTTCTGCTCTCTTCTTCCTCTCTAGATGAACTGAGAGTCCTACTGTTTTCAGTGTTCCCTGAGAAGACAAGGGGATCTCTGGTTTCCTCTGGGCATCTGCAAGGTCTTTGATCTTGCAATGGGGTTGACCTGGGATTTATGCTGCCAAACCTACGGGTTTCGGCCAGCCCAGACCCAACATTCCCCTTCCACTTCTCAGGCTGCTGTGTGGGAGCTTCCAGTTCAATGCTTCTCAGGCCTCCAGGCAGAACAGCATGTAGTTTTGGACTTGCTTTCCCTTCTTCTGAGCCATTGGAAACCTTGGGGCATTGGACATAGTCTTGCTTAGGCCCTAAGCAGCTTAAAGAATTCTGAACATTACAGATCACAGATTGACTTTCAAAATGAGCTGCTTTTTTTTCCTGTGCACTCACAGAGAAGTTATCCAAGCCTCCTTCATATGTGGTGCCTTGAGTTTTAAGTTCCTGCTCTGGGCTGTTGTCCTGAATGCCAGAAGACATGTCCTCTGCAGTCTCCCCTGCAGCTGACTGACTTTGTTCATGCAGAATCAACCCAGGATCATCACAAGGGGCCTGAGAAGAAAAGACAGACACGGCTTTTTCTGATCCCACTCTTCTGTCTCCCTCTACAGCTGGTGAAAAAAGCCCACTGAAGGCCAAAGGATCAGCATAGGAAGGTGTTCTGGGTGCTTCTTTCTTTTTCTCTGTGATTTCAGGAGAACCAGGGTGACATATAAACTGTTCACTTGCTCCAAGGACATGTCTCAGTTCTCTAGTACAATGCCCTTTGTCTAAAGCAGGGGCAACATGAGAGGAAGTCTGTGAAGGATGCTGTGGCCCTCTGTTAGTTTCAGTGTTGGGCAGATGTGGAAAGCTGTTTTCACAGAGGGGTATGGCTTGGGATTTCCCTTCATCAGTCAACAGATGTCTTGGTGTAGCAGACAGAGATGCTACATGCAATGTCTGTGCTTCACCCTCATTCCTGATCCCACCCGACACTAACTGGTCCATTTGCTTACACTGTCTGCCAGTGGCCCCTGAAGAACATTCAGGTTCTAGTGAAGTTTCATAGCAAGGAAGGACTGTCCCCCCAGCCACAAAGTCATTAAGTTGCTTTCTCTGGGCCTTTGCCTGTCTGACCTCCTCCAAGATAGCCAGGCACATGGATATAGGGACAGAATGCTCTGACTGCCTGGGCTCTGGATCAGCCACCCTAGGCAGGGAAACAGGTGCTAAACAAGCCCCACTGGTAGGGAAGCCTGGGTCCTCAGACTCCTTCTCTGCCTTTTGCCTTGCCCCTTTGCCTTGGTCACTGTTCTCTTCTAAGGAGAAGCTGACCCTCTTTTCAAACTGCCTAGAGATACTGTTCAAGGAACTGGCTCGTATTTCTTTTTGGATAGCTGCCTCAACTTCAGAACCAAAACCTTCCTGAGTACTCAATCCCATCAAAGTGATTCTGAGTTCCCCTTGTTGGTGTTGGGGGCTGGTGCTTGCTGTTATCCTGTCCTCTGTCCCTGGGGGAGTGTTCTCTGGTGCACTAGACTGACCATGAGATCCCATGGCTCTATGTATCACAGATCCACACCAAGCAGAGTGTTCCATGGCAGAGCCCCCTCTATCATTTCCCTGAGGGCTGTGGCTTCTGGTCTCTCCACTCTGGTTCTGATAATCAATTTCAGTTATCAAGGGACTGTTATGAATTTTCAATACTGTAGGATTCAGCACATACTCAAATGAAGAGATGCCTTCTTCGGTAACAAAGGAATGAATATAACTTCTTGGCAGTCTTGGAGAATGCAAGGGCAAGGTATTGCTCAGATCTTGGTGAGAAGGAGCTGTAGAGAAATCTGTTTGGCTCAGTAATGGGAAGATAGTCTCCTGGTTGAAAAATGTGCCCATAGGGTGCTGGCTTGAACTAGGATGTTTCTGAGTTGATAACACCATATTATTTTCATCTTGTAGGCTCCCTTCCTTTTGCATGGCCATTTCTTCAATTTTACCTTGAGATTTTGGTCTGTCTGGCTTGGAACTACTTTGGTGTCTGGCAATTTGGCTTTCCAAACACCCTTTCATAGTCTCCAGTTCTTCAAGATTTCCTAAGTTCCAAGGTTGCTCTTTGGGGTTTGCTGATGCATCTACCAGCTCATCACCCTTTTCAAACCTTTCTGGCCTGGGCTGCAAGGACAGCGCTCTAGTCAATGTTTTCATTCTCCTTGGGTGAAGAGAAGTATTGGTGGACTCTCTGTGAGTTGAGTCTTTTCCTAAAGAATCACATGTATTCCTAGCAGGTCTGTCTAATCCAGCTAGGTAGGTGTGCTCTCTTACAGACTGACTCTCTTTTACACATTCCCTTGAACTGAAGGGACTCAGGGTGATTCTCTGTGCCTGAGGATCATCCACAGTAGGACTATTTACCTCCATTTCCCTAGTTTCATTATCATTAAAAATAATTCCATCTGCCTGTCTTGGAGAAGATGGCTGATCTTTGAAGGACAAATTGTTTCCAGAGCTGCCTGGCCTCAGAACATGGTCATCACTCTCCTGGTCTCTTTGGTCCTGGAACACAAACTCCTTACTGATACCTGGTGTGGAGGAAGCATGAAGCTGCTTGGATTCAATTTCTAAGATGTCATTTTCTAGCTGCATCACACTTCTAATTAGCCTAGCCATTTCATCAGCATTACTAATTCTTTCATTTTTTTTCTTTCCCAAAGGTTCTTCTTTGTAGTTTGATATTTCTTGTGACTCTCCTGGGCCCTTGCATTCACTGGGCTTTCTTTCTTGAGCATATGTAACTGATTGAAATCTTTCATAGGTAGACTCTATCCCTGGAAGCTTAAACTCTTCTGGGATGTTTTTGGGGTGAAAAGCTTTTCCAAGAAGTCCAATTTCATTCCTCCCTTCCCACTTATGGGTTAGGCTCTCATCCTGGGCCATGAGGATATGGCTGCTTACTCTATGATGCACTGATCTGAACTTTGAAGAAACAGTAGTTTCCCCTGCCACATCCTTTTCAAGGTCTACACTGGTTGTTTTACAGATGAAATCAGACCTGGCTCCAGAAGGAATCTGTCTGTTTATATCACAGACCTGAATCTGTTGCAGGACTGCATTCTGATTCTGCTCGTCTTCCCCACCTGTTTCAGATCCACCAACAAAAAAGAAAGGTTTTCCAGACACAGAACTACCTGAAGAAACACTGCAATGAGACTGCACAGTGGCCTTTTTTCCCTCCTTCAGAGCTGGAAGATTGTGCTTTTTACTTAAAATTCCAATTTGATTTTTAGATTCATATACTTTTGTGCTGGTAGAAGGGAGAAAATGTCTGTTCTGAGTAACAAAAACATAAACTGAATTATGACTTTCTTCTTTAATATTTCCAGCACATTTCCCTAACTCTCCAATAGCTTCCCTAGTTTTCAGATCAACTGGCATCTCTGCTGTGACCTGCTGAGATGGGGCAACCTTGGAATTTTGAAATATCACTGGTAAATCATTCTTCAAACAAGCTTCCTGAAGGTCTTGGTGGTTGTAACCAAAGCCCCAGGCTTCCCTGGGGGGTGGCGAAGGCACATGTACTTCTCTGTAAGCTGGAATCTCTAAGGCAGTTTCTGTCAGGGCATCCCTGCTTTTGGTTATGTAGAATGTTTCCAAGGGAGGTGGCTGCAGGGAAGATGGGAAAGGATTCCAGGGAGCTGAGTGGAGGTACAGCTCTGGACCTGATGGAAAGGCAAAGGAAACATTTGTATATCTTTCAACTACTTCCTTAGAGCTCTTTTGGCAATCTACTTTCTCTTTCTGTAGGTGGTGGTGGCTGTTTTGACTTAATTGCTCTGGATGAACTGTACTATTGTTTCTGAGAGGAGCCTGACCTTGGGGCCAATGGTCTGTTTTGGTGGATACAGTGATGTTATTGTGATAAGCATTATTCTGGAGGAAATACTCTTCAGAGGAAGTTATCAGTCCAGGTTTTCTACTGTTAAAGCACTCTTTCAAGTTATTCTGTTTAATTTCACATGTTTTTTTCATAGAATTTTGTATCTTTTTCTCTGATCCGGAAGCCAATGATTCTAAGTCTGCTGAATAAGCTCCATTACAACTCACTTCTTTCTCACTAGTGCTAAGGAAATCTGAAGCAATTTCTAATTTGGCTCTCAAACTGTCCTGGTTTTTTTCTGCTCTCAAATGCTTGATTTTGGATAGATGGATTGGAAAGTTGTTGAAATCTGAACTGGTGGATAACCCAGAACCAATTGACAATCGAGTATCTTTTCCTTTTCCAGAAGCTTCAGCCAGGGAAGTAGAGTCTTCCTCAGGGCAGGGGAAAGCTAGCCTGGGCTTTCCTACAGCCTCCAAAACAGGATGAGAGAGTTCAAGAAGGTACTTCTGCTGAAGTGCAGCCCAGTCCCTTTCATGGGTACTGCCTACATAAATGAACGAGGCGGCAGAGGGAGCCAGCACAGTTGGCACACTAGAATCATGGGAAACTTCAGAGCTGCCTTGTTGCGTTGTATCAGTAATACTTATGCCCTGAAAGCTGCCATCAGCTTCTGGCTGAAGAAAACTTTGAGCTTCCCAAAGTGACAACTTAGATGTATCAGAAGTAGAGGTTGGGTACACATCTCTTGCATTGCAAGGCAGCTCAGTACTGCCTTGGGGAAATTTTGAGCTACATTGGAGGACTGTTTCTGTACCTAATGGCTTTAGTTTTCCAATATTTAGCCAGTATCCAGGCCTTTCCTCACCACAGGGCTGAACTTCCTGGACATCAGGACTTGGACATAAAGAACTGGGATTGATTTTAGAGTCACAGGAAAACCAGGAATCCATGGACACCAGAGGGCTCCCTCTTGACACCTGTATGCCTTGGAGAGAGTCAGTTGGTTCAGAGTAGCTTACCTCCACCTGTGACTCAGGCTGCTTGCAATGGAGCTGGAGCTCAGGATTGAGGTAAAATGAACTGTTCATTGGCAGGATGGCATTCAGCATAGCTCCTGTTCTGTGGTAGGTGGACCCATGTCTGCATGTTACCTCTTGGTCTACTATAGGCAGAATGGGATTCTGCAGGTGCCAGAACGTCTCTGTGGGTATCTCATCAGATGAATCAAGAAAAGTTACTCCCTGTTGATCTTCCCCTAGTTCTTTCTCAGCATTAATCAGACTATCCAAAGAAAAGCTCCTATGAGCAAATAGACCACAGTCTGAGGATGTGGTGAAGTCCTGTACGGAGGATCCAGCTCTGTTCCTTGGGTGGACATGGTCGTTGGTGGGAAGACTGGACTGGGGACTTTCTTTGGGGCTTTGGTACCCTTTCTCAGTCAATGAGTCCTCAGATATTTGGCTGTTGTCACTTTCGGAGTTCTCTGGCTCTGGGTGATCCCATTTTCCTCGAGGGTCCTCTGGTTTCAGTAGCTTCAACAATGAAGATTTGGCATAGACAAAGGAGAGAGAATCTACTGAGTAATTGCTATCTGTGTCAGATAAATCATTTTCTTTTTCTCTGGCACAATCTACTATTGGGCTGGAATCTGTAAGTGAAGTCATGGTGTCTGGATCGTCTACACTGCATTGTCTCTTTAAAGAACTGCTATTAGACAAATGAGACGACTTTTTGGCAATGTCTCTGATCCTAGCTGCTGGCACTCTCTGATGTTGTTGTAATGCCCTGTTTGGAGGTGGTTTGGATTCTGCCTGAAAAGTCTTGGCTATTTTTCCAAGCCTAGCTGCCTCCCTGAGTCCATGGGGATAGGAGAAACTGCAACTGGTTCCCTTAGCAGCCTCATGGATCCCAAGGTTCTCTTCTTTTTGCCACCCAGCTTGTGTACTGCTGCTAGAGTCCACTAGTCCCTTAGCCTTTCTGGTTTGGGAGGTAGGGGTGAGGATCTTTGGTCCTTCCCTTGGCTTTAGCTTGTTAGTTGACTGGCACAGACTTGTTAAGCCCCGAGATATCATCCAATAGGGCCATTTACCCACTCTCTTCGTTTCCTGAATGTCAACAGACTCACTGCTCACAGTGAGGCAGGTGTGTGGAGTTGAGGCTCCGTTCCTGGTCAAGGCTCCTCTAGCTGTATACAGCTGTGCCTGGCCTGGGGAATGGAGGCCATTTTTGCAGAGACACCTTATATTTGGAGGGTAAGCAGCAGTGTGGGGAAAATGATATTCTGATGGATTTTTCTCTGATATGTGATGAGTTGGGTCAGGCATAGGTGGTAACATAGTAGAGAGGTCCCAATTCAGAAAAACCCTGTGAAGACAAGGAAAGTCATCTCAGAAAAAGCTAGAGGTTCTCTACATCCTATTGACAGAAGGAATATGAAGTTCCACTTAGTTTGCTCTGAAAGTGTTAAAAATCAGATCCAATGTCACTGTGTCTTACAATCAGAGACATCAGGGTCAGAGAAAAACACAACAGGTACAAAAGAAAACTGTGGACTATAGTCCTGGCTCTCCCAGATGTACCATACTCTTACTCTGTTTCTCTTATAACAAAAATTAAACTGACTCTAAGCATGCCTTTAGGCAAGGTGAAGAAAAATGAACAATTAAAATGAATAGAATCAAATGGATAAATCTATAAAGTGGTACATTCTACAGAACCAACCCACATTCTTTAACCAATCAATGATGTGAGGAAATAAAAAACAAAAATAGTAAATAAAAGAAACTTTTATATATATCACATGTAGTATTAAATCCTATTTGGATCTTGATTTGAAAAAACAAGTACAAATAGATATTTTTGAGGCAACTTGAGAAATTTAAATGTGGCCTAGGTTAAAGATTTTATCAGGTAATTAATCTTAATTTTGGTAGGTATGATAATGACAGGGTGGTTATAAGAATACTCCATTATTTTAGAAGTGTATACTAAAGGATGTAGTGTTGAAGTGACATAATGTCTAAGAGTTGCTTTAGAATACTTCAAAAATCAGGAATGTGGGGAGATAAATTAACTGTGAGGAATCTTGATAACTGCTGGATGTGAGTAATATACAAACTATTTTCTCAACTTTATATATGTGTGAAAATTTTCAATGGTGAAAAGTTGAGAGAAAAAAGTCTACTTCTTACTCTGAGGATCAGAGAAGTGAGTTAATATAACAGACTTAATTGTGAGCCTCCTATGGGCAAGGTCCTGTGCTAGACCTTGAGGATATAAAGAGGAATAAGATACAGGCCCTGTTTAGAGGAGTCTGAGAGATAACTCATCCTTCCGCTTTATGGCATATAGGTAGTGAAGGAGAAGATAAACAAGGAAGATCCCAGTAAGAACCCATGAGGGGGGACTGGGTTTGTGGCTCAGGGGTAGAGCACTTGCCTAGCATCGGTTCGAAAGGATTTGATTCTCAGCACCACATATAAATTAATTAATTGATTAATTAAAAGATCCATCAACAACTAAAAAAAAAAGAACCTATGAGGGAGCCAGGTGCGGTGGCACACGTAATCCCAGAGGCTCAGGAGGCTGAGCAGAAGGATTGTGAGTTCAAAGCCAGTCTCAGCAAAAGCAAAGCAAGGTGCTAAGTGAGTGTTAACTCAGTGAGACGGTGTCTATAAATAAAATACAAAATAGGGTTGGGTATGTGGCTCAGTGGTCAAATGCCCCTGAATTCAATCCCCGGTACGCCCCCCCCCCCAAAAAAAAAGAACCTATGAGATGCTGAAGTTAGGGTTGTAGCTCAGTGGTAGAGCAATTGCCTAGCATGTGTGAGGCACTGGGTTCAATTCTCAGCATCACATATAAATAAAATAAAGGTCAACTGAGAACTAAAAAAATATTTTAAAAAAGAACCTCTGAGTCAGAAAGAGCTCACCAGGGAGTCAGGAAGCTCCCTCATGTGTATGGTGGTAGTTTTTTTGTTTTGTTTTATTTGACATAATGGGGATTGAACCTAGAGGTGTGCTACCATTGAACTACATCCCTAGTCTTTTACTTTATTTAGAGACAGAGTCATGCTAAGTTGCCTTAGTCTCCTGAGTAGCTGAAATTTCAGGCATGTGCCACTGTCTGACTTACGGAGCTCTCTTTTTTTTTTTTTTTTAAGAGAGAGTGAGAGAGGAGAGAGAGAGAGAGAATTTTTAATATTTATTTTTTAGTTCTCTGCGGACACAACATCTTTGTTGGTATGTGGTGCTGAGGATCGAACCCGGGCTGCACGCATGCCAGGCGAGCGCGCTACCGCTTGAGCCACATCCCCAGCCCCAAGGGAGCTCTCTTGATGTGACAGGTCAAGGGGGTAAGGGAGAGGGAGGCAGCATGTAGAAATAAAGAAGTCTGGTCTGAGGCAGGATGAGACTAAGGTGGTAGAAGGACATACAAGAAGTATGCATGGATAGTCAGGGTCTGAAGAGCAGATGAAAAATGAGTAATATCTCCTTACTCAGAAGATAACAGTAGTAAATAATGGTACTCTGAGAGGGAGAGAGTAGGTAGAAGCTTGACTCTCAAAAGATACAGAGAAAGAAGAGAAGCCAGAAGAGGAAAAAGTGATGAGGAAGAGAGGAATAAACAGATTTTTTTCCCATTTAATGACTGAGGAAACTGAGGCACTGGGGAATAAAGAACACTGCCTAGCTAAGGGCTTCCAGATGACAACCACTGGCTTGTACCTGTGCAGGTGGGGCAAGTGCTGGCTGTAGAGCCTTTGGAGGCTCAAAGAACTGCAACTTGTCCATTTGCTTCTATGTTGAGGCCCTGGGACAGTGGCATTAGAGTTGGGGGCCAAGCATGGGGATTTATGTCTGCTGTCATCCTGGATCCAGCACAATGCCCTGAGCTGCTCCAGTCTCTTCTGGGACTCCAGCAGCCTCTGCTTCCTGATGCTTCTGTCTAGCTGGAATAAGACCTTTTTACGCCAGATGTTCCCTTCTGCTGCCCGAAGAGCGTGTCTCTGCAGGAGCTGCAGCTGCACCAGTCTCTTCTGTTTTGGGACCAGTGGAGATGGTGGAGTATCAGGATGTGTCTGAAGCCAAGCATTAGGTGCCAAAGAGGCCTCAAGTGCTTTCCCTGTGCCACAGTCTTCTTGTTGCTGCTGTTCCTGTAAGCTGTACAGCCAGGATTCTTCTCTGAGCAGCCACTGCTGGTCTGGGAACCAAAAACAGCAGAAAGAAAGTCAGCGCATCGCTCCCTGCCTATGGCTGCCTGGGCTCAGACATATCCAACCAGGTTGGACCTGTGTAGAGTAAAAGTTCTGGCTAGAGTTACGTGGCAGAGCAAGGGCTACAGAGCCTCCTTACCACAGGGGAGGGAAACAAAGACCCCTAGGCCTCAGTACAGTAGTGGGCACACATTAGGGCAGGCAGAAAAGTTTGGACAAGTGTGACAATAAAAAAGAATGAGTAGGAGGCCTGTCATTCTGAGGAGCCATAAAGAAGTTAGCTTCCTTCTTGTTTTCAGCCCCCATGGAAGAGCCTCTAGTCTCTCAAAGCAGGGAGAAAATACCTAATACCAAAGAGTCCATCAAATCACCAAGAAAACAGAGACTGCAAAGAGCTATGGAAACATAACAATGGAAGAACTAGGTAAGGCAGAAACCTGAAATGGTGGGTACTTACTGTCTTTAGTTTCCTGGCTGATGTAAGCCTGGTTGAATGCCAGTTCCCTTTCAGCTGTAATCTGTCCTGCTAGGATTCGTTGCCTCAAAGCTTCCACACAGCACTGCTGTTGCTGAATCTGGGCTCTGTGGGATCTCTCTCCATCCCTCAGTGGCTGGTGATCCTCATCATACTGCTCTTCCAGTACTCTCCTGTGAAAAAAAGGGGTTCGGGTTACCCAAACAAAACAAGCTCAGGATAAAATGGTGGCAGTCTAAGTCGCTCTGAGAGAGCCTCTGAATTCAACAGGGTAGAGAGGGCTTTAGACTTCTGGTGGCTTGGGACAAACAGGCATGGTGTCACAGGCAGCTCATGATGTCACAGTGCAGGAGGAAGAACAGTCATTAGACTAGCATATTCTTAGAGTTGTGGGTTTAACAGAAACATATTCATTTGGGTTAAGGAAATCCTAAGGAAAGTAAACAGATTTTTTTTTAAGACAAAAAAATTCTAGCTATATGGAGAAGCTCTGTCCTAAAAAAAAAAAAAAGAAAAGAAAGAAAGAAAAGCAAAAAATAAAAAGGTGTCTGCTTAAAATCCCTGTGAAACTCTGAGTACTGCAGAAGCTCCAGATACACTAGGAGGGAATATCCAGGGATTACTACTATACTTCCATACCTGGAAACAGAACCCCACTGTGATCTGGTAATAAGTAGCCACTGATGCAGACATAAGATAATTTATAGGCAGCTATATCTCTGGGTGTGACAGGAGACCCAGAGGACAGCTGGTCTCCAGTAAGGGAAGTTCTTAGTAAAGAAACCCTAAAATAGGGTATGAATTTTAGACTGTACCATACCTCTCAGTATGGTACATACTAATGTATTTACTGGTGAAACATGTTATAGATTTGTTTAGCTCCAAGTGAGGGAAAGTGAGTGTGGATATTAATAAAATAAGATTAGCCATGAGTGGATACTTTGTGTTAAAATTTACCATAATAAACAATTTTCAAAGAATATTTTATTAGAGTCATGCTTTATTCTGCCCCACGTTCCTGCATGATTACTCTGAGAGAACTAGAGAATGGGAGAAAAATCTTTGCCATCTGCACCTCAAATAGAGCATTATTATCCAGGATATATAAACAACTGAAAAAACTTCACACACACACACACACACACACACACACACACACACACACACAATAATAACCTAATCAATAATGGGCAAAGAAACTGAACAGACACTTCATAGAAGAAGAAATATAAATGGTCAATATATGAAAAAATGTTCAACATCACCAGCAATGAGAGAAATGCAAATTGAAACTACACTGAGATTTCACCTCACTCCAGTCAAATGGCAAATATGAAGAATACAAGTAACAATAAATGTTGGCAAGGATGTGGGAGAAACGGTACACTCATATATTGCTGGTGAGACTGCAAATTGATGCAAGCACTCTGGAAAGTAATGCGGAGATTCCTCAGAAAACTTGGCATAGAACCACCATTTGACCTAGCTATCCCACACCTCAGCATATACACAAAAAACTTAAAATCAGCATACTACAGTGATGCAGCCATATCCCCAATGTTTTTTTCCTATCCATCAAAGTTTTATTGGATAAGGAAATTTTTTCATCTTATTTTTATTTATTTATTTTAGTTTGAATATCCATATATATTTTTACATATATATTCCTATGTGTTTATATACATTCTATACATATGAATATAATATAATGGCAACTAAATTCCTGATCATACATTTTAATATATATTCAGTTACATAATCATAAATTATAACTAATACAAATTGTAAACAACCATATCAAGAGAAAAATAGCTATATACAAATTTATATCACATCAATGTTTATAGCAGCTCAATTCACAACAGCTAAAATATAGAACCAGGGGGATAGTAGAGGATAGGAAAGGTAGCAGAATACAACAGTCACTAATATGGCAGTATGTAAAAATGTGGATGTGTAACCGATGTGATTCTGCAATCTGTATTTGGGGTAAAAATGGGAGTTCATAACCCACTTGATTCTAATGTATGAAATATGATATGTCAAGAGCTTTGTAATGTGGTGAACAACCAATAAAAAAAAATAAAATAAAATATAGAACCAATCTAGGTGCCCTTCAACAGATGAATGGATAAAGAAAATGTGAGGGCTGGGGATGTGGCTCAAGCGGTAGCTCGCTCGCCTGGCATGCGTGCGGCCTGGGTTCGATCCTCAGCACCACATACCAACAAAGATGTTGTGTCCACCGAGAACTAAAAAATAAATATTAAAAAAAAATTCTCTCTCTCTCTCACTCTCTCTTTAAAAAAAAAAGAAAATGTGAGATATATATATATATACACACACATACACACACACACACGCACACACGCACGCAAATGGATTCTTTTAAAAATACTTTTTATTTGTAGATAGACACAAAACCTTTATTTTATTTATTTATTTTTATATGGTACTGAGGATCAAACCCAGGGCCTCACATGTGCAAAGCAAGTGCTCTACCACTGACCTACAACTCCAGTCCTATACAATGGAATATTACTTAGCCATAAAGAATAAAACTATGGCATTTGCTGGTAAGCGGGTAGAACTGGAAACAATCATGCTAAGTGAAATTAGCCAAACCCCAAAAACCAAAGGCTAAATGGTTTCTCTGATATGTGGATGCTAACACACAGAAAAGGGAGGTGAGAAAGAATAGAAGTTCACTGTATTAGACAAAGGGAATGAAGGGAAGGGAGAGGGTGGGAGAGAATAGGAAACACAGTAGAAAGAATTGGACATAACTTTACTATGTTCATATATGAATAAATGACCAATGTAACTCCACATCATGTACAACCACAAGAATGGGAAGTTATTCTCCATGTATGTATAATGTATATAACTACATTCTACTGTCATGTATAACTAAAAAGAACAAATTTTTTTAAAAAATAAAATTTCTGGGCTGGAGTTGTGGCTCAGTGGTAGGGCACTTGCCTAGCACATGTGAGGCACAGAGTTCAATCCTTAGCACCACATAAAAAATAAGTAAATAAAGTTTAAAACAAAATAAAATTTCTCTGAAAGCAGACGGCTTCCAAGTTTTGCCTGGGTCATGCATGTTCTTCTTTTATATGAGGACTTCAAATGCTTTCTGAGGGTATTTCCACCTCATTCAGGATTCTACAGGAGCCAAGCGCATGAAGCTGGAAGCACTGGTGGGTGCCTAGAGTTCCAGCTACTCAGGAGACTGAGCAGGAGGCTCACTTGAAACTAGGAGTTCAAGATCAGCCTCAGCAACACAGCAAGACTCCTATCTCAGTCAACTAACTAATTAACTAAGAAATAAATAAATAAAAATAAAGAAGCCAAGTGCTTGGGTGCTCCAGGATGGGGATAGCAAGGGAGTTGTTAGGAAGAGTCAGATTCTTCCAGAAGCTAACAAAAAGCAAGAATTAGGTCTCCTTTACTCAGTTCTCAGCCCTCACTATACTCCCAAGTTGTCGTGTCAAAGGTTTGGAGAAGCTTATTTATTGGTTTGATACTGGAACCAGGTGTCAAGTAGTATGAGCATGATATTCTAAGGGATTCATCCTTTTTGCTATAGCTTGGATCTTGAATGTCCCTGCAAAGGTCCCCTTATTGAAAGCGTGGTCTACAACCCATCGTACCATTGGGAGGTAGTAGAACCTTCAAGAGGTGGGGCCAACTGCAAGAAAGTTAGAACATTGGAGGCATGCTCTTGAAGGGTGATATTAGGACTCTGGCTTCTCTCTCTTTTTTTCTCTCTCTTTGCTTTTTGGCCACTATGACATAAAGGCTTCTTCCATCACATGATCCTACCATGTTATATACTATGCTGCCACAAGTCTAAAAGCAACAGGACCAACCATGGACTGAAACTTCTAAAACTATTACCCAAACAAATCATTTTTTTGTTGTTGTTATTGATACTGGGGATTGAACCGAGGGGCACTTTACCACTGAGCTACATTCCTCAGTTCTTTTTATTTTGAAGTAGGGTCTTGCTAAGTTGCTTATCACCTAACTAAGTTGCTGAGGCTGGTCTTGAACTTGGTATCCTTTAGCCTTAGCCTCCGAAGTCACTGGAATTACAGGTGTATGCCAAACATAGCCCAATCTTTCCTTTATAAAGTTGATTGTCTTCAGGTATTTTGATTCAGTAACACAAAGCTAACATACCACATTATGTAACAGAATGAAGTCACAGATAGTATTAAAACAGAGGTCCACAAACTATAGTCTGTAAGTCCTATTTGGTTTCTAGTCTGTTTTTTGTAAATAAAATTTTACTTGAATATAGCCATGCCCATTTGTGTTTGCATTGTCCAAGCTAGGCTGCTTTCTTGTCACATTGGCAAAGTTGAGCAGAGGCCACATGGTCCACAAAGCTCTTTATGGAAAAAAAAATTTCAACACTCCTGATTTAGAAGAAATTAAGATTTTTTTTTTTTTCTGGAGATTGAACCCAGGGGCAATTAACCAGTGGGCCACATCCGCATCCCTTTTTTGTATTTTATTTAGAGACAGGATCTTGCTGAGTTGCTAAGTGCCTTGCTTATCTGCTGAGGCTGGCTTTGAACTCATAATCTTCCTGCCTCAGCCTCCCAAGTCACTGGGAGTACAGGTGTGTGCCAGCTAGAAATTAAGATTTTTGTTATGTAATCTTAAGAGACCAGTGAAGGATGTAAAGTAGAATAAATAGATCAGGGGAAGAGAAACTGGAAACTATGATCTCTTTCCTGGAAAAGAGGCTGTGAAGCAATTCAGTGTGTAATGGGTCCAAGGTTGGTGCTAATTGCTGTGGGCAAAAAGCCAAATATACACAGTAGAACATATAGAAAGAGGAAAGGTACCCTCTATCACATGTGAAGTAGAAGGATAGGGATAGCAACCAGAACTGAAAAGCAGCTAATGCCAAATAGAAGAAACAGTTAATGTAAAACATTTTATACATGAATTTACATGTATCATGCCTGTATTATTATTATTTTCTAATCATAGAAATGGCTGAATTATAAGCATGGGTCATCCCAACCATAATACCCACACAGATTACCAGATGCAAGAGCAGAGAGGGGATCCTTATTCTGAATTCCTTGATGTTACTCAGTTTCCTTCTCTGGCTGTCTCCCCAACCCTCAGAGTTACAATTTGATTCTTCCTAAAAGAGAGCTTCCTTGTTCTTCCTATATGAAAGTAGCAGCTACAATAGCTTTCTTCATAGTAGCAATAGGACCTGCAGAGGGGAACTGGGGTGATCACCATAGACATAGTGCATTTATCCAAGATACCACACAGGATTAGCCAGAAGAGCTCCTCCACTAAGCACATCAGTCAAGTTCCCAGAAAGCAATTTAAAACAAAAATATCAGTCTTGTGTTAATGTATATAGGTACGTCACCAAGGGTAACTCTTCATTACCCACCAGGCAAAGAACCTCTGTCCCTATCAGATGACTTCCCATCATATTCAGTGGCTCTAGCATCCCCTAAGCTACTAACTGGCCACCTGCTTGCCAGAACTTCACTGTACCCTCTGTTTTCTGCTCTGACAGCCCTCCCCAGCTGCAGAAGGGTCTGGCAGTTTCTGCAGCAGAATGTGGTAGTGTCTACTTACTAAGGCAACAATAGCAGCAACAGCAATGACAACATTTAAGACTGGGTCTTCAAAATTCCAAATGGGAAAATGCCAAGACAATAGGCAACAATTTTCAAGGACAAATTCCTCTCTGGTCCAGATCATGGATGTGAAGGAGAAAAGAAGGGCAGACTGGCCAATTTTTTCTGGCTCTGCAGTCCGCTCCAGCTCCCACAAATGCTCATCCAGATAGATAAATGACAGCAAGCAAGCCTAGGATAAGGGGAGGCTTTGGAGCCATGCCCATCTAAGGCAAGAGAGACTCTCATGGAGACAGAGCCACAAATCCAGACTGGGAGTCCAGCTGACAATGTGCATTTTTCTCTGCTCTTATAGGTTTCTCTCCCTAGACCCTTTGTCAATCATACTTGAGCACCACACCACACTACCTGGCCAGGGATGGCACACAGATGCTGGCTTCAGAAGCTGAGCAGGACCAGCCTAGCCTACCAGATCCTACAGCTGATGCTGAATGGTGAAGGTAAGTAGGTGGGAAAAGTCTTGATTCTGAAATTCTCCTCTGTCCTCTAAATGAAAGCAATGTTTTAAAAATTAAAGCATTACACATAGTATTTGGGTTCATTTTGACAAAATCATACATGCAAGGAATTTTATTTCAGTCCCCATTCCCCCCTACAATTCATGCTCCCATTCTCCCTCTTCCTTCCCCCATTCTCCCTTCTCTACTACACTATACTTTCTTTCTTCTCCATATACATGAAGGTGAAATTCAAAAGGGACATTCTTGGTGTTATTGAAAGGTCATGTCAATGTGTGTGGACTGGAAAGCCATAGAAGACTTTAAAGAGACAGGAGACCACTGGGTACTCTGGGCTGGATAAGTCAGCTGGCTGAGATGGGAGAACAAGAAAGAGAAAGTAAGGCAGCCTTCCTGGGAAGCCTGTCCCCAGACCCTCCTAGCAATTGGGGCTATGGCTGTCAGTACCATGCGCACATACTCGCTCCTTCAATCCTTCACAAGGATTCCCGGGAAAGGGTTGGCAATATCCTTACTTCGGAGATGAGGAAATGGACTCTGGGGTTCAGTGAACTGCCTAAGGACATACAGCTTTTATGTGGTAGGGCTAGGATGCGAACTCCAATGTATCTCTTCCACATCCGCAGCTTTTTAAGTTTCAGTATTGCTCTATGTTCACCTCTGAACTTTGGGAAAACCCGATCTTTAATGCATCTTCCCAGTCAAAGCCTTACCTAAAACAAGGTCTCCTTTTGATATTTCACTACAAAGAAGAGGCACCACGCTGACAAAATAAGAGCTCTGTCGAGTCCTGAGTTCCCCTTGGCCTTGGTACTCTTCACCCTGTGCCATCTCTCCCAACCATTTACCCTACAAAGCCCTCAGTTACTCACCTCTGGGATCATCCTCCCTTAAACCTTTGTCAGAGCATCCTTCAATCCCAAGCAGCCCTCCCATGAGGACTTGCCTATTGCTCCTGTTTCCACTGTTCCTCAATCCATCATCTCTCACTACCAACTTTGGACCCCAAAACTATGTTCCTCTGCCATCAAATGTTGCTGGCCTGAGGAAAGAGCAGCTGGATCCCTCTGAAGGGACCAAGAGCCATCAGAACCTGCCAAGAACCCTGAGCTCAAGATGCTTAGTAGTTTCCTTCCTGACACCAGTGATTTCATAGGCACTGAATCACCTGCTGATATTTTCTATAGGAAATTCCAAAGGCAGAAGTCACTTGGGCTTAGAGGAACAGAAGAATTACCAGTACTAAACCCATCAGGCATTTAGACCTGGGAAGGGGATTCTATGTAGAAATGGATGAACTGTGACTATGAGGTAGAAAAGTAGTTGCTTGCTATCAATCACATACAAAACTCTGACTCAAGTCTTTGCAGTTAAAATGCAAGTGAAGTGGATTAGAGCCCCCAAATACTCTCATATTATTCCTGTAGTTCCTGTACCTCTTATGCATACTTTTGGAATTTTGGTTATGAGAGAAAAAAAAAGGATTGTCAGTCACATACTACCTTTAAAAACTCAGGGTAAGTCATAAGTTCTAGAGGCTAACTGACATATACAAAGGCCAGAATTTAAAGGGTAAATTCAGAAAAAAAGAGGTAAATTCAGAAGCAGTATCCAAGATGTCTGCAAAAACTTCACAATTAAATCTTGTTGATGGGAAAGTGACCATTGGAACATCAAATGATATACATCTTTCAGTAATGAAGAAAGGTGAAATACTAAACAGGAAATAAATGAAGGCCAAGACCACTTTTCTGTCAATTACAAACTCAGAAGCTCATTCAGCATCATAGGATCACTTGCCCAGGTTGATTTGGAGCAGGCCTCACTTAGACCTGGGCTGCTACACCATTTACTGCCCTGCTCTGTGTTGTAATAGACCAAGAAGCAAACATAGAAGGTTCTACATCAGCACAAGTAGCTGTTTCTCACCTTTCCTTCCAAAGTAAAGGGTAGAGACTCAGCCGGGAGGCAGTGACATCCCCGTCCAAGTCCAGCCATTCCAAAGAGCCACTACCACCAAAAGTCTTTCCAACCTAGAACAAGATAAAAGGCACAGTGAGGCTACCATCCTCCTCCTCAGCCCAACAGAATAGGACAAAATTCAAGCTTCTCCCTTAAAAAGAAGAAACAGAAAAACCAGAAGCAACCTGGAATTCACAGCCATACTGACCTGCCTTTGCTGCCGCAGGATAGCAGCCTCTGCTGGGTGGTAGAATCGAAACTTTTGTGCTTTCCCCAGTGTTATAAGAGCTCCTGCAGTGCAGACAAATGAAAATTTCTTTCTTTCTTTTTTAAAAATATTTTTCAGTTGTAGTTGACACAATACCTTTATTTTATTCATTCTTTTTTTTAATGTGGTGCTGAGGATTGAACCCAGGGCCTCGCATGTGCCAGGCGAGTACTCCACCATTGAGCCCCAGCCCTAGCCCCAGACAAATGAGAATTTCATCAGAGCACATTTAAGTATATAAATTGTGCAGTATACTCTTTTGTGAGATAAAATAATGCCCTCAACAAGTTGATGCTTTAGCTGAGTTGATATGTATTAATTATATACCTCACAACATAGGTATTGAATTAATAAACAGGAGGAGCTATTGTCCTCTCTTAACAGAAAGCAAGAGGAGTTCCAGGTGGAGTAGTCAAAAATAGCTTCACTAAAGAAGCAGAAACTAAAATTCAGTTTCAAAATACAAAAAAACTTGGATAGATTAATAATACTAGTGACAATAATAAAAACAGTAATAATGACAATGGCACTCTTTACTAAGTGCCAACTACTCTGTTAAGAACCTTACAAGGTGGGGCTGGGTTTGTGGCTCAGTGGTAGAGCGCTTGCCTGGCACATGTGAGGCAGTGGATTCAATCTTTAGCGCCACATAAAAATAAATAAATATAATAAAGGTATTGTGTCCATCTACAATTAAAAAAAAAAAGAACCTTACAAGTATAGGGTTTCTTCAATCTTTGGAATCCTATTGTTATCTCCATTTTATAGATGAGGAAATGGAGGTTCAGAGACTTTCCTAAGGACACAGAGCTAACAAACATAGGCAAAAATTTCAGAGAGTCATTCTTCACTCTCAGGTCCTAGATTGAAGAGAATCGTGTTAGGAAATCTTCAGGGCTTTGGGTGCAGAAGGTAGGTGATTCATCTTTAAAGTCTGCATCACTGAACTCTCTGGGCCCTTAAGATATTGGGGTTGCTCCATCCTTCATCCTGGAATAAACAGGGCTGTAGACAGTCCTACCTTGGGTCAGACGGCAGGAGGCAGTGACCTCACGGCCATTGACTGTGCAGCGTGCCCCCTGAGCAGGCCGGAGAATGACTGCCCCACAGGTGTTGGTGATTGTGCAGTGGTCTCTCTCAATCAACGGACCCTGAAGGACTACAGAAGGGTTGGGGGGTCACTTGGGTGGGTGGGGGTGAATACAGGGAAATACCTCCTCCAGTCTTATTATGGGATCTGAATCCAACACCCATAAGATTTCCTATCATAAAAAGAAAGGAAGAGCTACCACCTCAAACCACCAAATCTAAAATCCTACCACTGTGTAGATCTTTAAAAGTGTAGTAACAGAGAAGCAGATCCTTAATACTTCAATGATTCTGTTCCTTTAAAAACATCATAAGATTCCTCTGAAGAAATATTTTAGACACAAATAACTGCCACAAGTGTCAGGCCCCTGTGTGATGTTACTTACCAATGTCCTGTTCTTGGTCCGAGTCAATCCTTCCAATTTTTGTTATCCCCTCCTGTGGGGGCAAAGAAAACTATTTTAATAAAACAAAAAGTGATGCTTAGCCTTAAAGGAGAGTCCATTCTTGAGTATTATCACTATCTTCACATTCCTATTCCAATTTTTTCTGTACCACTTCTCAACTTTGGTGTAGGTGGTTCTGACTCTCTGCCTACCTCACAATGCAGCCCAGAAAGCCCAAAAGAAGGTGGTGAGGGTGGTAGATAACACAGTTCTAGCTATTTGCAAAGTTGGCAAACTTCTTTATGTCCTATAAGTTGAAGCTAAGGAATAGCCAGTACTGGCCAGATATTCTCTAGTCAGAGGAAGTAGGCATAAAGTATAGCTTTCCCCCAAAAAGGGCTAAGATTAGTGAGGTCCAAGTTTGATCAGTAAATCTTAAAGAGACAAGCTTTTAATGAAGATTTATGGAAACATAGAATTATTACCTTCTTGGTCCACAGATGAAGTTTAACAGACACCAGATTCTAAGAAGGATAAAGCACAAATAGGAAAAAAGCACCTCTAGAATCAAAAAGAACTGAAAGAGAATATAAAAGAGTAGAGGGAAATTGGAGTTAGTATAAACAAATCATGGGTTAATAGAAGACAAGACAACCTTCTAGCCCTTGGAGTATGGCAAATCTGCTTATGACCACAGAGCTCTATCTGGAGCAGGCAACAACGGCAACAAAGATACTAAATTTTAGATGCATCTTTATAATTTACTGAATAACCATTCCCAACACTCCAGGTATTATGCTGAGTGCTTTACAGACATCATCTTATTTCATTCTTTAACAACCTAAAACAGGTACTATTGTCTCCTTATATAGGAGAAATCTGAAACTCATAGTGAATAAATTGCCCAAGAAACCCACATATTCAGTAGGAGAGCTATGACTAGAATTTAGATCTTCCTTGATCCTATACCCTTGCTTTTTTAGACTCACATACCACTTTCTCAGTAACATGTTTTCATAGAGACTAGAGTTATCTAGAAGGCTTCATTGTCAGCAGCAAGAAAGGGAGCTCCCCCAAAATAACTTGTGAGAAGAAAGAATTTTGGAGGTAAAGAATTTTGGAAGTACCTCTGCCTCTCCTCCCTGCATACACACAGCCAGAAACCAGCCTTTTCCTGCTCAGCAACTGAGGATCCAATGAGTCAATGGATGATAGTCCTCACAAACTGTCTTATTTATTTACTTTTTAAATTTTGTTTGTGGTACTGGAAATTGAATGCAAGGGCACTCTCCTGCAGGGAAGAAACTACCAAAAAAAAAGATTTTGCATCTTAGATAACAAGGACCTGTTTGCTGCTCCTTCTGCCTCTTTATGCAGGGAACAATTGGCAGCAAAACAGCGAGTACAAAGTATCAGTAACCTATGCTCTACCCATCCTTTCTTAAGTCCCATCTCTATCCAAAGGAGTTTTTCTAGGTGACCCAAGGGAAAAAGGGATTTCAGGGCATCACCAGGAACTAGTTCCAGATCTGTAATTAAGTTAGCAAAGCAAATAAAAATACAGAGAATTTTGCTGGGCACAGTGTCACACCTATAACCAGCCGTTTGGAAGGCTAAGGCATGAGGATCACAGTTAAAAGCCAGCCTCACAATTTAGCAAGACCCTATCTCAAAAGTAAAAATTTTAAGGGTCTGGGGTTGTGGTAGAGCAATTTCCTAGCACATGTGGGACACTAGGTTCAATCTAATAAATAGATAAATAAAATAAAGATATTGTATTCATCTACAAAATATTTAAAAAATATTTTAAAATTTTAAAAAGTTATTTTTTTTTTAATTCTAAAAAGGGGTTGGGGTGTGGCTTAGTGGTGGAGTACTGTACTTGCCTATCATGCACAAGGCCCTGGGATCCATCCCCAATACCATAAAACAACAATAACAACAAACTAACAGACAATCTTGGTCCATTACAATTAAATCATTACCTAAATCAGGATCTAAATAAATTTTTTAAAAAAAGAAAAAGAAAATGAAAAAAAAAATGGGTACATAAAACGCAGAAGTGCCAAGATTTAGAACCAATCTAAAATATCATCATATAGGTCCAATGCACCAAGGGTGCCAAATAAAAAAATCAGCAATCTGATAATCACTCATCTCCAGGACAATTCAATTCAGCAGACATGGCCCTTCACCCTCTGATGCTACCCTAAGCTTTCCTACTTAACATCTAACTTCATCTGCATACTCCATATCCAATCAATACATCAGATCAGTTCTACTCAGTGACCAGTTTAATGGATCTGATCTCTTCCCCCACATCTCCTATGGTTCAGGACTAATAAATGGATTTATGTCCTTTTGGTATTTAGATTTATTGTTAAGATAAAAGGAGACAACCACTTCTGCCTGAGGCATTTCACTGAAACAATTTATGCTCAGTATGCCAGAAAAAAAGCTACTTTACCTTTTAGACACACAGCCTCTGCTAACTTCCCTAGGGGCTTATCCTAAGAACACAGATGAGCTTTCATATGCACTATAGCAGCAGAAACCTAATTTCTCCTGGGATAACAGAAGTATTACATATCTCCATCAACTCTTTGTTCTTTTTAAATGTCACCTGGGGATAAAGAGAACAGAAAATGGATTTTTCAGTGAGCACAGGGAGGGTGACTGGTGAAATGTGTTCTTCTACCCATATGAACTGTCCTCCAACAGAAGGACATATTTGCAAGGACACAGCATAAGGCTCTATCTACCATGGGTCAGTAACTTTTTTTTTTTTAATGATGCAATGTGTTTTTTGACACAATACCTTTATTTTATTTATTTATTTTTTAATGTGGTGCTAAGAATGAACCCAGTGCTTCACACAGGCTAGACAAGTGCTCTACCACTGAGCTATAATCCCAGCCTGGGTCATTAACTCCTAAAACTACTACATTTCAATCTCCAGGATATATAAAGAACTCAAAAAACTTGCCACCAAAAATAAATAAATAAATAAATAACCCAATCAATAAATGGGAAAAGGAACTGAACAGACACTTTACAGAAGAAGAAATATGAATGGTCAACAAATATATGAAAAAATGTTCAGCATCTCTAGCAATGAGAGAAATGCAAATTGAAACTAAGATTTCATCTCAATCCAGTCAGAATGGCAGTTATCAAGAATACAGACAGCAATAAGTGAGGATGTGGGGGAAAAGATTCACTCATATATTGCTGGTGGGACTGTAAATTGGTTCAACCACTCTGTAAAGCAGTGAGATTCCTTAGAAAACTTGGAATAGGGCTCAGGAGACGGAGGCAGGAAGATCGTGAGTTCAAAGGCAGCCTCAGCAATGGCAAGGTGCTAAGCAACTCTAAAAGACCCTGTCCCTAATAAAATACAATATAGGACTGGGGATGTGGCTCAATAGTTGAGTGCCACTGAGTTCAATCCCTGGTACCAAAAAAAGAAAACTTAAAATGGAACCATGATTTGACCCAGTTATCCCACTCCTCGGCTTATACCCAAAGGATAAAATCAACATACTACAGTGATACAGCCACATCAATAGCCAAGCTATGGAACCAACCTAGGTGCCCTTCAACAGAAAAATGGATAAAAATTGTATACACAATGGAATATTACTCAGACATAAGAAGAATGAAATTATGGCATTTGCTGGTAAATGGACAGAACTCAGGCTATCATGCTAATTGAAATAAGCCAGTTCCAAAAACCAAAGGCTGAATGTTCTCTCTGATATGTGGATGCTAATCCATAAAAAGAAAGGATAGGAAAGTAGAAGTTCATTGAATTAGACAAAGGGGAATGAAGGGAAGGGAGGAGGATGAGCATAGAAAAGACAGTAGAGTGAAATAGATATCACTTCCCTATGTTTGTGCATGATTACATGACCAGACTACATCATGTTCAACCACAAGAATGGGATCAAAGTTGTAATGAGTTGCATTCCATGTATATAAAATATGTCAAAATATACCCTACTGTCATGCATATCTAAAAAGAACAAATAATAAATGTACTCTAAAAAAACTACTTTATTTATGGCCTGGGGCTGTAGTTCAGTAACACAGCACATGCATGAGGCACTAGGTTTGGTCCTTACCACCACATATAAACAAACAAACAAACAAATAGAATAAAGGTATGCTGTCCATCTACAATTACAAAAAATTTTTTTAAAAAAACTACTTCATGGGGTTAGGGTTATGGCTCAGTAGTAGTGCACTTGCCTGGCACTGAGTTCACTCCTAAGCACCTCATGAAAATAAATAAATAACATGAAGGTACTGTGTTCATTTAACTAAAAAATATTAAAAAAAAAACAAAACAAAAAACCTACTTCATTTAGAAATGATGATCTGGCTTCCAGGTGTCAAAAAGCCATGTGAGCCAGTTCTTATTTTAAGGGCCTTAAATTCATTCTATTTTTCCTAGATAGATGCATATCATCCTCCATACCACCCCATTACAATTTTTTGGGTCTTCCTTCATTCTTTTTTTTTTTTTAAAGAGAGTGCGAGAGAAAGTGAGAGAGAGAGAGAGAGAATTTTTAATATTTATTTATTTATTTTTTTAGTTCTCGGCGGACACAACATCTTTGTTGGTATGTGGTGCTAAGGATCGAACCCGGGCCGCACGCATGCCAGGCGAGCACGCTACCACTTGAGCCACATCCCCAGCCCCTCTTCCTTCATTCTTTAAGCTTCATTTATCTACTTTCTCTGTGCCCTCTTCTTTTCTAATATAAGTCAAATGGAGGTATATTTTTTGTTCATTTAGGAGTTGAATAAAGTAGGAAAGTATCAGAAGAAACTTTTAGGTTTTCCAAATTCCCCATCTTTGAGCAGCCTGTATCTGTAGAATTTTAGAGCCTATACGGGCCACCAAATGCTGCAGTCTGGCTGGGCACAAAATAACCCAGCTGCCAGAGGCACTTGTAGGTTCAAACAGGAACTACTTTATTGCCTGAACTCTCACCGGCACTCCACGCACACTGCCTGGGAACTCTCCCCCCCCTCCACCAGGCTCCGTGAGAACTCAACGGGAACTCAAAAGTAGCAGACGCCCAAGGCAGCAGGAGCCGCCCTATTTCTGGACAGCAGGGGTCTATATACAACTGAATACACAGCCTGTTTCAATCCAGCATCATCCAGTCACAGCAATTATACACAGCTTAACTTAATTATCATCATCTTAATGGCTCGCTGGCATCACCTCTCAACCACTCCTTCTGGCAAAATGCCATGCACCATCCCAACTCGGCTGTGGCTCTCAAGTCTTGCTATGTTGCCCGGGCTGGCCTTGAACTCCTGGACTTAAGCATTTTTCTTGCCTCAACCTCCCAAGTAGCTGAGACTACAGGCACATACCACATACCATCATGTCCAGCTTACACTGAAAAGTATTTTTAAAGTTAGGATTTCACTTTCCAAGACTGTGTACCCTGTGCTTCAAAAATCCAGAAAGAAATAAAAGAAGAATCATCATTTTTGTTTTAAAACAAGGAAATAAAGACACAGAAAACAGAAGTAAGTTTATAACAACAACACTAGCAGTTGAAAAACAAATGATTTTTCGGATGTCCAGTATTACATTCCATTACACAAAATCAAAGCAGATCACAATTTGTTAGCAAGACTGGTCTCCTGAGAGTAAATCTGAAGGCAGCTCTGTGGCATCTGTCTCAATTCATAGAAACATGGCTGCTACCTCCTTCACTTCTGGGGCCAATGGCTCAGGAAGAAAAGAGGTACACCAGCCTCCTCACCTTGAGGTAGTACAGCACAACACCTGTGCTAAGCACATCGTCCTCCAAGGCCATCATGTGTGGCAAACTGCAGTCAATGACCACCCCAGCCCTCCTCTTGTTGATGTCCACACTGTAATGTTCCAGGAGGGCCTGCCAGTCATTCCACTTCTGGGTCCATTCTTTAGTCAGCTTGTCTATCTGCAGAGGTACAGGAGGTGATCTTAGACAGTTGGTGTGGGAAACAGACTAAAGGTAAAAGGTTACTATGAAATGTTTCCCCAGGGTATTAATTTCTCATGATTCCCACTGTTACTATTCAAAGCCTCTCAGAAGCCCTTGTACCTCTTCCAACTATGAGCTCTCTGTATTGTTTTCTTCAAAAAGCAAGTCTTACTTTTTTTGTGGGGGGGGCATACCAGGGATTGAACTCAAGGGCACTCGACCACTCAGCCCTATTTTTTTGCATTTTATCAGAGACAAGGTCTCACTGAGTTGCTTAGCACCTCGCTAAATTGTTGAGGCTGGCTTTGAACTCATGATCTTTCTGCTTCCACCTCTTGAGCCACTGGGATTATAGCTGTGTGCTACCGCACTAGCCGCAAGTCTTACTTCTATAAACAATTTCCCTCAATAAATGTTCAAATTTTCTGTAATAACATGTACCATCTAATTAGAAAAGAAATGTAATTAGATTATTTTGTAAAAATTAATTGGTATGTTACTCTGATATCTATGTTTATAATATTCCTTTCCCCATTTTTTAAGGTTTTTTTTTTTTGGTTCTAATTAGTTATACATGACAGCAGAATACATTTTGACACATTGCATACAAATGGTGTACAACTTCTCATTCCTCTGGCTGTACAAGATGCAGTCTCATGGGTCTTGCAGTCTTACAAGTATATAGGGTAATAATGTCCATCTCATTCCATCATCCTTCCCACCCCGTACCCCCTCCCCTCCCCTCCCTCCATTCCCCTCCCCTCCCCAACTCCCCTGTGCCCAATCCAATCCCCCCCACTTTTTTAAGATACTGGGAATTATACCAAAGTCTTGTACAGCAAATGCTCTTTCACTGAACTATACCACCAGTCCTTTTTAAATTTCATTTTGAGACAGGGTCTCCCTAAGTTGCCCAGGATGGCCTCAAATCTGTGATCTTTCTGCCTCAGCCTCCTAAGTAGCTGGGATTACAGGTGTGCACCACAGTGCCAGCTCCCATTTATTTCTATGTGATCCATATTTGGGATTCCTTTCATGATTTACTGAAGCCAGGAGAAAGAGATAAGCCTAGGCAGATAGGTAAATGGGCACCAGGGAAATTTCCTGGGCAGCAGAGCACAAACAGCAGCTGCAGAATTTTTCTGAGAAACTGCAAGAAAGTTATTTTTAAATGGAGACATACATGACCTGGAGTCCATTTTCCAAAGAAGGAAAAATGCCTGGTCAATATTTTACTTTACCGTATTATATTACATTGTATTATTTTATTTTATTGGTACCAGGGATTGAACCCAGAGGTGCTTAACTACTGAGACCACATCCCCAGCACTTTTTATGTTTTATTTTGAGATAGGGTCTTGCTAAATTGCATATAGCCTTGCTAAGTTTCTGAGGCCAGCTTTGAAATTTGCAATTCTCTGCTTCAACCCCTCCCCATATACATCTGGCACTGGTCAATAATTTGGTTGGACTAAAGGCTGCATGGATACCTCATGGACACCTAGTGCCTTACCCAGAATTGGTCAGGTGGCTGAGTTCCTTAAACCTAGAGATCCATATAAATCCTAGGCAACAGTCATTCATTGACAACCTTCTCAGGTTCCCTTCCATTTGAGGGAGCCGTGCAAATTCTTATACTTTGCTTTTATCTGTTGCTATTTGTGAATCTCATTCTTTGAATTTGTGAGACAAAGAACCCACCCAATTCCATGCTCTATGTTACACTAAGTAGGGAGCTCAAACCTGCTTCTAGAGATAATACTGGGTCCACCCACCTTTAATTCATTTCTCAGAATTAGTTCCTTCAGATTTTCATCCTTTTCATCATTTAATGAACTGAAGTTCCTCTGCACAAACAAAAAGAGAAAGGTGCTTCGATGTTTTCCTGATGAACTATAGGTAGTTCTACACTTACACTTGCAGAAGAAGGTACAGGATAAAGGAAATACTTCATCATTAAAATCAGAAATAAATCAGGAGTCTAAGAATTTGGAATCATACAAAGAAGAAGAATTCAAAGAAAATTTTCTCTAGAACCCTATTCTTCATGTCTGCCCACACACAGAACAAGGGCCATTGGGGAAATGCCCTCTGGACAAGAGATGATAAAGCCAGATGATGCCCAAACCATCTGAAGTTACATAGAGAAATCAGTGTAATCCCCCCTCCTATCTTTGTTCCATGAAATGTCAACTGTGAACATGGAGTATAGCAGGTCCCATGCTAAGCAGAAAAAAAGGGGACTTGGGAAGAGAAACTCATTTAATTTAAACATGGAAAAGTTTTGATTGCCTGTATACCAATTCAAAGCTCAGCAACATGGCTTTCAGTCTCTCAATCTCTTCCCTGAGTTCTCTGATGAGCTTCACATTTGCATCCTGAAACACAGAAGACTCGGTCACTGATTGATATCAGGCCCTAACCAGTTATGAAATGCTAAAAGCAACTGCTTAGAAGAAGTAGATTAACTCCTTCGGAGTAATTTCTAGAGCAATTTTTCTCAAAGTACAGTCCCAAAACCAGCAGTAAGCAACTTCATCTAAGAACCTGTTAGAAATACAAATTATGGCCTCAACCCAGATCTACTAAACCAGCAATTCCTGAGGGCTGGGGCCCAGCTGTATTATGGCAAACTCTCCAGGTGACCCCCAACCCCACCCTAACACTGAGGATTGAACCCAGGAGATTTCTACCACTGAGCAACATTCCCAGCCCTTTAAAAAATTTTTTTTTTTTTTTTGGAAACAGGGTCTAGCTAAATTGCTGAGGCTGGTGGAATTTGCAATCCTCCTGGCTTAACCTCCTGAGTAGTTGGAATTACAGGCATGCACCACTGCACCTGGCATCCAGGTGATTCTTGTACTCATTACCCCGGAGCAGGAGATCAGGAAGGTAACATAAACCAGGTAACATAAACTTGATACCTGCCTAATTACATTGCCTAATACAATATTCTCCATATGGGCTATATATGTCTGGTCCCTGTTGTGAACCCTGCTCTGGAAGTTTTCACTAAAATTGTAAAGGAGGTAAGAAACATTTGGAATATTCTTCTGATTGTGTAGCTCTCATAAAATATAAATTTCTTACACTCCTTTTTAAATCCAAAACAGAGAAGTCATTGCAACTTATATAGAGAAAAACAAATAAAAACTCACAAGACATAAATTAACATCAATTAAAAATAGTTTTAAATGCCCTTTCTTAGGGTAGCAATGGAACACTAAGGATCTTAAGAGGACTGGCTTTAAATAAATATTTAAAATAAATTATCCATAAAACATTACCAACTGAAGTAAGCAGAGCAATAAAAGAAGAGTACGGTATTACATTGGAAGAAAGAAGTTCATTCTCTTATCATTTGGAGAACAAGTCTGACAGGTGAATACAAAGAAAAAGAAACAGTAACATCAATAACTATATCAGACTGGGACTTCCAATGAAGTTCTCACCTCATTTACCCGTGGCTTATTGATGATGTTTTTGGCATTCGATGCATACCTCAGTGTGCTCATGGTCTCACTGTAGCTAGTATGTGCAGGAGATACAGCTAAGGTAGAAAGAGAAAGTTGAAAATAGATGAGAAGCCCTTCCAATCTAATCCTTAACACTCACCTTGATGCTAACGCCCATGATAGCATCAGATCAATATTGGCATCAGATTCACCATTTTAGGTCGGGAGCCATTTTATCTAGTGTCTCCAAAGTTTGGATTCTGGGACAATGTGCTTAACTTCCTGTAAGAACATGTGTCTGCTAAACGATCAACCCCACCCCCGGTTATGACACAACCCCTAAGCAGCCTATGAAATTCCTCTTGTGGGCCAGAAAGCTGCTCTGTGAGTGCCGACTCCCTGCTGCTCTCCTCGAGGGACAACATTGTAGGTTTGATTCATGCTACTAACAATAAATCTCTTGCGTGAGATTCCAGTGCATGGTGTGGTCCTTGGACTTTGCATGGACTCTGCAAGTGTCCTCTCAGCCCATGCTGTATAAGAGACCCTTGAGGGAATGAGGAACATGAGTGTGCAGGCCCTTTTCTGAGGCAGAGCAGTGCCAACATAGAAGCAGCTCCAGCATCCCACTTACTAGCAACCATGATAGTTTTCGAGTTGCCACCAAGGCTGTCCTTCAGCAGCCAGGTCAACACAGAGTCTCGGTAGGGGATATAAGACTGCCTCTGGGAGGATCCCCCTCTACTGCTGGTTCCAGGAGAGACAGGAATCCCACTGTCACCACCAGTGTTGGCTGTGCTCTTGAGGCTCTGGCAGCTGCTGAACACTTGCGAGTTCTGGGCTTAAGAGATTTAAGAAAAAATTTATATATATATATATATATATATATATATATATATATATATATATATATGAAAAAAGAAAGAATTATGAAGCAAATTCATAAAAACAAAACAACCACTGGAGAACATATACTTAGCAATCATACTTCCTAATCCCTTTTTGCATATGATAAGATGCCTTAAATTTGAGCCCTAAATCAGACTTTGAATTCATGACATGGATTATTTGAGTGACATAATTTTTTAGTGTCTCCTATTTTTGAAATGATAGTATTGTAACTGTGACCACATCATTTTCTAAGATCACAGGTACTTATCATGCCCCAAACCGAAAGGTAACCTTATCATAAAGAACCTTATAAATGTCTCCCCCACTCTTTTGGGGGGAGGGTAGTACTGGGGATTAAACCCAGAAGCACAGTATCACGGAGCTACATCCCCAGGCATTTTTTTTTTTTTAAATTTTGAGAATGGTCTTGCTAAGTTGCTCAGGTTGGCCTCAAACTTACAATTCTCTTGTTTCAGCTATCTACCAATTTTTTTTATAGTTATAGATGGACAGCATGCCTTTATTTGTTGTTTAGGTTTTTTTTTTTTTAAATGCTGTGCTAAGTATTGAACCCAGTGCCTCATAAATGCTAGGCAAGGGCTGTGTCACTGAGTTACAACCCAAGCCCTATCTACCAATTTTTACAAAATGAAAACAATATGAGTTATTTTCTAAAATCTCCCTCCCACTCCAATCACCTCATCTGCCAGCAATACCTAAGGTGGAAATGACGATTCCCAGAGTCACAAGCGACTTGTTGATATTGGCTCCTTCAGTAATCCGGTCTTTACAATAACTAGGATCTGCTTTTTCACTAAAACACAATGAGGAAAACAAAAACAAAAGCAGAAAAAAAACTACCCTTATAATATTATTTAAAGAT
The DNA here is from genome assembly GCF_964194105.1 of Spermophilus citellus. Lineage (NCBI taxonomy): Eukaryota > Metazoa > Chordata > Mammalia > Rodentia > Sciuridae > Spermophilus > Spermophilus citellus. Next base: position 136,294,765 of record NC_138185.1, read on the forward strand.
ACTATTCATTATGCTGTATATCATGTTGTAAAGGATTCACATAATACATTCTTTTTAGAATTCAGCACCAGAAAAGGAAGTAACCATCTTATAATGAACTGGCCTCCTGATTTTTAGGCAATAAAAATCAAATAATTCACTATATTTCTATTTTTGTCTACCATATCACTTTAAGCTAAATGTAATGTTCATTTAAAATAATGATATTAGCATAGTTTTTTTGGTTTATTCTCTTCTGCTCTATCTTTAGTGTTTTAAATTTACATATTAATAGATTTATAGTATCTTTGTCATTAACTATCAACTGTCTCAAATTTCCTTTAAATTAATGATAAATATTAAAAATTCACAATTCAGATTGGCTGATAAAGTTTCTTTCAGAAAGCAGTTTCAAATTAAGAAAATTTGCCTTATTTTATCTTATACTTTCCCATGACCACATTATCCCCAAGACTGTCATCTTTCTGGATGTATTCTTGCCTACAATTCACACTTTCTTTTAATAATTACAAGGCAGTACTTTCTCCCCAACTTCATAATATCTTTAAAACTTTCTTTAAAAGATATTCTGTCTACCATACAGAATTAATATTAAATCAAAGGAAAAATTATGCTCAGTTACCTCCACTTAGTGTTGAACCATGATGCAAAAAAAGAGACCACGGACTCCAATTTTAAATCAAATTAAAGCAAGCTTATATTGTTTCACAAAGAAAGCTAGCTAGGATTGTCTCTCCCTAAGCCAGGCTAGAGATCAGCCACCTAGCTCTCCAGGAACAAGGTTTTATAGCATAAAAAGTTGCAAAGTGGGGAGGGTGTCTTGAGAATTTACAGATAACAGGATTTTGACAAGCATAATACAAAGGCAGATAGCAGGTTAATGATCTACATGGTATGATATTTTAAGATAGGGAGTAAATTTAGATCCCAACATCAGAATTTATGAGACGCTGCTGAGGTTTCAGAGAGGGTTGTTATCTGGTCAGGGGGAGCCAGATTTATGAGGTGCCACTAAGGTTTTAGAGAAGGTTGTTATCTGGTCAGGGAAAGCCAGGCATGGGTGAGTTCAAGTCATAGGCAGGAATTCCAAACAAGTTTAGAAATCACAGTAATTTATAGTGATAGACCCAGCCTGATTCCCTCTTAAAATTGGAAACCATCTTGCCACAAAGACATGAAAAGCTAATTTCGGCTTCATTATAAATTAATGCAAATTCTGAACTTGCTTGGAATGCTTGCCCATGCCTTGAACTCACCCATGCCTGGCTTTCCCTGACCAAATAGCAGCCCTCTCTGAAACTTTAGTGACGCCTCATAAATCTTGGCCTTCCCTGGTCAGATAACGACCCTCTCTGAGGCTCTAATGACCTTCATAAATTCTGATGTTGGGGCCAGCAAAAATATAAACTAGTATTTGTATTATGATTGTCAGAGTTTTGTTATCTGTAACCCCCCTTTGTGTAACTTTCTGGGCTATAAAGCTGGGCTGCAAGAAAGATGCCGGGCTGTCTTATTCCTGCGGTTTCTGTTGGGAGAGGCAGCCAGGCCAGTTGAAATAATAAGTTTACTTTAACTTGATTTTAATTGGAGTCAGTGGTCTTTTCTTTGCATCCTGGTCTAACAATAGTAAAACAGAAATTAACTTTTCATGACTTTGTGACAAGATGGCTCCCAATCTTAAGAGGAATTAGGCTGGGTTCATCACTTAGAACACTTAATTTCTTTTTTTCTAAAGCACTCTTTTTTTTAACCTTAATTTAATTAATTAATTTATTTTTATGTGGTGCTGAGGATTGAACCCAGTGTCTCATGTGTGCCAGGCAAGCACTCTATCACTGAGTCACAACCCTAACCCCTAGAGCAGCTATTTTCAATCTTGGCTATACACTGGTTTAAAAAATACTGATGCCTACACCCCGACATCCACACTAAAAATCCAACTTATTTGATCTAAGATGCAGGCATTAGGAGTTTTAAAAGGCCTACCAGAGATTTTAATGGGCAGTTAAGACTGAGAACCCCTAATGTAAAGGAACTTTTCAGCTCCTGACACACCATAACTTTTAACCTATCATTCAAGAATTTCTTTTGTAATTTTCTTAGGATGACTGATAAGTAAAAAGAGACCAGACCAAACTTATTCTGTGTAAAATGGGCAAGATCATTGTCAAAGGAATAATTAGCCTTGGCTTAGAAATCCTAATTACCTGCCTGCTAGGTCCACAAGGTTGATCTTGCTAGCAATCTCAGATGGGAGATTGTTTTCCAGGATTGCCTAAAGGAGAAAACACATTTAAAGTTGTCAATTGGGATGATCTGCATTTTTTCCGCCTCAGACACTCTCCAACCCAAGGTGATATTTTGGATTTTTATCCAATTCACTCAAGAAATGTGTATTCTAATGTGCTCTGAACCAGAAGAACTCTCAATATCTGATAGATAAAATCAGTAAGCTCTAGGCTTAAAATCACTTAAAATCACTAGCATGTCTCACAGAATAATCAGGGAAAATTCCCATCAAGTTCTCTGAGCATAATTTTCAAAGGCACCAGGAATTTTAGAACAATTTACCAGGCAAACATTCTCCTTCAGGGGGCTCTGACTCTTATCAGAGAACTATAATAGATGGGATGGCCCATGATGAGGTTTCTCTCTCTGGTTAACTTTAGTCACACATATTTACCTGCCAGCTCAGGAATTCTATGTATTCTAGCCCTAGGCAGCAAAACTACTTTTCTTTTTTCTCTCCACTAATTCAACATGGGTTTTTTGTTTTGTTTAATAACATTTTAATGTTAAGAGTCCATCACTGAAATCTAGTTTTAAGATACTTCCAATAAGCCCCAAATTCACTCAAGTCTCTTTGCAGTTGATCTCTGGACCCATGAACTTTCTATATAAATGTAACCTTTTTAGGATATTTCCAATAAATGGTATACAACAATCTGGATTTTTTATTTTTATATTTTGGTATTGGGAATTGAACCCCAGGGTGCTAAACCATTAAGCCACATCCATAGCCTATTTTATTTTTTGAGACAAGTCTCAGTTGCCTAAGACTTCATTAAGTTGCTAAGGCTGGTCTTGAATTTTCAATCCTCCTGTTTCAGCTTCCCAAGTTGCTGGGATTATAAGCATGAGCAACTTCTGGCTTCTTTTACCATGCAGCAATATTTTGAGATTCATCTATGTTGAGACATGTATCAACAGTTCATTTTTATTGCAGAGTAGTATTGCATTGCATGATTACACCATACTTATCCATTTCCTTTTGATAGACATCTGGGTGTTTGTAATTTTAAGTAATTTCAAATAAAGTTGCTATATATATTTGTATAGAAGTCTTTTAATGGACATACGATTTCTTTTATCTTGGGGAAAATAATAAGGTATATATTTAACTTTTTAAGAAATTGCTAAATTCTTTTCCGAAGTTGTTCCACTTTACCTTCCTACCAATAGTGTAACATATGAAAACTCCAGCTTCTAAACATCTGGCCAATATCCAGTGAAAAAAAACTTCAATTTAGATATGTTAAAAAGTGGGTAGTAATATTTCATTAGTTTTTTTTAGTTTCATTTTTCTAATGATTAATGATATTGACTATTTTTTAAAGTACTTAATCCCCACTTGTATATTTTCTTTAGTGAAAGAAATGCTCAAATTTTTTGCACATTGCTTTGAGTGTGTTGAGTTTAGAGAGATCTTCGTGTATTCTGGGTACAATTCTTTTTTTTTTTTTTTTAAAGAGAGAGCGAGAGAGGTGGGGGGGAGAGAGAGAGAGAGAGAGAGAGAGATAGAGAGAGAGAGAGAATTTTTAATATTTATTTTTTAGTTTTCGGCGGACACAACATCTTTGTTTGTATAGGCGAGCGCGCTACTGCTTGAGCTACATCCGCAGCCCATGGGTACAACTCTTTATCAGATTTATGTTTTGCAAGTCAGTTTTCCCTACCTGTAGCTTTTCTTTTTACCCTCTTAACATTGTCTTTCAAAGAACAGGAATATTATTTTTTAATGAAAATAAGCTTTATTAGCATCAAGCAATAAATACATGCAAAGATGCAGCTTTTAGTTATTTTCTTCCAGATGTTTTGATCAACTTACAGTAAACACAGAACCACAGGCCACATACAGTCTTAGTATGAAAAATTTCAGGGTCCTCCTAGATTTGGCAGGTTGCTCTTTCTTCCTTATTTATAACTTGTGCATTTTTAAAATTGACTTCAAAGCATTAAGTCATGCAAATGCATAAGCAAAAAAGAAGTGCCATTAAGCAGAATCTACACTGTATGGCAGGCACACTGACCAGCTAAGTGAAGTGGTCAGGATGCATTAAAATAAAGTCTTTGGGATTGAATGCGTTTATGAAAAGTAACAAAGAACAATTTGGGTGACATAAAGTACTCAACAACAACAACAAACCTAGGTCATTCCTAACTACTTAAAATGCAGATCTTAATTAACTTTGAAATCTTTCCCAATATTTTGAAACTGTAGGTTCAGAGCCCAGTGAACTTTGGGAGAAAAAATCTAAAAACTATTACCATTTTGAAAACAAGTGTTTCATCTGAACAAGGGATATGAGCTGTAACCTCTCATACTGTAGAGAGATGAGAACCTCCCAAGCTGACCAGGAGGCTAGGATCTGGCATTCCATTCTGTTTCTGGCAAGCACGACACTCTGGAACCAGTCCTAGAGCATGACCAACACCTCATTTTAGTTTCTCCATGGCACTATTGCTCCCTGCATAATGTGTCTTATATCCTTCCTCAGCTCTTCAATGATGGCCAAAAGTTCTGCATACTAGTTCTGGGGTACCTGTCTGTGGCCTCTAGTTGCTCAGCAGTTGGCAATATTGGGAGGACGCTGTCAGGCTGGTGGAAAGCAAGCAGACACTTCTAGTGGCTTTAGGGCAGCAGCGGGCCTGTTTTATGAAATATTTGGTTTATCCTTGAGAATGTTCACATACTGCTTGACATTAAGGTATTCTGCAGATAGTAAGTGGAGTGTCCTGTAAATGTCAAATCATGTTGATTGATAATGTTCAAAATTTATAATATCTTGCTGACTTTTGTCTGTGGATAACAATCTGTGGATGCTCAAGTCACTTTCAGTACCAGTTACTGAAAGTGAAGTATTGATGCTGAATCATTTATTTCTATTTTCAATTTTACGAGTTTTTCTCTTCACATATTTTGGGGTTTTGTTGTTAGAAGTGTATATAATTGTAATATCTTGATATTACAGTTAAACTTATTCTTTTAATGATATTGAAGAAATGACATATATTTATGTAGCCTTTTATATTTTCTTAAAATACTTTTGCTTGACATTAATGTAGTACTCTGGCTCATTTATGGTTACTTTTTGTATTATATATCTTTCCTGTCTTTTTACTTTCTGTATTTTTTAATATAAGGCATATTTTTTGTTTGTTTTTTGTGTTTTGTTTTGTAGATAGCATATAGATGGTCTTGCTTTTACTATTTGACAACTTGAATCATATTCATACTAATGTAATTACTGATGTGTTCAGAATCACATCTGTTGTTTTTCTATTTATACTCCATACATCTTAGGTTGGGTTTTTTGTTTTGTTTTAGTTTGGTTTTGGTTACTCTTTCATTGTCTTTTCTCTGTTAAGTAAGTATAATCGTCCTTCAGTATCCTCGGGGGAATTGATTCTAGGACCTCTGTGGATAACAATCTGCGGATGCTCAAGTTTATCTTATATAAAACAGCAGAGTATTCGCATAGAACCTATACAACATCCTCCAATTTAACTTAACTTTAGATTACTTACAATACCTACACAATATAAATGTTATGTAAATAACTGTTATACTGTATTGGAATTCTGTATGTGTTCAGTACAGCACAACCATCTTAGGCCTAACTACATAGTACTTGATCAATGGATATGCAGGGTCAACTGTATTTGTAGTGTGCCATTTGAATTTCCGTTGATTTTTAAAATTATATTTTTAACTGTTTTCATGTGGTTGCTCTATAGATGACAATGTGCTCTTGACATGTGATCTTCAAAACACTAACTTAATTTCTATAAAATATAGAAACTTTGATCCAATGCATCTTTTTTGCCATCCCCTCGCTCCCACCTTGTGTTATTACTGTCAATATATACAATGTACATATATGATAATGTGTATACATGACAGGGTACAATACAATGTTATAATTATTGCTTTATATAAACTTATTCTTTCAATGATATTGAAGAAATGACATATATTTATGTAGCCTTTTATATTTACTCACATATTTGTCATTCCCAGAATATTTCATTACTTCCTGTGGATTTAGGTTACTTTTTTATATCACCTTTGTTCAGCCTAAAAGGTTTCATTGAGTTTTTCTTATAATGTAGAACAACTAGCAATCTGTGAGTGATGTTCTAGTTTCTTTCTTCTGGGCTTTTTTTTTTTTTTTTTTTTTTTTTTTTGTACTAGGGATTGAACCCAAGGGGCTTTACTACTGAACTATATATCCAATCCTTTTTTATTTTTTATTTTGAGAAAGGTCTTGCTTAGTTGCTGAGGCTGGCCTCAAACTTACAATCCTCCTGTCTCAGACTCCCAAGTTGCTGAGATTACAGGCATGCATTACCACTTCTAGCTTCATCTTCATATTTGAAAGTGACTTTGGTTGAAAATAGAATTTTTGTTTGACAGTTTTATCTTCTATCAGCATTATAAATTCTGAGGTATGATGTTTCTAATAAGAAGTCAGACACCAATCATATAATTGTTCTTCTGCATATGATGAGTCATTTTGTCCTAATTGTTTTCAAGATTTCCTCTTTGTCTCTCAATTTTTTTATTATGATGTATTTAAATGTGGATGTCTGTGTTGATTTTAACTGGAGTTCTTGAGCTTCAGAGATCTATAAATTAATAATTTTCAACAAATTTGGTAAGTTATGGGTCATTATTTTTCAATATTTTTTAAAAATTCCCCATTTTCTCTCTTCTTTTTGGTATTTCCATTATGCATACTCCAACATTTGATGTCCCATACATTTGTATAGCTCTGTTCATTTTTACTTCAATATTTCTACTCTCTCCTGAAAAATGATTTCTATTGATTTCAAGTTTACTAATTGTTCTGCCATCTAAAATCTACCATTAGTCCTACTCATGAATTTTTCATTTCCATATTAAACATTTCAACTCCAGAGTTTCTGTTTAAAATTAATTTCCATCATTTTGTTGAGATTTCCCATTGAGTCACTATCATCAGGTTCTCCTTTGGTTCTCTGAACATGGTTTGTTTCTGTTCTTTGAATATAATTATATTAGCTGCTGAAGACTTTATATGCTAATTCCAACATCTGGATTATTTAGAGTTTATTTCTACTGGTTTTTTTTCTTAAGCATAGATCAGTTTCTTATGCTTTTGTATGTCTACTATTTTTTGATTGAATACTAGACATATTAGAGAATATACTATAACATTCACTAGCCACATGGCCCTCTTATGCCTTTTCTGCACATATGTGCAGATTCTATTAGGATTTTGTGGCCCAATTAGTATCTGCTATGTATATACACAGCTTTTGGAATCCAGGATATGTGAGGATCTTATCCAATCCCTATGGCTGTATCATCTCCTAAAATTCCCTATGAAATTCCCAGAGAGTCTGCCAGTCTGTGTCTTGCCTGCAATAGACCCACACATAAGGCTAAGAGTGTCACTAACGCTTCTTGATCCTTTCTCCTCAGAGATTACACTTTAAGTGATGATGTTAAAAATCAAGTGAACCTCTCTAGCATCAGTAATAGAAAATTTCTGGTTTTCATGACCTTCCCTTCCCTTATTGAATTTCCCCATTGATAGAGCTGGTGGTATGGGGTAAGAATGGGAGCAGCTCAAAGCAGAAACATCATACATTTGTGCTGTTTTTACCTGAAATTCAGTAGTTTTCTTGAATAAATAAATCCATCTCAATTTGTTATATGTTTTTAGTCTATTTTCAGAATATAGCTTTAAAGTTGTTTTTTGGGGACAGGATTTGTCAAGCTCCTCATCCCATCATAGTGGAAGTGAATCTTTTACTTTTCCATTTTAATGCTCATTTTCATTTTAAATAAACATGTATTGGTTAAATGATATGAAAGTGTTCCAAAATGTTAAAAGCAAAATATATGTAGAAGATATCAGGATGTCTTTAAGGTATAGCTTAATAGATCTTGTGTAGGTCCTTTATATTATTAGGTCATATCAGAGAATCTATAAGTAGAAGGGTAGAAGAAAAAGAAAAGAAATAGGAAAGCAAGAAAGCCATCAAAAAGGACAAGAAAAAGAAGAAAGCTCGCCAAATTTGAGGAGTAACCAACCTGAGTGTAGTGGATAGTGAAGATGGCATGGGATCTGCTGCTGGCCTCGTGAACATGGGTGGCTGCTGTGATTCTGTGTTCATAAGAGAAGACAGTTAGTATAAGAAATTTTTACGCACAGTGGACCCTAAAAGATCCATGGGGAACACAAGAAATGTTAGTACTGAAGGTCACAGATGAGAATCATAAAACTTCATATGAAGTCTAATACAGGTAGAAAAGAGGTCCAAAGAGGGCAGAAGCATCACTCTAGGTGCTGATATGTGAGAATAAATGGAAGAATAGTTTCATATTAACCGACAATAAAACATTTCTAAAAAGTGATAAAGCAAAAATCAGAGTAAAAAGGGGAATATTAGAGTGCAATCAATATGGAAAAGTACCCCTAAGACAAACCCATTTATTTATTTTATTTTTGCTACTGGGGATTGAACCCTGGGGCACTTAACCACTGAGCCACATCCCCAGCCCTCTTTTGTATTTTATTTAGAGACAGGGTCTCAATTAGTTCCTTAGCACCTTGCTTTTTGCTGAGGCTATCTTTGAACTCATGATCCTCCTGCCTCAGCCTCCGGAGCCACTGGGATTACAGGCATGAACCACCAGCCCAGGGCAAAAGTGGTATATTTTAAAACAAAAGTATACCAGTAAATCTCTGGGTTTATTGCCTAATATTATTATATCCGGACAAACTTCATTTTGTTTGTAGTGAGAAAAAGCACTAAATCTTAGTGATTGCCCCTTCCCCTGGGTACACTACTATTCTGAGAAGGTTCTCCTGGTTGTAGAGTAGGGAGCTGCAGACAGAGACAGTGTAAGTGTTGTCATGCACTCCAAAGGGGACTAGAACACAGGGCAGGGGAATGAGATGAAAAGAATGATGGGAACAAACAAACCTGTTACCTGTTTGCTATTCCCTCCTCCAAGAGTTGAATTACTTGCTTATAGTTGGTAACTACATGTTGAGACAGACCTTTCATATTTGTGAGGGGGAGAAAAAAAATAAAAATGAATTTTTTGATAAAGTTTAACCTTTTCATGTAGGACTTTAACTTTATCATTCACTTTTTATATCATTTGATAAAAAAGAATGAGGAAATAACTAATATTCATTCAGATAATGAATCAACAAATACTTAATGGAAACCTACTGTTACATACACGGTGATGGGCTCTGAATAGGTTTTTTCCTTCATAGAGATTATGATTTAGAATTCATGTAACAACTATGCTAACAATTTCTTAAAATTTTGTTATGCAGATTATGATGAGCCCAGCCTAATTCCATTTTAAGATTGGGAGCCAGCTCATCACAAAGTCATGAAAAGTTAATTTCTGTTTTACTATAAATTACTGTGATTTCTAAACTTGTTTGGAATTCCTGCCTATGCCCTGAACTTACCAATGCCTGGTTTTCCCTGACTAGATAACAACTTTCTCTAAAACCTTAGTGGCACCTCATAAATCCTGTCTCCCCCTAACCAGATAACAACCCTCTCTGAAACCTCAGCAGTGCCTCATAAATTCTGATGTTGGGATCTGAATTTACACCCTACCTTAAAATATCATGCCATGTAATCATTAACCTGTTATCTGCCTTTGTATTATGCTTGTCAAAATCCTGTTATCTGTAAGTTCTCAGGACAACCCCCTTTGCAACTTTTTGTGCTATAAAATTGTGTTCCTGGAAAGCTAGGGTACTGATCTCTAGCCCAGGGTTTTCAGGAGAGACAGTCCTGGCCAGCTCGGTGTACCCAAATACAAGCTAGCTTTAATTTGATTTAAAACTGGAGTCAATGGTCTTTTCTTTGCATCTGGGTTCAACAGTTACACAAAATGTTCATATATTACTTCATTTGACCCTCAGGATTCCTGAGATGGGCCCATGCTATTATGCCCACAAGGTGGCAGACATGGTTTGGCACATAAAATATATGATGCACACACTTCTATTCTTCACACCTCTGCAGTTTACAATCATGAGGAGATTTATTGTTTACACAAGAGAGTACAGACAAGTGCCACAGAAATAAACTAAACACTAAGGAAATCAGAGCACTGTTCAGGGAAAGCTCCACTGAATTGAGCCACTATAGAATGGGTAGGCTTTACACAGGTGAAAAGGAACCTAAAGTATGTAAATACATCTTTATGGCTGGTATTGACCAAGTCACAAAGGGCCTTTTTACAACCATTCTAGAAAATCTCTATATTCTGTATTACAATTTCTGAGCAAAATAACTTCATAGGCCTGCTACTAAATATAGTTACACCAAAAGTTAACAAAGTAATTTAAATGGTGACTGGATTTACTATATTAAGGAATTCTCCTTATTTCAATGTGATAATAGTTTTGTGGTTATATTTTTAAAAAAACAGGCCTTATCTTTCAGCATTACATACTAAAATGTTTACAGTTAGACTGATGTGACATCTGGAATGTGCCTAAAAATAATAAAGGATGATGGAAGTGAATGGGAATGTAGATAAGTCTGGAGCCGCCAAGAGTTAATGGTATTATGACTGAATAACAAGCACATGGGGTTCATTATACAAGTGTGAAGTGTGTCTAACTCTGCATATATTCAAATTTTTTCATGATAAGAGTTTACAATTTTTAACAGTAAGGAGACATTCTACTTTTGATAATTGCAAATTAGATAATACAGACTACTAAAGACTTCTAGAAAAAGCTGTATAAAAAATAAAGACATCTGCTTAAAGGTGCAGAGGGGGGGTGACCAGTTAGTGAAAATTTTTCAGGCTGTATACTGGGGGGAAGATGGAAACCCAGAGAGATAAAGTCAACATTTGGGGATGCTTATCACACCCTTAGGGACATTTTCCGAATCTTGAGGGGAAGTGGTTTAGCCCATTTAGATAAACTGGCAGATTAGGATTAGAGTCCAGAGCCCACCCAAATTGGATCCCCCACTTTGAAAGAAAAAACAAAGGACCATAACACAAGAATAGGTTGAATTAGAAGTAAATATCCTTTTAAAGGACTGCTTCTAAGCTTTGAACATTTTCAGTCCTTAAACTAAACTGAGGTGATCTCAACCACTAGTGTGCACAGAAACCTATTATAAATAAATATAAGTTTTCTGTAATGGAAGACATCATTGTTCTAGACTTCTAAATTATTCTATTAACAATTTTGCAAATACTATCTAGCAAAGAAATTATATCAAACCAGACACATAAGTAGATCTGGTAGCATAAATGCAATCAGCAAAAATAATAGTCAAGTTGGGCATGCAGGCACAGTCTTATAAATTTTTTAAAAAACTGTATAAAGTATAATATCCTCTTGTAATTTTAGTAAATGTAGATTTTTTTTTCACTTCAAGGGCGTATTGATTTTATCTATCTTTTCAAAAAATCGACTTAGGCCTTGTGGATTTGTCACTAGAAATGAGATGTCTCTGGAGAAAGGTCTGAGGAATTCCCAGAGGGGAGGAGGATTTCAACCCAAGGTCAATGGGGTTTTTGGCATACATGATGGAAAAGAATTACAACATGAGGCAAACAAAGGCATAGACACAGGTCTTTTAGGAAGCAGATACACATTCAAGGAAGAATGTTGGCTATCAAGAGAAGTCCTTCCTTGGGTTGGGACCCAGTACTTATAAAAAGGCTATAAAACTGAGTATATTTCACTCTTTATCCTAAATCCCTATTTTAGATTCTCACTATTATGTTTATTTCCTATTTTTAGTTTTTGATCATATTTTTATTTTCCTCCTACTACTTATATCTTTAAGTTTAATTTACTGAGTGAGTGTGTCTATTAAGTTATTTGGAATTGAATCCCGGGCTTCATGAATGCTAGGTAAACTTTCTATCACTGAGATACATCCTAAGCCACTTAAAAATTTTTTTTTTTTAATTTTATTGAGACAGAGTCTTGCTAAACTGCCCTTGGCTGGCCTCAAACTTACCATCTTCCAAGTAGCTGAAATTACAGGCATGCACCATCACGTCTGACTAAATTCACTGAAATTTTAAGCTTTGTAAAATGAATGCTTAGCTTGTGGGTTTTTTTTTATCCTTTCCACTTTTCTGATGTTTCTTTACAGCTAGACATTTTTCTATAAGCATGTACTAGCTATATTGTACCTGTTTGAATACCTAGTAGTTTCATCATTATTCAGTTTAAAATTTATGTAATTTCCATTATGATTTCTTTTTTGACCCATGTGTTATTTAGAAATGTTTCTTAATTTTCAAGAATTTGGGAATTTTCTAGTTGTTATGGTTATGTAGTTTAATAGTATTGAGTTCAGAGACTATGCTCCATATGATTTTATTTAAAAAATACATTCTGAGCCTGGCAAGATGATATATGCCTATAATCCCAACAACTCGAGAGATTGGGGCAGAAGATTCACAAGTTTGATGTCACCCTCAGCAATTAAGCAAGGCCCTAAGCAACCTAACAAGACCCTGACTCAAAGTAAAAAATAAAAACAGTTGAGGATATAGCTCAGTGGTAGTGCACCCCTCCCTGAGTTCAGTCTTTAGTACCCCTACACACACACAAATCATCAATTTGATTTGTGGTCTAGTATATTGGTTAATTTTTAAAAGTTTTCCACCTGTGAGTAAAAATAGTGTGTAATATATAACTATATAGTTATTGGGCACAATGTTCATGTAGTTCAAATTTTTTATAATGCTATTAAATTTTTTTCTGCCTATTTTAACAAATACTAAGAAAGGCAAGCTAACATTTTCCATTATGATTATGGATGTTTTTATTCTTTTTAACTGTCAGTTTTTGTTTTATGTATTTTGAGACTTTATTATTATATGCATACAAAAGTAGAATTGTTAAATTTTCTTATGAATTGAGCACCCCCACAAACACTTTTTTTCCCCCTTCATAGTGCAGGAGATCAAACCCAGGGCCTCATGCATGGTAGACAAGTACTCTATCATTGAACTACATACCCAGCCCCTGAACCTTTTTATCATTATTAAGGATTCTTCTTCCTCTTCTTCTTCCTCTTCTTCTTCCTTTTAATCTTTCTCCTTCTCTCTTCCACTTCCTCCTCTTCTTCCTTCTCTTCCTCCTCTTCCTCCTCCTCTCCTTTCTTCTTCTCCTCTTAAGGATCTCACTAAGTTGCGTAGGGCCTCACTAAGCTGCTGAGGCTGGTCTTGAATTTGCAATCCTCCTGGGTCAGCCACCTGAGCTGCTGGAATTATAGGTTTGCACCACTGTGCCCACTTGGCTCTTTAATTTTTTTTTTTAAATCTCCTAACTTCTATCTGGGATCTCTTTCAGCCTCCAGAATAATCTTTAGGGCTGGGGATGTGGCTCAAGCGGTATCGCGCTCGCCTGGCGTGCTTGCGGCCCGGGTTCGATCCTCAGCACCACATACCAACAAAGATGTTGTGTCCGCCGAGAACTAAAAAATAAATATTAAAAATTCTCTCTCTCTCTCTCCTCTCTCTTTAAAAAAAAAAAAGAATAATCTTTAAGTGGGCTGGTGTTGTAGCTCAGTGGTAGAGCGCTTGCCTAGCACATGTAAGGCACTGGGTTTGATCCTCAGCACAACATAAAAATAAGTAAATAAAAGTATTTTGTCCATCTACAATCCAAAATACTTTAAAAAAATACAGTTATCTCATACTAGACAAAAGTGTCAAAAACATTCACTGGAGAAAAGATAGCCTCTTCAAAAAATGGTGCTAGGAAAATTGGAAATCACATGTAACAAAATGAAATTAAACCCCTCTCTCTCACCCTGCATGAAACTCAACTCAAGTGGATCAAACACTCAGGCACTAGAATAGAGACCCTGTGCCTAACAGGAGAAAAAGGCCCAAATCTTCACCATGTGGGCCTAGGATCTGACTTCCTTAACAAGACTCGTAAAGCGCAAGAAATAAAATCAAGAATCAATAAATAGGATGGATTCAAACTAAAAGCTTCTTCACAGCAAAGGAAACAATCAAGAAGATGAAGAGAGAGTCCACAGATCTGGAGAAAATTCTTGCTACCTATACCTCAGATAGAGCATTAATCTCCAGGATATATAAAGAACTCAAAAAACACCAAAAAAACAAATAACCCAATCAATAAGTGGACAAAGGAACTGAACAGACACCTCACAAAAGAAGAAACATGAATGGTCAACAAATATATGAAAAAATGTTCAACATCTCTAGTAATTAGAGAAATGCAAATAAAAACTACTCTAATAACTAGCAGTTATCAAGAATACAGACAACAATAAGTGTTGGTGAGGATGTGGGGGGAAAGGCACACTCATACATTGCTGGTGGGACTGCAAATTTGTTCAACCAAAAAAAATATGGAAAACAGTATAAGGATTCCTTAGCAAACTTGGAATGGAACCACCATTTGGCCCAGCTATCCCACTCCTTGGTCTATACCCAAAGGACTTACAGCATACTATAGTAATGCAGCCACATCAATGTTTCTAGCAACTCAATTCACAGTAGCTAAGCTATGGAACCAACCTAGATGTCCTTTGATGGATGACTAGATAAAGAAACTGTGGTATATATACTCAATGGAATATTACTCAGCATTAAAAGAGAATAAAATTATGGCATTTTCAGGTAAATGGATGGAGTTGGAGAATATCATTCTAAGTGAAGTAAGCCAATCCCCAAAAAACCAAAGGCCAAATGCTCTGATAAGTGGATGCTGATCCATAATGGGGTGGGGGCATGGGAAAAATGAAGGAACTTTGGGCGAAGGGAAGGGAGATATGGGTAGGGGGTATGGGGTCAGGAAAGATGGTGGAATGAGATGGACATTATTACCCTAGGAACATGTATGATTGCACATATGGTGTGATGCTACATCTTGTACTACCAGAGAAATGAAAAGCTGTGTTGCAATTGTGTACAATGAATCAAAATACATTCTGTTGTCATAATATGTAATTAAAATAAATTTTAAAAAAAGAATACAAGCAACAATAAATGTTGGTGAGACTGTGCGGGGGAAAGGTACACTTGTACATTCCTAGTGATACTGCAAATTGGTGCAACCAATCTGTAAAGCAGTATGGAGATTCTTCAGAAAACTTGGAATAAAACCACCATTTTGACCCAGCTATCCCACTCCTTGGTTTATAACCAAAGGACTTAAAATCAGCATACAGCTACATCAATGATTATAGCAGCTCAATTCACAATAGCTAAACTATGGAACCAACCTAGGTGTCCTTCAGTAGATGAATGGACAAAGAAAATGTGGTATATATACACAATGGAATATTGCTTAAAGAAGAATGAAATGATGGCATTTGCCAGTAAATGCATGGAGCTGGAGAATAACATACTAAGTGAAATGAACTAATCCCAAAAAACCAAAGGCTCAATGTTTTCTCTGATAGGTGATAAGGCAGGGGCGCTAGGAAAGAATGGAGTTACTTTGGATTAAGTAGAGGGCAGTGAAGAGGTATGGGGGTAAGAAGGATGATAATATGAATCTGACATTATTACCCTATGAACATGTATAATTACATGACCAGTGTGATTTTACATCATGTACAACCCAAAGAATGAGAAATTACACTTCATAAATGTATGATGTTTCAAAGTATATTCTATTGTCATGTATAACCAATTAGAACAAATAAAAAATAATGTAATCATAGCATAGATATTCAATAACTATTACTTGAAATTTTTTTAAATTAAAAAAGTTAATTTTCCTGATTCCATTGGTTGTATTGTGATTATATAGGAGACTATGGTTTATATGAAAAATGCCCTAAAATATTTAGGGGAAATACAGAATCAGGTTGGAAATTTATTCTCAAATGTCTCAGGATAAAAGTTCTTTTTGTACTTGTAACTTTCTTATAAGTTTGATTTGTTTCAAAATTAAAAAAAATTAAAACTCTTAGAAAACTAAAAAGAAAAGAGAATTTTCTTAATCTGTTATGGCAGTGCTACTCCACAGACTGGTGCTAGTCCTCAAGTTGTCGCTGGTATACAATGAGATAAGTACAGTAATGGAGAATGTAAGAAACTTTTACAATAAAAAAGAATAATTTTTAAAAAGTAATTTCATATCTGTTGAATCTAATAAAGATAAATCAAAGCCTGTAACCAAGATATCTTCTTTAAATTTTTCTAATAATTCACCTTTATTTTATAAAGTACTGCTATAACAAGGATTGTTTTATTTTTTTAAAACTGATCTATTCTGTGGGGGGTGGGGTGCAGCTCAGTGGTAGAGCACTTGCCTCTGATGCAAAAGGCCCTGGGTTTGATTTCCAGCCCTGCAAAAAAATATTAATATTAAATTTTTTTAAGTAATAAAAAACTGGTCCTTTATCACTTTTAAAGAAAGTGATAAGAATATCTATTTAAAATGACCACTATTTTCTGGCCTAGCATGCAAGAAACCCTGGGTATAATCCTCAGCACTGCAAAACACAAATAAAAAACAACTGTTATTTCAAATTTTATAGTTAATGGTTAGATGGCAAAATTTTCCCCTGAGGACAAAACTAGATATTATAACTTTTATTTAATAGTGAACTAGTCCTAGTCAGTGCAGAAAAGAAGAAAAAAAAAAAACAGAAGAATTAAGGGGGACTTTGTGTTTTTGTTTTTTTCTGATTGTATACACAGAAAATACAAAATCATTTTTTTTCAGAGCCCCAACTACCTACCACCAACATTCCTGGCTTTATACCCTTCCCTTTATATTAAAAGAAACATCAGGATTCCAACATGGCGGCGGGCGCAGAGAGATCAAGTCTCTGACCTCTTCAGCTGTGCGGGCATAGAGAGTCGTAAACAATCTAAATTCTGTTTGCTCAGGATCACTAGGCAATGCTGAACTGACGTGGATCTGGGGCGATCAGTCTGGGCCTCTCAGAACACACACTGAGCCCGGATAGGCTGAATTCAAGCTCCCGTTCGCCTGCTTCCCGCAGACAAACAGCTGTGACTCAGCACTAATCCATCCGGCTGAAACAACTGGTCGGCCCTTCTGTTCCTACGGAGGTAAACGCCAACCGAGCCTTCATAGGTAGTGGCCACAGGTTTGAAACAGGGCTTGGGAGAGACAGTAAGGACCCACCTGTTGCATTGGTCACCCGGCAAAGGGAAATGAACTGTCGCCATTTGCAAGAGATACCACCATGGCAGAGAACTGACGTCACCAGACTGCGGCGGAGGAGATAACTTCATTGAAACCTGCGGCTACAGGTGTGTAATTCCCTAGCCTTCCCTCTCCACACATCGGGGAAACTTTAAGGGCCCCTCCTAGCTCTCCCATAAGGGCCCCTTCCAGCTCTCCCGTGAACGCGATAGCCAGACCGAGGGAATCAGACGTGGCGCAGGACCCGTGGCGCGGAACTCCCGGCTACTGCTCCCACCAGTGCTGACAACTGAGGTCTCTTGCACCAGCTACTGGGGGTGTGGCTACCGGAGGGCAAGTAAAATTCGCTGAGGATTCTCAGCTCCAAGCTCTACAAACTTAGGGTCTGAGGGAATGGCAAACAGGGAGAGTGTGCCCAGTCGTCCATGAAAACAGGGCTCCCGGGAGCAGCAGACCTGGCGTGTAGCCAGTATTGTGGTGAGCGGCACCTGTGAGAGGGGCCTGGCTAGAGGAAAAGTGGGGAAGTGACTAGACACAAGACGAGGCCCTAGGCACTCAGGATTAGAGACTCGCCCAGTCTGGGAGGAGGAGCTGCTGCACAGTGATTGGTTCCCACGTATTGAGAGGAGAAACTTGGCCTGGTGGGCACAGTGCCACCTACTGGAAGAGAAGTTAATCAAACTCTAAGACTGCATTTATTAGTTTTTTTTTTTCTCTTTTTTTTGATTTGGGTTTTTTCTTTCATTTTCATTTTTCTTTCTTGTTTTTTAAAATTTTTTTTACAATTTTTTTTAATTTTTTTTCTTCCAATTTTAATGTTAATTTTTTTTATTATTTAAAAAAATTTTTTTTTCTTTTTTTATTTCCTATTTTTTTCTTCTTTTGTCTTTTCATTTCTTTTCAATTTTCTTATTCCCCCTTCCTTGAATTCTACCTGCTTACTCTCATTCTCTTTAGTGACTTCTTCCCTTCCCTTCTAATACCTTTCCTCCCAAGCATCTAATAAATTTATAGGAGTAAACAGTAACTCAGCAGTCAAACAGAACAAAAAGTAACATGAGCAGCTTCAAAAAGCAAGGAAGAAAAGGAGTACAAACAATGCAGGACAGCCTAAATATTCAGGAGGACTTAGAGTCATCAGAAAAATGGTCATATAAAGAACTCAAGGAACACCTTAGACAGATGGAATGGAACCTTAAAGAGGATACGAGACAGCAAATTCAAGCAGCGAAAGAACACATTGAGAATGAATTACATAAACAGATAAAAGAAGAAGTTAAGCATCTTTATCAGGAGATAGAGATTATAAAAAATAATCAAACAATAATTCTAGAAATGAAGGAAACGATAAACCAAATTAAAAACTCAATTGAGAGTATCACTAACAGAGTGGAGCAAGTAGAAGCCAGAACGTCAGATAATGAAGACAAAATATATCATCTTGAAAAGAGTCTAGCCAACTCAGAAAGACTGGTAAAAAATCACGAGAAAAACATCCAAGAGTTATGGGATAACATAAAAAAACCAAACTTACGAGTCATCGGGATAGAAGAAGGTACAGAGATTCAAACCAAGGGAATGAGTAACCTACTGAATGAAATAATTACAGAAAACTTTCCAGAAATAAAAAAGGAAACAGATATACAAATTGAAGATGCATACAGGACACCGAGCACACAAAATCACAGTAGGCCAACGCCAAGACACATTGTTATGAAGATATCCAATATACAGAACAATGAGAAAATATTAAAAGCTACAAGAGAAAGGAGGCAGATTACATTCAGGGGTAAACCAATAAGGTTAACAACGGATTTTTCATCACAGACGCTGAAAGCGAGAAGATCCTGGAACAACGTATTTCAAACACTGAAAGACAATGGATGCCAACCAAGAATTCTGTATCCAGCAAAATTAAGCTTCAGGTATGACAACGAAATAAAAATCTTTCATGATAAACAAAAGTTAAAAGAATTTGCAGCCAGAAAACCAGCATTGCAAAGCATTTTGAGCAAAACACTACATGAGGAAGAAATGAAAAACAATAACCAAAACCATCAGTAGGAAGTGCCTCGGTAAAGACAGAGGGCGAGGGGAAAGATAATCATGGAGAAACAAACTAAATTTTTTTAAAAAAAGGATAAATAATCAAACATGGATGGAAGTACAAACCATATATCAACAGTAACTCTGAATGTTAATGGCTTAAACTCTCCAATAAAGTGACACAGGCTGGTATCATGGATTAAAAAAACAAATCCAACAATATGCTGCCTCCAGGAGACACATCTGATTGGAAAAGACATACACAGGCTGAAGGTGAAAGGATGGGAAAAAATATACCATGCACACGGTCCTCATAAGCAAGCAGGGGTGCCCATCCTCATATCGAATAAAATCGACTTCAAGACATCAAAAGGGATAAAGAAGGACATTATATACTGTTAAAAGGAACCATTCACCAACAAGACATAAAAATTATCAATATTTATGCACCAAATAATGGTGCTGCGACATTCATAAAACAAATTCTCCTCAAGTTCAAGAATCAAATAGACCACAACACAATAATTATGGGTGACTTCAACACACCTCTCTCACCATTGGACAGATCCTCCAAACAAAAGTTGAATAAAGAAACTATAGAACTCAATACCACAATCAATAACCTAGACTTAACTGACATATATAGAATATATCAACCATCATCGAATGGATATACTTTTTTCTCAGCAGCACATGGATCCTTCTCAAAAATAAACCATATATTATGCCATAGGGCAACCCTCAGTAAATATAAAGGGGTGGAGATAATACCATGCATTTTGTCTGATCATAATGGAATGAAACTGGAAATCAATGATAAAAGAAGGAAGGAAAAATCCTACATCACATGGAAAATGAACAATATGTTACTGAATGATCAATGGGTTACAGAAGACATAAAGGAGGAAATCAAAAAATTCTTAGAGATAAATGAAAATACAGACACAACATATCGGAATCTATGGGACACAATGAAAGCAGTTTTAAGAGGGAAATTTATCGCCTGGTGGTCATTCCTCAAAAAAGAAAAAACCAACAAATAAATGAGCTCACACTTCATCTCAAAGCCCTAGAAAAGGAAGAGCAAAATAACAGCAAATGTAGCAGAAGGCAAGAAATAATTAAAATCAGAGCAGAAATCAATGAAATTGAAACAAAAGAAACTATTGAAAAAATTAACAAAACTAAAAGTTGGTTCTTCGAAAAAATAAATAAGATCGACAGACCTTTAGCCATGCTAACGAAGAGAAGAAGAGAGAGAACTCAAATTACTAACATACGGGATGAAAAAGGCAATATCACAACAGATGCTACAGAAATACAGAAGACAATTAGAAATTATTTTTAAAAACCTATATTCCAATAAAATAGAAGATAGTGAAGACATCGATAAATTTCTTAAGTCATATGATTTGCCCAGACTGAGTCAGGAGGATACACACAATTTGAACAGACCAATATCAATGGATGAAATTAAAGAAGCCATCAAAAGACTACCAACCAAGAAAAGCCCAGGACCGGATGGGTATACAGCGGAGTTTTACAAAACCTTTAAAAAAGAATTAATACCAATACTTTTCAAGTTATTTCAGGAAATAGAAAAAGAGGGAGCTCTGCCAAATTCATTCTATGAGGCCAACATCACCCTGATTCCGAAACCAGACAAAGACACCTCAGAGAAAGAAAACTACAGACCAATATCTCTAATGAACCTAGAGGCAAAAATCCTCAATAAAATTCTGGCGAATCGAATACTAAAACACATCAAAAAAATTGTGCACCATGATCAAGTAGGATTCATCCCTGGGATGCAAGGATGGTTCAATATACGGAAATCAATAAATGTTATTCACCACATCAATAAACTTAAAGATAAGAACCATATGATCATCTCGATAGATGCAGAGAAAGCATTCGACAAAGTACAGCATCCCTTTATGTTCAAAACATTAGAAAAACTAGGGATAACAGGAACTTACCTTGACATTGTAAAAGCTCTCTATGCTAAGCCTCAGGCTAGCATCATTCTGAATGGACAAAAGTTGAAGGCATTCCCTCTAAAATCTGGAACAAGACAGGGATGCCCTCTATCTCCACTTCTATTCAATATAGTTCTCGAAACACTGGCCAGAGCAATTAGACAGACGAAAGAAATTAAAGGCATAAAAATAGGAAAAGAAGAACTTAAATTATCACTATTTGCAGATGACATGATTCTATACCTAGAAGACCCAAAAGGGTCTACAAAGAAACTACTAGAACTAATAAATGAATTCAGCAAAGTGGCAGGATATAAAATCAACACGCATAAATCAAAGGCATTTCTGTATATCAGTGACAAAACTTCTGAAATGGAAATGAGGAAAAACACTCCATTCACAATATCCTCAAAAAAAATAAAATACTTGGGAATCAACCTAACAAAAGAGGTGAAAGATTTATACAATGAAAACTACAGAACCCTAAAGAGAGAAGTAGAAGATCTTAGAAGATGGAAAAATATACCCTGTTCATGGATAGGCAGAACTAACATCATCAAAATGGCGATATTACCAAAAGTTCTCTATAGGTTTAATGCAATACCAATCAAAATCCCAATGGCATTTCTTGTAGAAATAGATAAAGCAATCATGAAATTCATATGGAAAAATAAAAGACCCAGAATAGCAAAAGCAATTCTAAGCAGGAAGTGTGAATCAGGCGGTATAGCGATACCAGATTTCAAACTATATTACAGAGCAATAGTGACAAAAACAGCATGGTACTGGTATCAAAACAGGCGGGTGGACCAATGGTATAGAATAGAGGACACAGAGACTAATCCACAAAGTTACAACTATCTTATATTTGATAAAGGGGCTAAAAGCATGCAATGGAGGAAGGATAGCATCTTCAACAAATGGTGTTGGGAAAACTGGAAATCCATATGCAACAAAATGAAACTGAATCCCTTTCTCTCGCCATACACAAAAGTTAACTCAAAATGGATCAAGGGGCTTGATATCAAATCAGAGACTCTGCGTCTGATAGAAGAAAAAGTTGGCTCCGATCTACAGATTGTGGGGTCGGGCTCCAAATTCCTCAATAGGACACCCATAGCACAAGAGTTAATAACAAGAATCAACAAATGGGACTTACTTAAACTAAAAAGTTTTTTCTCAGCAAGAGAAACAATAAGAAAGGTAAATAGGGAGCCTACATCCTGGGAACAAATCTTTACTCCTCACACTTCAGATAGAGCCCTAATATCCAGAGTATACAAAGAACTCAAAAAATTAGACAATAAGATAACAAATAACCCAATCAACAAATGGGCCAAGGACCTGAACAGACACTTCTAAGAGGAGGATATACAATCAATCAACAAGTACATGAAAAAATGCTCTCCATCTCTAGCAGTCAGAGAAATGCAAATCAAAACCACCCTAAGATACCATCTCACTCCAGTAAGATTGGCAGCCACTATGAAGTCAAACAACAACAAGTGCTGGCGAGGATATGGAGAAAAGGGTACACTTGTACATTGTTGGTGGGACTGCAAATTGGTGCGGCCAATTTGGAAAGCAGTATGGAGATTCCTGGGAAAGATGGGAATGGAACCACAATTTGACCCTGCTATTGCCCTTCTTGGAATATTCCCTGAAGACCTTAAAAGAGCATGCTACAGGGACACTGCCACATCGATGTTCATAGCAGCACAATTCACAATAGCTAGACTGTGGAACCAACCCAGATGCCCTTCAATAGATGAATGGATAAAAAAAATGTGGCATCTATACACAATGGAGTACTACGCAGCAATAAAAAATGACAAAATCATGGCATTTGCAGGGAAATGGATGGCACTAGAGCAGATTATGCTTAGTGAAGCTAGACAATCCCTAAAAAACAAATACCAAATGTCTTCTTTGATATAATGAGAGCAACTATGAACAGAGTAGGGAGGAAGAGCAGGAAGAAAAGATTAACTTTAAACAGAGACATGAGATGGGAGGGAAAGAGAGAGAAAAGGGAAATTGCATGGAAATGAAGGGAGACCTTCATTGCTATACAAAATTACATATAAGAGGTTGTGAGGGGAATGGGAAAATTAACAAGGAGAGAAATGAATTACAGTAGATGGGGTAGAGAGAGAAGATGTGAGGGAAGGGGAGGGGGGATAGTAGGGGATAGGAAAGGTAGCAGAATACTACAGTCACTAATATGGCAGTATGTAAAAATGTGCATGTGTAACCGACGTGATTCTGCAATCTGCATTTGGGGTAAAATTGGGAGTTCATAACTCACTTCAATCTAATGTATGAAATATGATATGTCGAGAGCTTTGTAATGTTGTGAACAACCAATTAAAAAAAAGAAACATCAAAGCAAAAATATATTATTTTAGTCTCACTTAGCCATCATTTTAGATACTATACCCCACTAGCCTTTATATGACTTTGGACAGGGCCCAGTACATTTCAGATTTCAATTTTCTCTTTTATCTAATAATTTTTTAAAAGTTTTTCTTTTAATATTTGTAGTTATAGATGGACACAATACCTTTATTTTTTATTTATTTATTTTTATGTGGTGCTAAGGATTGAGTCCAGTGTTTTATACATGCCAGGCGAGCACTCTACCACTGAGCCCCAGCCCTTAATAATTTTTTTTTTAAATTGAGACAGGTTCTTACTAAGTTGCCTAGGCTGGCCTTGAACTTGTGTGTGTGGGGGGGGGCGGTGCTGGGGATTTAACCCAGGGCCTTGTGCATGAGAGACAAGGACTCTACCAACTGAGCTATATCCCCAGCCCTGGCCTTGTATTTTTGATCCTCCTTCCTCAGTCTCCTGGGTCTCTAAGATTGAAGGCATGCACCACTGCCCAGCCTAATAAGTTTTAATTAAAAAGTAACAGGCTACCCCTTTCTTTTTTTTGGATTTGGACAACTATTAAGTTCCACCTTACAATTCTGTAGTGGAACAACAATTTAAAGACATTATATATTCTTACTTCCCATAGCACTCTGAATAATATAGGCATCTAGTAGGTACTCAGTGAATTCCTGAAGAAGTGGTTTCAAATCACCAATCACTTTTCTACTTTGGAGTCATATTCACAGAATGCTGAGTTTGAGAGATATATAATATTCTTTATTCATTAAAAAAAAGAAGGCCTTTAAAGTTCATTGTGACTACTCATTTGGAAGCCCCAGCTTTCAAGGCTGGTTCTGTGTTATTTTTGAGCTCATGGATTCCTTCACTAAGTAGCAGAAATAGCCCGGCATGGTGGCACAGGCCTGTTATCCCAGCAA
Source organism: Spermophilus citellus (assembly GCF_964194105.1). NCBI lineage: Eukaryota > Metazoa > Chordata > Mammalia > Rodentia > Sciuridae > Spermophilus > Spermophilus citellus. The sequence goes on from NC_138185.1 coordinate 136,319,566, forward strand.
CTCAGGAGCCTGAGGCAGGAGGATCACAAGTTCAAGGATAGCCTCAGCAAATTCAGTGAGGTCCCAAGCAACTTTGTAAGATGCTTTCTCAAAATAAAAAATAAAAAGAGCTAAGGATGTAGTTCAATGGTAAAGTACCCTTGGGTTCAAATTCCAGGACCCTTCCCCCACCACCCCAAAAATAAGCAGAAATGTTCATCTATATTTGTAACGGTTTGAGAAAGTCCTGATGACTTTAAGAGAACCTGTAACTTAAAAGACTTAAGATTCTTTGCTGCTGGAGAATTTAATTTCTACCAAAAATCTTTCCCTCCCCAAGGGTTCACTTCATGAAGTATTCTCAAAAGAGCCTTGTGCTCTGCATCAGGAGCCCTGAGATTTTAGTCTAGATCCTGTCATTGACTTTGGATATATGACTCAAGCTCTATGACTTTATATGAGTTCATATGTTCTCTGTGTTGTAGGAACTATGCCAATCAAAGAATCTATGATCCTAGATCTCCTGCTAGGATCTCAATATACAGTCCCATTCCTATATTCCAGTCCTAGGCAAGGTTCCCAGTTCCAATCTTGCCCCAACTTGCAGTGTAACTTTAGGAATGTCTCTTAACTTTTTACATAGTTGTCTTTTGTACAAGGACATTTGTACTTTATCTGAGGTCTCCTCTGGTTCCTCCCTCCCAATAGAAAATAAAAGGATATTTTGAGATGAGATATTGTGACATTACTGTATCAGCTCATGATTTGCCTTGAAAAGTACTGCTTTACATAAAAACTTATGTAAAATTTTGCACAGAAGTTTTTCACAGTGGAAACTAAAAGTGGCTCTTAGTAAAGTAAATGTTTTTGTTGTTTCCAGCTGCATTTATGACGGGACATTCAAGAAAAGACAGACACAGAATCAGTGACTGGCATGCCTACTTGGTCATTTATTGGCTATGCCTGATCAGAAGAGATGGCCATTGATCTTTCATGTTCCTTTCCTTATCAGGAAAATTAGCATACTATTATGAGAATAGAAACTTAACATTTATATGTTTATTCTTATACACATCCTAAAGGGTAACAATTTCCTCCACTAAAGAACCTAAATGTTCCTACTTATTAGCAGGACCTGGCCTAAGGAAATAAGACATATGGTACTAAACATCAGGGCTTGATAAGGAAGCACACCAGACCCTGATTCATGTCCAACATCTACCCATCTTTCCCATCCTCCCAAGAATCTTCACCAACGGAAGAGAAAGTACTCTGGAAAGGAGACTGGCTGGTCCAGGAACTAGTCAAGGCTCTATCAGATCTGGTACCTGTAGACCCAACCAGAGCCCTTTCTCCTCATTCACCATGCTTTAGCCACTCGGTCCTCCTTGAAAACATCAAGTGGCCTCATAGGACTGTAGGTCATAATGCTCTCCCTAACCGAAACACTCCTCCCCTCATGACATGGTTCTTCATGGGACTAGCTCCTATGTTCCTTTCAGATCTCAGCTTCAGTGTTATCTCCTCAGAGAAGTTTTTACAGACCACTCATATAGGTGGGTCATCTATACCTCCCCAAGGTTTTTTTCATCACTACATCTTCTTATATTTTCTGACTCCCTTCTACTAAATTTTAAGCTTACCTGTGAGGGCAGAACCATGTCTCTTCTTTTTTCGACATTTTATTGTATAATTTTTTTTTTTTTGCTCCCTCCATCCACTATAGTCAGGACCATGTCTTTTCTATTTATCATTATATGTCCAGTGTCTAGTACAGCAACTAGCATAAAGTAAATTTTTTAAAACATTTTTTTAGTTGTTGATAGATCTTTATTTTATTTATTTTTTATTTGTATGTGGTGCTGAGAATCGAATTCAGTGCCTCACACATGACAGGCAAGTGCTCTACCACTAAGCCACAATCCCAGCCCCAAGTAAATGTTTTTAATATGTATTTTTTTAGTTGTAGGTGGACACGATATCTTTATTTTACTTTTATGTGGTGCTGAGGATTGAGCCCAGTGCTTCATGTGTGCCAGGCAAGCATTCTACCACAGAGCCACAGTCCCAGCCCCTAAAGTAAATTTTTATTATACATATATTGAATGAATTAGTGAACACTTGAACAGCCTCCTAAGACTTCAGTTTGATCTCAGATTTCCGGGACCACAAAAGCTTACCTTCCACATAGGGGCCCATCTCTGGATGCTCCCTGACCCGCAGGGTACAGGACTTCTTTTGATTAGATTGCTTCAATAGATCCCGTACCCGTTCATTATAGATTTCCAGGAAACTAAAGGAGAGAAAGGCAACACAATTAGACTTTGAAAAAAAAAAGAAGGAAAAATACTAATCCAAGAATCTGAAGGTTCCAGGTTCCTTTTCCAACTTCTATCTCTGACAATCTAAGTCTTTGACCAAGCCAGGACTCCCCTTATGTGTCTTTCTACTTGTTTACAAAAGAGATGTAAGCAATGGCTTTCATCACTTCATGGTTTCAGGTTTATAATACAGTGCTTATTTGAGATTAGCCCTTGAGGGACTATTTCAACATGATTTTTGGCCATAGTATGTGGCCACCAGCTGTGTCCTGATCAGGCCTCCATGGCACATAGTCTATAGAGTATGTTTCTTGAGTGATTTTCAAACAGGACCCTCTATTGTTCTGTGAAGGCATCTCAGGGGCCATTGCTGAGCAGTGAGGGAAACTAATTAATAAGGGTTCCAGTCTCTATCCCTGCTTTAAATAGGGCATTTCTCATCTGTTTTATACACCGGAATTGTATGTAAGTTATGCTCTATCTTATCCACTGACATTTTATTCCTTCTTTAAAAAAGCAGTTATAATTCTTAATTAAAATCAGTGAAGAGCTGGTTACAGTGGCGCATGTCTATAATCACAGCAACCTGGGGGGCTGCAACAGGAGGATCAAAAATTTCAGGCCAGTCTAGGCAACTCTGTGACATCCTGAATCAAAATAAAAAATAAAAAGGGCTGGGGATGTAGCTCAATGGTAAAGTGCTGCTGGGTTCAATCTCCAGCACCAAAGGAAAACTAAAAAGAAAAAAAAAACAGTAAAGATTTTATGAAATAAGAAAGTAGACTTCTCACAGAAAGATCTTCATCATCAGAACACATATGTTTGCCTGTGAAGTTAGAAGTCAGAAAAAGAGGCTCCAGTTCAAAGCTAAACTATATTCACACTTGTCCCATACATTTTTTTCTCCTTAACATTCTCTTATCTAAACATAGTAATCCTAGTTGTGTGTGTGTGTGTGTGTCTCTCTCTCTCTCATTCATTCATACATTCATTCATTCACACACACACACACACACATATATGTTGTACATGGACATAATATCTTTATTTTATTTTATAAATATATTTTTTTTATGGTGGGACTTCAAATTGGTGCGGCCAATTTGGAAAGCAGTATGGAGATTCCTTGGAAAGCTGGGAATGGAACCACCATTTGACCCAGCTATTCCCCTTCTTGGACTATTCCCTAAAGACCTTAAAAGAGTGTACTATAGGGATACTGCTACATCGATGTTCATAGCAGCACAATTCACAATAGCTAGATTGTGGAACCAACCTAGATGCCCTTCAATAGATGAATGGATTAAAAATGTGGCATTTATACACAATGGAGTACTACTCAGCACTAAAAAATGACAAAATCATGGCATTTGCAGGGAAATGGATGGCACTAGAGCAGATTATGCTAAGTGAAGCTAGCCAATCCCTAGAAAACAAATGCCAAATGTCATCTTTGATATAAGGAGAGCAACTAAGAACAGAGCAGGGAGGAAGAGCATGAGAAGATGATTAACATTAAACAGGGACGAGAGGTGGGAGGGAAAGGGAGAGAGAAGGGAAATTGCATGGAAATGGAAGGAGACCCTCATCGCTATACAAAATTACATATAAGAGGAGATGAAGGGAAAGGGGGAAAAAAACAAGGGAGAGAAATGAAGTACAGTAGATGGGATAGAGACAGAAGATGGGAGGGGAGGGGAGGGGAGAGGGGATAGTAGAGGATAGGAAAGACAGCAGAATACAACAGACACTAGTGTGGCAATATGTAAAAACGTGGATGTGTAACCGATGTGATTCTGCAATCTGTATACGGGGGAAAAATGGGAGTTCATAACCCACTTGAATAAAATGTATAAAATATGATATGTCAAGAGCTATGTAATGTTTTGAACAACTAATAAAAATATATTTTTTTAGTTGTAGTTGACACAATACTTTTATTTTATTTTTATGTGGTGCTGAGGATGGAACCCAGGGCCTCGCACGTGCTAGGCAAGCGCTCTACCGCTGAGCCACAAATCCAGCCCCTTATTTGTTTATTTTTATGTGGTGCTTGGGATTGAACCCAGTGCCTCACACTTGCTAGGCAAGTGCTCTACCACTGAATTACAACCCTGCCCTCCCCCTTGGCATAGCTGTTCCCAGATGTTATAAACAGTAAAATATGTATATGTGTGTGTGTATATATACATATATTCCCACTTAAAGATTTGTATATTTTTATTTTATACACTCAAAATTTTAAGAAATAACATTCACAATCACTTAATTTTTAAGAACGAATATTTGTTCTTTTGGGGGTGATGGAAATGTTCTAGAATCAGTGGTAATGCTTGTATAGTCTTGGAAATATTATAAAAATCAAACTATATACTTCAAAATTTTGTACTACAGGCATTTTATGGTAGGTGAATTACATCTTAATATTTTTAGAAAGGACATTGAACATGGAAGAAAGAAATGAAGGAAGGAAACAAACTATGTTTAAGTGAAACTTAAATAGAAACTGGTAACCTTATGTCAACATTTCACTTCATATTAGTTAAAAATTTTTTTTTTAATTTTTTTATTGATTATTTAAAGCATTACATAGCTCATGATATATCATCTTTCATACATTTGACTGAAATTGTGTTTTGAACTCCCATTTTCACCCCAAATACAGATTGCAGAATCACATCTGTTACATATTCACATTTTTACATAATGCCATATTAGTGACTGTTGTATTCTGCTACCTTTCCTATCCCCTACTATCCCCCCTCCCCTCCCCTCCCCTCCCATCTTCCCTCTCTACCTCCCCTGCTATTGTTCAATTCTCTCCGTTTTTTTCCCTCCCCCTTGCCCCTCATAACCTCTTATAATTTTATATGTCATTGAAGGTCTCCTACCATTTCCATATGCTTTCCCTTCTCTCTCCGTTTCTCTCCCCCATTCGTCTTTGTTTACTATAGTCTTTTCCTCATGCTCTTCCTTCCTGTTCTGTTCTTAACCAATCTAGATGCCCCTCAATAGATGAATGGATAAAAAAATGTGGCATCTATACACAATGGAGTATTATGCAGCACTAAGAAATGACAAAATCATAGAATTTGCAGGGAAATGGATGGCATTAGAGCAGATTATGCTAAGTGAAGCTAGCCAAGCCCTAAAAAACAAATGCCAAATGTCTGCTTTGATATAAAGAGAACATAAATTGAACTTTTGAATAAACACATAAAAGGTTCTACTTGTTGAATATAGTATTAAAAATAAAGCACACAACTTAAAAGAAGATCTCAAGTGTGTGTGTGTGTGTTGTGTGTGTATTTAATGAGGATCCTGTACATAGAATACACAAAGGACTTTTAAAGCTTTATAATTAAAAGACAAACATCCAACTAAAAATAAGTGAAAACACTTGGAAAGACATTTCTCCAAAGTAGGTAAGAAATGGCCACAGGGGAAAAAAATGTTCAAGATTATTAGTCATCAGATAAATGACAATTGTAGTCACAATGTACTAATATATACATTGGAGTGGCTAAAATCTAAGGCTAGATTGACAACACCAAATGTTGGGAGGGAGTGGAATGACAACTATATCATCATGGTGGCCAAAATCAGGAGCAGCCCAAGTGTCCATTAATAGGAAAATGGACATGTAAAATGATGATTCCATAGAGGACTACTTAGCAATGAAAAGGTACAATTTATAGAGCCATGCGTGAATACAGGCAAATCTCAAACACATGCTGAAAGATGATGAGTGCAAAACACTGCTCACTGTAGGAACGCATGCATATGAAATCCCAGAGAGGCAAAACTGATCTAGATATGAGAAACAGAATGTCAGAACAGGGCTTGTTTCTGAGGGATGGAACTGACGAGGAAAAGGAGCATAGGACTTTCTGGAGTCATAAAATGTACACTAAAAATCTCAAAATCTCACTGCCAGTTTAGCCAAAATGAATCCATTTCTCTGCTTGAATCCAGGTATCAATATTATAGCTCCTCCCTGCCCAGATACTAAGTGACACTGGTGAACTGGAAGATTTGAGAAATATTCTTACTGAAGAATTAGCATTTCTCAATTTTGTCACCAAGCAGTAATTTAATTTTATAAATTGGAACTATAAAATACTTATTTGAAGTGGATTCCATTTACATAATCTCAAAACAATAAACAGTGCTACTATTAACATGAGAATAAGGTTAAAGATTCCTCCCAGCACTAAAAGAAGTGCTTCTCTCTGAATATACTTTGCTTGCTGGCTGGCTCAGGAATACATAACTATTAGGCTTCTAATTTTTGCTTTAGCTGCCGGGAAGTTCAGAGCCAAGTTCAGTGCTCAGTTTAATGATTAGCACCTTAGCCCCCTGATATATTAATTTTTTTCTGGGACAGAGGGTGTAAAAGGTGGTATTATAGTATCCTGTTCCTATTGTTAACCACTTTAAATCATCTGGGGAAAATAGTGACATATAAAACACATAAAATGCTGGCCAGTTTGACAAAATCAAATATTTTTTCAGTCTAGATATAAACATATCATATGCTTCTTTTATCAAAAATAGTTGGATTAGGAAGGATTTTTACTGTTGCTTAAATGAGCCTTCTGCAAAAGGTATGTCACTATCCACCTAAATAAATGATCGAATCATGTAAAAAAATCATCACTTTAAAATACAACTTACTGATAGGGAAACACTTCACTTATATCTAATTGTAAGGGTTAGACTTGAAGAACCAATGTAAAAGTACGGAATATGCATGTTAAGAGTCCCTCATGCATCATAGATGGCATGAGAAACTTAAGTGCACTTCATTACATTCTTAGGATAAAGGAAGAAACCAGATCAGTACACAAATGTGCTCACTGTTACTTGTCTGCAATAACTAGTGTCGGCTGCCTTTATTTTTTATCAGCGGGATAGGATATCTTCTGCCCCTTCTCATTTAACAAAGCCATACAACCTTGGACCTGAGCTGCTTCACTGTTCATGGATCCCATCAGCTTGTCCTCCTTTGGCACTCTTCTCCATGTGGCCAAGGACTCAGCACTTCTCTCACTGTGAACTCTTTCTGCTGACTTTTCTTGCATCTGACAAACTTGCTTTGTCGCAGCCTTTTGTGAATCAACTTTTTTATTGGGAGGAGAATACACACGTGTCCTCTGGCCTTCAGTGGAAAACTCCAGTGGTCCTAAGGGTATTCCACCAGGATTCAGAATTTTCTTGAGCGTTTGATAGTTTGGCTTTTCATTGTAAGCTAAACTATAAACACATGCTAAAAATTCAGCTATTTCACAGCAACTGCTTCCAGATGGAGCCCACTTCAGCACTGACCCAGGCAGCTCATCCAACAGATTTGTTTTAGCAGTCTGGACAGCCACAGGGTCCTTCAGGTTCTGTTCCCAGGGAAGTTTCCCACATGACCACCGCAGCATGCAGTAGCCGAGGATTTCAACATCACTTCTTCTGGACAGGGCTACTCCCTTGTGGGCATCCAAGCTGGTAAACTCTATTGTCCCATTATGGCCTTTTCTAGGATTTTCCTGATACTGTTTGTGGTTCCCATTGGGACAATATCTGTAGGAAAGTCCATAATCTGCAAGATAAACCTGATGTGGATTTTTATAACCCATAAGTAGATTGGCTGCTTTTATATCACCATGAACATATTCATTTTCATGTATATATTCCAGTACATCCAGCATTCTGATACCCAGGTGCAGGACAGTTGACTTTTTAAAAGTACCCTTCTGGTCTGAGATCTTCTGTAAATCTATTCCTAGTCTTTCCATTACCATAAATCTGTAACTTCTCCCCTGGAATTCAGTCAGACCAGTTCCATAAAACAAAGGAATTCCTAAATAATCAAGCTGTTTGAGTTCTATCCACTTTTTGATACACTCTTTTTTTGCAGCTCTCTGATAAAATTTAAGTTCTGAAAATAACGGGCCATTTTCTTGATATTCCACTTTTATAACATGTTCTGCATCTCTGTCTGGTTTGTTTGTGGGGAAAGCTAAATATATCAATCCAAATCCTCCAGAACCAATCATCTTGCCCAGCACCCATTGTTTTCCTTCCACATCATCCAGAACTTTGCCTTCTGGAAGTGGAACAGGAAGTCTGTATTTCCCATTTCTTCTTGGCGGCATCACTCCCGGCCTCGGTGTCCGCCGCCCGCCACACGCTGCCTGCCGCCTGTGCTCGCGGCCGGGCGGGCGCGGCCTCCAGTTCCCCGCGCAGGCGGCCCGCCAAGGGCTTAAAATTTTATCATAGAAAAGATGGTCTTAGTCTGGGAACTAGAGTTTGAGAACCATTTCCCTATAAAACCACCCAGTAAAGGATAGGAAAAAGAAACCCAAAAATCTAGTATTAAGCTTTGGACACGAAGGAAAGAGTTAGCCAGGGTAAGGTGGGCCACATAAGGAGACATCTGCTTATTAAGTCCAAGGATAAGGAATTAAGTTTTCTGTAACCTGAGAACCTAATTGTTTCTCATCTCCCTGTTCTATAAGATGTGTCTTCTGTGGCTTCTCTGCATCCCTCTGGTAACTCTGGAAGTAAGGAGAGGACAGATGAACATGCCAAAATTTGAAATGGCAGGAACATTTCAGGTCCTGGTACCTGACAAGTTCTTACCTTATTTTTATCCTACAGGAGGAAGGCAACGAGGCAGAGTCTTCTTCCTTGGTGAAGAGACCCTGCACAAACCACAGGGTTGGGATTTCACTGAAAGGATTAGACAAAAGAGACCTACTTTGAAAGGATCCAGTTAAAAGAGTCTGTACCTCACATATCCGTGGTGTAAGCCCAACAGAGGCCTAAAGAAGAGAAGAAAGGGAAGAATTATTGGTTATTCTAGGCAATGAGCTCTATGACTCAACACCCCAGAAACCAACTCAGCATGGAGGATGGGTACATGGGATCTTTGTGTTAGCCTTTTCACTTTAGGCAGTTTCACTAGAAGTACATAGAAGACTTATGTATCCCTGCCATCAAGAGACCCTCATGGGAGGAATGCACTGAGGGAGTCAGATTACTACCATAAGAAAGAAGAAAAGGAGAAGCTGGCAAACTTAGATATGTGTTTCATGCAAGAAAGATTACATCTTTCTTGCATAAACTCATTTTACTAATGTGGTCCTTCCTAGATCCCCCTACCTCCTATCCCTACATACAGGAAGACTAGAGAACCGGGGTGTCCAGAACATATATCTCAATTTAGAGAGAGGCATAATCTTTCTCCATCTTATATTCAGGTTAAGGGCTTTATACCCCTTGGTTTAGTGGGCAATTTCTTCTTTTAATTTCAAATATATGAAAACACACTAGACACAGACAAAATAAGTGATGAATCAGGCCTGAAGCAGCAGGATAATCTTTCAGGAGGAATAATGTCTCAGATAATGTCCCTGGATGATCTTATCTGTCACCGTTTCCACCAGTTCATCTCCCTGGGATACTTCTAAAACAGAGGTATTCTTAGGGAATGCTGCCCTTCTGAATTGCTGTAGATAAAGCAAAGTGCTCATTAAAACCTACATATTTTTTAAAGCCCCCAGTTTAGAAGCTAGTTTTCCTGCTTCCTTCTAATACACAGATATAACACTGGTAACCTTTTAGAGTGGCCATAGTAATCTCATCTCTGCACAGTTCTAGCCAGCACTGAAGATTCAGTTTAGGTCTTACTGACACAGAGTGATATAAGGCTTCAAGCGATGAACTTGGAAATAATATGACAAATTCAGTAGAACTGACAGGGACATTTTTGTCAAAGGGAGTTGTAAAATCCTAAGGTTCTTCAGGATTGAATAAGCAGGCTAATCAAAGTTTACCTTTCCATTAAAGTGATGAAAAACCCATTCTTAGTATAGAAGAGGGTTCATTAAATTTTGTTAAAGCTGACTGGCAATGAAAATCACATTCTATCTCACAGTGGCAAGAACACAAGATTCAGGCTTGTTGTGACATTAGAAACATCATTGTAGTAATAATACTTACTGGGGTCCCCAGCATGGTATAAGTCTTCCCAGAGCCTGTCTGCCCATAGGCAAAAAGGCATATGTTGTAGCCTCTGGCAGCTCCAGAGAGTACTTCAGTCCCCAAGTCTTGAAACACCTGTGACAACAAAAGCAGACCATGTCACTGATCCTTCTACCCATAGCAGATTTAAAATTATTTTTAATCTAAAAATTTATAAAATATTTCAAACACACATGACTATAAATTTCTACCATTTCACAGGAATAAATTCAGCTTCAGAATAAAGATGGCTAAGGAAAATGCAGTCGATCATTTAAATATTTTTATTTATTTATTTATTTATTTTGTATTAGGGATTTAACCCAGGGGTGCTTTATCACTGAGAAATTCCCAGAACTTTTTTTTTCCTTAGTTGTTGATAGATCTTTATTTTATTTATTGATATGTGGTGCTGAGAATTGAACCCAGTACCTCACACATGCCAGGCAAGTGTGATACCACTGAGCCATAGTCCCAGCCCACTCAGCCCTTTTTTAATTAAAAATAATGTTTTAGTTGTAGATGGACACAATACCTTTATTTCATTTATTTTTATATGATGCTGAGGATTGAACTCAGTGCCTCACATGTGCTAGGCAAGCTCTCTACCACTGAGCTACAACACCAACCACCATTTTTTATTTTTAAACTTGAGACAGGATTTCTCTAAGGTGCTTAGGCCCTTGCTTAATTGCTGAGGCTGCCCTTGAACTTATGATTCTCCTGTCTCAGCCTCCCAAGTTGCTGAGATTACAGGTATATGACACCACGCCAGGCCATGATCCCTAGTCTTAAGGCAAAGAGTCTAGAAAAAGAGTAAAGACATGCTGGCAAAATAATTTTTTTCCTCTCATGACAAGAAAATGTTCACTATGGTTAAGTGGATAAACCTACAGTGAAATATTACCCAGTAACATGTAAGTGCCAGATCTAAAGACACCACGCTAAGGATCAGGTAAGCTCAGAAATTAGGATATTCCTCATGAGTCTACTATATATACATTTTCTCCTCAAACTGCCCCTGATAGCTAGGTGGTTCTGTTGGTCATTTAGCTCAATAAACTTTATACTCAATAAACTTTGTGTAATGCCTGAAAGTTCTACTGGTCTTGAATAGGCAGAACTGTTCTCAGGAAAAAACAGCCAGGTTTATGAGGAAGGCACAGCTTCCCAGTTCAACCTTTCCATAACAGTATGTACATGGATGTCTGCATACCCTCCTGGTATGGTAGACATTCATATTTTGACTATTTGAGGGAAGTCTTTGATTGTGTAAGTCTTAGTGGCAAGGAGGGCCCAATCCTCTACTACAGAAGCCAAGCAAGCCAGATACTGCTCTTCACTTTCTGGCAGCTACAACACAGGCACATTAACTACGCTAATGTTCCCACTTGAGTTTTGAAAGAAAGTTGCAAAAACAAAGCAATGACTGATAAATCTCCAAGAGTTCAACAGTATTGCATGCTGCTGAGCATACAGTGGCAGAAGTACCAAGTGTAGTGCTCAATTAGACTATTCTGTGCTATGGTTTTGCCTAGGTTCCCTGTTACCTGGGGTCCCATGCTTTCCTGACCATTTTTCAACTTTCCTTTCAATTCTGTGAATTATCTGATATAGCTCCAAATTGTAGTATGGTTCTCACTTCAAAGCCATGTGTTCTTTTGGCAAGTTACTTAAATACTGTAGGCCTCAGTTTCTCTAACTATAAAATAGATCTTCTGTACCTCTATTACAAAAATTGTAATGATGATTAAGTGAGTTCATACATGAAAGTAGGGATAACAGGTACAAAGACAGGAGTTTCTAAGTCAAAATTATGCTACTTATTCTGTTTTAACAGCTGTAGCTATGCTTCTTGGCCAGTGAACTATTTGTTTTGTTTGTTTTTTTAATGCTTCCAATATCAGGCATAAAGCCAAAAGAACCCAGGGTACAGTGAAAGATTTGTGCCTAAAGATTTTTTAAAGCTCCCAGTTTAGAAGCTAGTTTTCCTGCTTCCTTCTAATATACAGATATAACACTGGTAACCTTTTTGGTGCCTTGTATAAATTCTACTTCTTTTCCCGGTATATCTAGCAGCCTCTCCACTCACTAACTCTATGTTAGCAAAGCTGAAAACTGGGCAAGGTCATTTACCTCCTGAAATCTGGCTGGGTGAAATTCCCACAATTTGAAGAAGGAGGGGTATATTTCTCTGCAATAGACTATTTTAGTTGGCTGCCATTCATTTATTTGGTTGGAAAATCTTTCATAAAACTCCTCTTTTCTTTTCTAGTGCCCCGTCAGGAGGTGGGAACAGAGATGCAGACAGAGCAAGGGTACATCTAGATCTCAGTGTTATTTCTTTCCATAGCTCATGCACAGCTGAGCAGATTAAGGATTATGAAAAATCAATAGAATGTTATTTTGTCCATGTCATTATCCAAATTCAAATAATTGCCTGAAAGTTTTATGTAAATATCTTTGAAGATACAATTTTCCCTCAATGGTAAAGATGTTAATAGGTAAAGCCACTAGGCTCCAAACCTGGGATTCATGGAAACTATCAAGATACACCTACTATTTTTTAAGAACTGTGGGGAAGAGCTCATTAAACATTCCTGGAAAATTCACAGCCTCAGAAGAGTACCAAAGGCCAGATAACACCATGTTCCACTCTCACCATGATAATAAAGTGAATCAAATGGAAACATTCACTGAATACCAACTACAATTTGAAAGCTAAAAAAAGTCACTAAACAGGAATCTGAAGATGCAGGGTTACATTCTAGAGAAATGGGTGGTCTTGATTCTTTTCTGGGGCATAAGTAGGAAGAAGCATTAGACAGAATGCATGTAATAAAAAACTTCCAGTTTTTTAAAGTGTTAGCTAAACAGGTGACAGCCCACTAGATACTGTTATATGGGGACTCCTACAACCTAAAGCCCAAAACAAAAACCTAGCAATACCCAAAATTCTAAATTCAACTGAATCTAGGAATGAAGATTCTTTTTAAAAGAAGTTTTCAAAAGAATAAGACGAGTCACAGACCAGGATAAAATATTAGCAAAAGACTTTACTGATAAAGGAAGAGTACCCAAAATAGACAAAGGAAACAACCTAATGAAAAATGGGCAAATTATCATATCTCAAAATATCATATTACTAAGTGGAAATCTGAAAAAGGCAAAATATTGTATGATTCCAACTAAATAACATTATGGACGCAATAAAAAGATCAGTCATTGCCAGGGGTTAGAAGAGATGACTGACTAGGCAGAGCACAGGGGACTTTTTTGAGCAGTGAAACTATTCTGTATATTACAACAAAAAGTCACATGCCATTATACATTTGTCAAAACTCAAAGAATGTACCAAGTGTGAACCCACAGATAAATTATGTACTTTGGGTGACAATGATGTGCTAAGGTATGTTCACAGATTGTAATAAATGTACTACTGTGGTACAGGATACTGTTAGTGGGGGCAACTCAACATGAGCGAGGAGAGGGTATGAGAGAACTCCATGTACTTTCTGCTTAATTTTGCTCTACCTAAAACTGCTTCAAAAAATAGTTCATTAAAAAATAAGTTCAACAAGATAAATCTTAAGGAATGGAACTCTCTGCTTGTTGGAAAGATATTAGTAACATTATCAGGCAAACCATTCTTAAATCCAACCAAAATGAACCTCATCTCTGGAGATTTCATGACTGTTTAAGATTTGTATTTTCCTAAAGGAATTTTTCACTGATAGGTATGTTTTGGGTAGTTTATAGTTCTTTCCTTTATGTATTATGTTTCCAAGTAGACTTATAAAAAATAAAAACACAAAATCACAGAGTTCCAACTTAGGATAAGAAAATGTTCAAAATAATAAATACTGAGCAGTGACACATACCTTTAATCCCAGCTACTTGAAAATCTGAGGCAGGAGGATCACAAGTTCAAAATCAGCCTCAGCAACTCAGCAAGACCCTGTCTTAAGATTAAAAATTAAAAGAGCAGGGGACTAGCTTAGTAGTAGAATGCCCCTGGGTTCAATCCCCAGTACTGAAAAAAACAAACAACAAAAAACCTTAAGGAACCCAGAGTTGCACTTACCTACACTTCTCATCACATGGAGATGATGAGGTAAAGTTAATACTATCTGTGCATCTACTGACCCATTCCCTCTTGTGATAGTATAGAAAAGGAGACTTTTGTACCACTTATTTGAAGATGAAGACAGAGTTATCTGTGTAAGATAAAAAGTAAATTTAAAAAAGGAAAAAAACAACTTAATTGGGCTTTAGTTGGTGAAAGGGCTCAGAATAGTTCATCTCTTCCTCTAATGGCTACATGAACCTAGCTAGGGATCAACAGACATAATTTGAGACATGGGCCAAGTGCAGACCAGATACTGTCTCTAGGCTTTTGTAGCAGATTTCACCAGAGGAAACAGGAAACAGCCTATATCTGACTTTGACAGATGAATCTAGATTTCCTATTTTCCTTCTCCATTTTATACTATGAACTACAGAAAACTTCATCTTCTGTGTTTAAGTATATGTATCCATGCAGTGCATACTATGGAAACTGGTAATTAAACACTTTCCAAGGAAATAACAGAGAGAAAAACTACAACAGAAATTTTGAAATGCAGGTGAACATGAACAAAGCCAACTGAAACCTGTGCCATACCCAATGGAAAGAAAGAACAGTTGTTATTCTGAAAGAAACCAGTCTTGAGACATGTAGGTCCCCGAACTGTATTAATCTTAGCCTAAGGCAGGAAACACTTATGTGTTTCCCATTAGGGACTATGAGAAATAGAAAGTCCAGTTGTCTATTTTCAGAACACAGTATTTGACCTTAAATGTAAAACTGAGATGTAAGAAAGGCAGTCAGAGAAGAAATAGAGCAGAATGTGGCTCAAGCGGTAGCGCGCTTGCCTAGCGTGCGTGCGGCCCGGGTTCGATCCTCAGCACCACATACAAACGAAGATGTTGTGTCCACCGAGAACTAAGAAAAAATAAATATTAAAAAATTCTCTCTCTCTCTCTCTCTCTCTCTCTCTCTCTCTCTGTCCCCCTCTCTCTCACTCTCTCTTAAAAAAAAAAGAAAGAAATAGTAACTTCAGGGTGTTGGGGTTGTGGCATAGCGGTAGAGTGCTCACCTAGCATGTGTGAGGCCCTGGGTTCAATCCTCAGCACTACAAAACAAAAATAAATAAAATAAAGGTATTGGGTCCTTCTAAAACTAAAAAAGAAATTATTTTATAAAAAGGAAATAGTAACTTCAAACACTTCTTGGAAGATGATATACAATCAATCAACAAATATATGAAAAATGTTCATCTCTAGCAATTAGAAAAATGCAAATCAAAACTACTCTAAGATTTCATCTCACTCCAGTCAGAATGATAGCTACTAAGAATACAAACAACAATAAGTGTTGATGAGGATATGGGGAAAAGGGCTCACTCTTTCATTGCTGGTGGGACTGCAAATCAGTGCAACCAATCTGGAAAGCAGTATGAAGATTCCTTGAAACACTGGGAATGTAATCCCCATTTGACCCAGATATCCCACTCCTCCATTTATACCCAAAGGACTTAAAACCAGCATACTTCGGGTACACAACTACATCAATGTTTATAGCAGCACAATTCACAGTAGCTAAATTGTGGATCCAACTTAGATACCATTCAGTAGATGAATGGATAAAGAAAATGTGGTGTATATACAAAATGGAATATTACTCAGCATTAAAAGAGAATAAAATCATGGCATTTGCAGGTAAATGGATGGAGCTGGAGAATATCATGCTAAGTAAAGTAAGCCAATCCCTAAAAACGAAATGCTGAATGTCTTCTCTGATATAAAGATGCTAACTCATTTTGGGTATGGGGGTTGAGCATGAGAGAAATAGAGGAACTTTAGATAGGGCAAAGGGGAGGGAGGGGAAGGGAGGAGGCATGGGGGTAAGAAAGACGGTGGAATGAGATGGACATCATTACCCTAAGTTCATGTATGAAAACATGAATGGGGTGACTCTACTTTGTGTTCAACCAGATACATGAAAAATTGTGTACTATGTTTACTATGAATTGAATTGCATTCTGCTGTCATATATAACTAATTCGAATAAATAAAATTAAAAAAAAGAAATAGTAACTTACGGCCTAGAGTTGTAGCTCAGTAGTAGAGCGCTGGACTAGCATGTGTGAGGCCCTGCGTTCATATATATTATATATATATATATGAAGTTTATTTATATACACATATGTATATAAATAAAAGAAATAGTAACTTGGGTAAAGAAGTAGGAACTGCACATGAGCTGTTATTGAAAGCTCACTCCTTTTCCCCATGCCAATTCAATAACAAAGTATGGTTTTGAGAAAAAGGAAAAAAGAAGTGTCTTGCTTTGCTAGCAAAGGAGAAGCACAGGAGACTCCTGTAGCAGAGGCCATGATTCTGCCCATCCAGGAGAACAGAGAGTTTTAAAGAAGAGATTCATTCCAGGTGTTCCCTTTAGGAGGTTGTGATTAAATAGCCAATTCTTAGATCTTCTGGCACCATCCCTGATGTCCGAATTACTTGGTTCCTGTGGTGGATATGTGTTCAAAGGAAGATATCTCGGCCTAGGATAGGAAGAAGGTGATCCTGCTCCCCACATGAAAAGAAAGCATGTCCACTTTAAAATATGTCTCAGTGGCAGAATAGCAAGGGTTATATTCAAAGCATGAGGTGACCACTGTTATAGTGTCAAAAGGTACTCAAACCCAGAAAAACCTTCCCACCTTACCCACTTCCCACTGCAGGAGAATAAAGGGATGTGGGGACAACTAAAGATATATTTCTTTAAATAACCCTTAGGAGACAGTACTCAGTCAATGAGGAACCAGGGGTGGATCTTCCACACTAGGGAATAAAATGCTGGTTGTAATTACTTTGGGTCTGCCTGCTTACCCAAACCTGATCTCTTGCAAGAACGTCAGGAAATGCCTCGCTTTTGGCTATACTTCATGTCTTTTTTTTTTTTTTTAAAGTTGTAGATGGACAAAATACCTTTGTTTATTTAGTTTTTTTATGTAGTGTTGGGGATTGAACCCAGTGCCTCACACACACTAAGCAAGTGCTGTGCCACTGAGACACTTCATGTCTTTTAGTCCATTCTTGGGGTTTGGACAGGTGAGAAACACAAAATTCAAATATTTTCAAACCTTTTCTCCATCTATAATGAATTCATCATATATTTGGGGCAACAGACCATATTCAGTTAACAGTTCAATACTGATGTATAGTAGAATATGAGTGAAAGGTACATATAAATACTATATTCTAAGAAAGGAAATGATTGTAGCCTAGGGTAGTTAAGAAAATCTTTGTGGTAGAACTGGCACTTAACCTGTGTCTGAAGCTATACTTACATATTCCAAAGTATTCCATGAGAGATGTCCCTACCTTGAAGTTCCCCACAATGTCTCCAAATAAAGGCCTTCTCCCTTAAGTTATGTTAACCCCAGGACTGTATCACTACAAAATTTAAAGATACCCTTGTCAGGACTGATAGATAGCTCAGTGGTAGAGTGCTTGCCTAGCATTTGTGAGGCACTGGGTTCGATTCTGAGCACCACATAAAAATAAATAAATAAATAAATAAATAAATAAAATAAAGGTATTGGGTCCATTTTAAAAAAGATACCCTTGTCATTTCAATCCTTTAGGAAATCAGGAATTCTAGGTGGAGGAGTAGAATACCCAGGTCATTTAACTCCCTCTGAAAAATCCTTATATCTTGCCATCTCTTAATACCTGCCTGTAAACCTTGAAAAGTTTACTCTTAGAATTAAAGATCTTCACCTTAGGAACAGCAATCACTCAGCAAGTAACTCCAGAAGCAGTCCAACAAACCTCTCTGCCCCCATCCCTTCATTCAAGTTACTTTTATTTGAACAGGAAGTATGAGTACAAAAGGGAGAGATGTCAGAAGTTAAGCCTGAACAGAGGGACCCTTTGGATGTAGCAGTGGCCTATTCTTACCATGCAAACCTTTAGTGGTGTGAGAATATAATTTCTAAAACAAAAAGTACTCTGTGGCCAGACAAAACAGGATCTTTCTAGGAGCTTTTGCTTTGGTTTTACGGACCAGCTCTCTTCTCACCCCACTCCCACCCCCACCACAACAGGATTGATCCATGAGCTCACTCCTAAGGAAGAAAGAGAAGGACATAGAAGGGATAATTTTCTTAACTCTGACACAAGTCTAAAGAATATTTAAGTGTCCCTGCTTAAAATTTCTCTGACCCTAAAATTGCTGTCATGACTAGAGACCTAGGAAGAATTTTAAAAAGACTAAAACAACTGGTCATGGTGACATATTCCTATAATCCTAGCTAATCTGGAAGTTGAGACAGGAGGATCACAGTTTGGGGTCAGCCTGGGGAACATAATGAGAACCCCTCTCAAAATAAATAAATAAAAATGAACAAATAATTCTGTCTTTATCAAAGTGGATTCATTAGACTGATTCAGTTAGCAGAAAAAAAGAAAGGAAGAGGAAAAAAGGCTGAAAATTGTAAGCACGTCTATCTTTCTTTTGTCTCCCTTCAAACTATATGTAGACTTATATAACTTTATATATATATACATATATATATATATATACATATATATATATATATGTATATATATATATATACACACACACACACACTATATATATATTTTTTCAGTACTTCTAAATTAGAATCAAAATGGCATCCCAAAAGGGAAAAAAAATTTAAAGCACTAAGTGCATTGCCGAACACATTATTCATGGTACTCTCCAGTTTTATTACAATTATATAAATTTCATATGGTTGGTACTCATACTTAGAATATATGTTCTTATATACTGTTTTTTATTTCTCTATTTTGAGAATTTCTCTTTTTGGTTTTCACAACGACTTTAGAGATTCAAAAGTCAAACGACAATCCTAAGTTTTGGCAATTGACAAATTTTCTCATTCACCTAATAACATAAGAGAAAGATGAAACACAAAATTGCAATGAAACATCAATAGCAACTAGCCTTATGTTACGATTGCCAAAAGTATAGGGTGCAAAGAAAATAACAGAAGAGCCACCCTTTACTATTCCTAAGCCCCCAGTTTCCAAAATTTTGTGAATTCATCTGTCCTTAGTCAACAATCCCTATCCTAAAATAAATTTGCTAAATTTGTTTGGTTATTTTTAATTTGCTCCACCCAGCAAATTCTCTCCTCACACTCTTACCTCCTCCTCTACCTTTGTACTGATGTGTATTAATAGCTAACCATGATTCAATTAGATTAATTTAACTTCCAGAGATTAAATAGCATCTTGGTATTTCTGGCATTAGTCAGCAAACACAAGAAACAATTCTGCACTTAACTTTTGTCCAATAACTGTGTCCCTGGGACATGTGAAACCAAACAAGGTAATCAGGAATCTGTGCCTCCAAACGGCTTTTATCACCTCTCACAGAAGAGTTAGCATGACTCAAGGAAGAAGGAAAAAATGGAGAACATTTTGTTCATTCAACAAAATTTAGACGTGCTATCACAAGTGATATACAGTTATAAACCTTGATGTCCTCCTCACCCTTTGGGATGGATTGCCAATCCTTTCCTTTCAGCTCAGAATATGATCCTCCACCCCTTCACACTTTGAGACAACCCAGCCTAAGAAGCTGTAGTTCAAACAGAGTGAGAAATGTTATCTATGCAGGTATATAAGACAACATGGAGAGTCAGAGCCTGAAGGAGAGTAAGGAAGGCCACCAAGGTGCAACTCAGAGATGAAGCAAAATAAGAAATGTATTCAAACAGAAAGATGGTAGTAGAGAAAACAGAGATTACTTACATAAAGGGGGCACAGATAAGTAAGAAAATCTGTTAAGAATACTAAAAGCCAAGTTTCTCATTATCAGAAGAAGTTACAAATAAGGGAAAAATTTGGGGCTGGGGTTGTGGCTTGGTGATAGAGCACATCTAGCATATGTGAGGCCCTGGGTTTGATTCTCAGCACTGCATATAAATAAATAAAATAAAGGTCCACTGACAACTAAAAAAATATTTTTTTTAAAAAAGTGGGGTAAATTTAGACTGAATGGTATAGTGTTACATCAGA
This sequence comes from Spermophilus citellus, assembly GCF_964194105.1. Taxonomy (NCBI): domain Eukaryota; kingdom Metazoa; phylum Chordata; class Mammalia; order Rodentia; family Sciuridae; genus Spermophilus; species Spermophilus citellus. The sequence continues at coordinate 136,340,001 of NC_138185.1, forward strand.
ATTAGTGAAAACTCATATACTCCAATATAGATAGATGGTAGATAGGATGTAACTGTGTATATATGTGTGTATAAACATATGCAAATGTATGTTTCTTAGGTTTGTATAGCTACACTAAAATGACCTGGGAACAGTGATACTGAAAAGCAATGATCACACTTAGCAGCCAGAACTTGGTTTCTAAATACCATTTTTCACTAATAGGAACAATCAATTTTTATTTTACAATAAAAATAAAACAAAAAACCATGAGTATATGCTACTTTATTTCAAATAAATATTTTGAAAATCTGATAGGGATAGGATATTTGGCATAGTCTCAAAGTAATTCCTATCAAATTTTTATTTTTAGGTTTTTTATTTTTTGGTACTGGGGATTGAATCCAGGGGCAATTAACCACTGAGCCACATCCCCAGTCCTTTTTTGTATTTTATAAGAGACAGGGTCTCACTGAGTTGCTTAGTGCCTTGCTAATTTACAGAGGCTGGTTTTAAACTCATGATCCTCCTGCCTCAGTCTCCCAAGCTGCTGGGAGTATAGGCGTGTACCACCTCACCCAGCCCCAACAAAATTTTATTATTTATTTTTTCAGTACTGGGGATATATATATATATATATGTTATACATGGGCACAATATCTTTATTTTTGTTTGTTTATTTTTATGTGGTGCTAAGGATCGAACCCAGTGCCTCACATATGTGAGGCAAGCGCTATGCCACTGAGCCACAACCCCAGCCTTCTCCTGCCTTTTTTATGTTTACATCTTGAGACAAAGTCTCACTTAGTAGCCCAGGCTAGCCTCAAACCTTCCAAGTAGCTGAGATTACAGTCATGGACCACCATGCCTGGCTCCAGCAAAAATATTTATTAATTACAAAGCAGAGAAAAGAGTAACTTTATAAACTGGGTTCAGTGGCACATGCCTGTAATCCCAGTGGCTCAGGAGGCTGAGGCAAGAGGATCTTGAGTTAAAAGCCAGCCTCAGTAACTTGGAGAGGCCCTAAGCAGCTCAGCAAGACCATGTCTCTAAATAAAATACAGTGTTTCAGCACATACATACATACATAAAATATAAAAAAGGGCTGAGCATGTGGTTTAGTGTTAAGCACCCCTGGATTCAATCCCTGGTTTAAAAAAAAAAAGAGTAGCTTTACAGTGTGAAAGTCTCCCAGATACTGTGTAAACCAAATAAGCAAATTGTAGTGATCCTTTTACCAAAGATGCATAATCTGAACGTAATCATGAGGAGACCCTAGACAATCTGATAGACCCAACCTGATTTTCTCTTAAAATTGGGAGCCATCTCACCACAAAGCCATGAAAAGATAATTTCGGCTTTACTATAAATTACTGCAAATTCTGAACCTGCTTGGAATGCCTGCCCATGCCTTGAACTCACCCATGCCTGGCTCTCTGACCAGATAGCAGCCCTCTCTGAACCTTTAGTGACACCTCACAAATCTTGGCCTTCCCTGGCCAGATAACAACCCTCTCTGAGGCTCTAATGACCTTAAATTCTAATGTCAGGGCCAGCAAAAATGTAAACTACCATTAGTGTTATGCTCATCAGAGTTCTGTTATCTGTAACCCTCCTTTGTGTAACTTTCTGGGCTATAAAGCTGGGCTGCAGGAAAGCTGCGGCTGCTGTCTCATTCCTGCGGTTCTGGGTGGGAGAGGCAGCCCGGCTGGTCGAAATAATAAGCTTGCTTTAATTTGATTTTAATTGGAGTCAGTGGTCTTTTCTTGCATACTGGTCTAACAAATCCAAATCAAGTCTACAAAATAACTGGCCTGTAATCTGCCAAAGTGTCAAGATTATAAATATCAAAGAAAAACTTGGGACCTATTCCAGGCTGCATTAAACTACAGATAAGATAATACAACAAATGATTCTGAACTGAATATTTTTGCTATAAGAAAAAGAGTAGGACAATAAGTGAAATCTGAATGGGGTCAAAGGATTAGATGGTAGCAATGTAATAATTTAATTCCCCATTTTGGACAATGAATTATGATTACATTACAGAATGTTCTTTTTCTAGGAAATACACATTTAAGTAATAGGGGCAACTGAGTATCAGGCTGGCGACATTCAAATGGTTCAAGAAAAATAATTAGATAAACTTCTATCTTAGTCTGTCATTGTTTCAAAATTATTTAATTTTAATTAATAAAAAGATACGAAGGAAAACAAACAACAAAAAAAGAAAGTACACTGGGCTTTGAGTCAGGCTTGAGATCATGTGGATATCAGTACTGCCACTTACAAGTTGTGCTGACCTAGGGAGTCATATGCTGTACTTCTCAGTAAAATGGCGATGATGATGAAACCTCCAAGTTTATTTTCAGAATTAAAGGAAATGAACACTTAATTAAAAAAATATATGAAAATGATAATCAAGTGTAAGATATTTATTTTGCATTTCTTTCAAAACTAACAACTATAAAAAGAAAACAAAATGTATTATGAGTTAAAAGAAACATGCTATGGCACTACATCAATCAAGATCTGAGCTAGACCAGATGGTACCCTCGATTTAGAATAATTCAAGATCAGTTAAATAAAAAGACTATTTACAAAGGTAAGGAGCAGAAAAACAAGGGATAGGGAAGTTACCTAGAACCAGTAACAGTGGAAATTCACTACCCCTTGGCCCACAGGGACAAAGGAAGGAAGTAGTCATCTAAACTTGGAAGAATCAAAAGTCATGCAGAGGGGCTGAGGTTGTAGTTCAGTGGTAGAACTCTTGCCTAGCAAGCGTGAGGCACTGGGTTTGTTCCTTGGCACCACATAAAAAGAATATTTTGTTTATTTAGATTTACAACTAAAAAAAAATCTAAAAATAAATTTTAAAAAAGTCAAGCAGAGAGAACCAGTTTAAGAAAAGCTTGACTTTAAGTTAAAGACAGGGCAATCCTACTGGGGGAAACCCTTCCCTCTGATGTTCTGCTAAGATTTCCTTTGTTCATCCCCAACCTCAAACCTAAGTGCAAGCAGCCCCACTAATTAGTATCAAAAGGATACGAAGTATCAAAAGGAAGGTATTCAACAAAACATAAAAGAAGTAAAGGATGCTGACTGAAGAACTTGGAAATACTTTATGAAATTGGGGTCTGAGACCCAAGTAGAATTTCAATGATGGGAATGATGTTCTAGACAGTACAAACAGCATGTGTAAAGCTTTGAGAAATGAAAACACATGGCTGGCTGTGTAGAATTTAGAAAATCAAATATGCTAGAGATAAGCTTGAAGCCATGCTAAGAACCTAGGCTTTATTTGCTTTCCTCTAAAGGCTTATTGCATTATTTATGGCAGTATCTCAAGGAACATGGGTAGTCACTGTTCCACCATGAGAAATTAACAGCTTGAGGTCAACAAGACAGGATAGAAATTAAGAAACTACTTGAATCAAAGAAGAAATCAAAACTGAAATAATAAACCAGAGCTTAAACCATAGTACATCCATACAATGGATAGTATGTCCACACAATGGAATATTCTTTAGAAAAATTTTTAAAAAGGAATGAATGCAATAACAAAGAGAGATCTCAAATGTATTAAGTGGGGAAAAAACTATTCTTAAAAGGTTATTATATAAATTTTGTATTTGGAAAAAGCAAAACTATAGAAACAGGAAACAGATCAGGGTGCCAGAGGATAGGGTAGGAGAAAAGGATGAATAGAGAGGTGCAGGACTAGAAAGCCTCTTGAGGTGTTGAAATAATTTTTAATCTTTCTGTCACGATGATGATTATAAGAATCTATGCATGTTAAAAAATTTTAAAATGTACATCTGAAAAGTGAATTTTACTATATGTAAATATTAATCTTTAAGATTTCAACAAAATCAGAGTGAATTAATATAAAAAACTAAAATTGACTAGAAAGCAAAATATGTTAGGGTAAACATATGGTAGACAGGGTACATAAGCTATATGTTTGAGAAAAAAACCCAATAAAATAAATAATACTTCAGTAAAAAGGTCAAAAACATGCAGTAGCGCATGCCTGTAATCCCAGTGGTTCAGGAGGCTGAGGCAGGAGGAGATTGCAAGCTTAAAGCCAGCCTCAGCAACAGTGAGGCACTAAACAACTCAGTGAGAACCTGTTTATAAATAAAATACAAAACAGGGCTGGGGATATGGTTCTGTGGTCAAGTGCCCCTGAATTCAATCCCAGTATTCACCTCCCCCCAAAAAATATATATAAAACTAGAGACAAGAATAATAAATTATTTATTTATCTTTTAGGAGGATATAATATCTTTATTTTATTTTTATGTGGTGCTGAGGATTGAACCCAGTGCCTCACATGTGCTAGGTGAGCACTCTACCACTTGAGCCATAACCCCAGCCCAAGAATAATAAATTTTGAAAAATATATTTTTTAAAATTAGAAATAGACATTCATGCACAGTGAATATACTCTAGGGCCAAAAATTTGGACAATTGGAGGAAAGTGATGATTATTTAGCTCAATATAAATTATAAAAATTAACTTAAATAAAATGTAATCTAAACTAATAAGTGGAAACCAAGAAAAAAGAATTTAACAATCAAATAGGAATATAATAATCAAAATTGTTTAGCATATTCTTTTTCTATATAGTTGTTGAAACTCATAATTACTTTTTTGGGGGGTGGGAGCAGTTTACTGGGGATTGAACCCAGGGGCACTTAACCAAGCTACAACCCAGCCCCTTTTTGTTTTTTTATTTTGAGATGAAATCTCACTAGGTTATTTCGGACCTCACTAAATTGCTGAGGCTGGCTTTGGACTTGAAATCCTCCTGCCTCAGCCTCCTGAGTTGCTGGGATTATAGGTATGCGCCACTCCTGCCAGCTAACAGTAACTATTTAAAGTACAAATTAGTATCCTCCATTTCTCTACTGAAAGCTGTGTGTATTTAAGTACACAGAAGTCTATTATTTTTCAATTTGTTAATTAAGATTAACCCAAATTTTACCTAAAGACGTACTTTTTGGGCTGGGGATGTGGCTCAAGCGGTAGCGCGCTCGCCTAGCGTGCGTGCGGCCCGGGTTCAATCCTCAGCACCACATACAAACGAAGATGTTGTGTCCGCCGAGAACTAAGAAAAAATAAATATTCAAAAAAAAAGACGTACTTTTCCTGGCTGGGGCTATAGCTCAGTGGCAGAGCGCTTGACTAGTATGTGTGAGGCACTGGGTTTGATTCTTAGCACCACATTAAAAAAATAAACAAAATAAAGGCATGCTGTCCATCTACAACTACAAAAAAAATTTTTAAAAATATGTACCTTTCCTTTTAATTTTCTGAGATCAAACAGAAATGTGAAATAATGTTAATATACTTGGAAACTAATACAATTATGTAAAAGAAGTTAAGATTATTTATTCAAACAGTACTTGTAGTGTATCTAAAAGCAAAATACAATGCCAGGATGTTGGGCCTTGTGGCACACATCACTAATCACAGAGTCTCAGAAAGCTAAGACAGGAGAATTGCAAATCTGAGGCCAGCCTCAGCTAACAAAACCCTCTTGAAAAAATAAAACAGGCATGGTGGCACACACCATGTGCCATCCCAGTGGCTTGAGAGGAGGAGGCTGGAGGATCATGGGTTCAAAGCCAGCCTCAACGAAAGGTGCTAAGCCAAAAACCAATGAAATGAAATACCTACCATAGTATTTTATTTAGAGACATCCCCAGCCCTGTCTCTAAATAAAATACAGAACAGGACTGGGGATGTGGCTCAGTGGTTGAATGTCCCTGAGTTCAATTCAGCCTCAGCAAAAGTGAGGTGTTAAGCAATTCAGCAAGACCCTTTCTCTAAATAAAATACAAAATAGGGCTGGGGATGTGCCTCAGTGGTCAAGTGCCCCTGAGTTCAATCCCCAGTATCAAATAAATAAGTAAAATAAAAGGGGCTGGGAATGTAGCATGTAGCTCAGTGGTAGAGTACCCTTGGGTTCAATTACCAGTACCACCAAAACAAACAAACAAAAATCCCCAATGCCAGGAACGGATCTTACTTTTTAAGGTGAATTGTTAGGATTAGTTTGCACAATGAATACTTATTAGAAGTGTTTTATTCAAAACCAGGGTTTTAGGGCTGGGGCTGTGGTTTGGTGGTAGAGCACTTGCCTAGCACACGAGAGGCCCTGGGTTCAAACCTCAGCATGGTATAAACATGAAATAAAGCTATTGTGCCCACCTGCAACGAAAAAGTAAAAAAAAATAATAATAATAAATAAATATATATATATATATATATATATATATATATATATATATATATAAAGATAACATCCCCCAAAACCAGGGTTTTAGAACCAAATAGCTAGTTAGTTACATTTACTAAGGAATTATTTTGTATTAACTTTTTTTTTATTAAATATAAATATAAATTCATTTAATTCTCACAAAACATCTCTGAGGGAGTTACTACTATTCTCTAATTTTCACATGAGAATACTAAAGTGACACAAAGCTCTTGCTCTCAACCACAGTGATATTCTGTACCTTACAAAATATCTGCTGGCAGGGCTGGGGCTGTGACTCAGTGCTAGCTCACTTGCCTGGCATGTGTGAGGCACCGGGTTCAATTCTCAGAACCACATATAAATAAATAAAATAAAGGTCTATCAACAACTTAAAAATAAAACTGCTGGCAGAGTTATTAGGAAAGGCAAATCTTATCTGTTGAACTCTAAGTTATTACCCAACAATTTAAAATTGTTCTTCAAGGTTTTCTTACTTCTGGTTATTTTAATTTGCACTGGAACAAACTTTACTGTGTCTCACTCTCAGTATTTCTGAAAAGAAGTTTCACAAATGTTTTGTAATGGCCTTTGGCCAACAGCAATAAAATCCAATCCTACTGCCATTTCTTGATCCTTTCTAGAGTCTTTTTGCTCCATTAACCTTTTTATTGGCACAAGAAGAGAATTATAATCCATCCTCAAGTTTCACTCACATGGGCATTATTACTTAATCAGAATTTGAAATGTTATTAGAAACTGAGACAATTATATTTTTTCTTTCTTTGTTATTTTTCAAATAATAGAGAATACTTACTTTTTACTTCTAGTGAAAAAAAATACAATGAGGAAAAATCTCACCCTAATCCCACTCACTGAAATATTCAAAAATACCCTGATGTGTATCCTTCCATATCTTTCTCCATATACACAAGGATATATAGTTCTGTTATCAGTGAAATAGATACATGAAATACACATTAACCTGTAAATTGTTTTTATCATATATCATCACATACAGGTTACATTATTAGCTATAAATGTAACTCTTTTTTCATGTGTACATGCACAACTACAGATGCACAAATATAAAGTAACTGAGCATTCATGCTATGGGGAGTTTTTTTTTTTTTTTTTTTTTTTTTTTAACTTACAAAACATAGAACCTTTCTGCCTTCATTGTTTCCTCTTCCTCCTAGATTAATCTCCACTCCCAGGTAACATGTTAACAATTAGTCCCTTTTTTGTTCTTCACATAGTCATTATTATAAACAAACACTCTTGCATATTTATGAGTTTTAAAAAATGGATTTTTATTATACACCTCAATTTTCTCAGTTATACCATTGTATAGAAATTCTTCCAATGGCATGAATGCACCAAAATTGATTTCAACCATTCCCCTAGGAATGAGAAATCACTTTGTTTGAACTATTTTATCCCTACTAATACTGTTTCCATAAACATTCTTGACCATATATGCTAGGAACTGATACTTAATGGTACTCATAGGACAAAAGTTATATGTTTATTTTAATAAATATTGCCATATTGCTTTCTAATTCTCTATATTCTAACTAACAATCAATAATATACTAATAGTAATATAGTTCCTTTTAGCTGTTTTTGGTTTGAACCAGAACAAATTTATATCTTGTTACTATAATAACAGTGAGTTTAAACTTAATACTTTTTTTTAACTTAATACTTTTTGACTTTTTGGATTTGCTCTCCTATGAGGTGACTATTCATACATTTTTATCTATTTTCCTATTAGTTCTGTTTTTCTTTGTCCATTTGAAAGTCTTAGTATAAATAGCAGCCCATTATCTGTCATATACATTGCAATTTTTTTTTCAAGTCTAATGATATTTTTTAAGTTAACAGATCTCCTTCTCTTCTGTTAAGCAGAGCTAGGTTTACAGAAAAGCTGAACAGAAAGGAAAGGGTTCCTGTATACCCTTCTCAGCACTCCCACCTCCCAGTTACCTCTATTATTAACATTTTGAAGTTAGTGTGATATATTTGTTACATGATAAGCTAATACTGATACAGTTATTAAAGTACATAGTTTACATTAGGGTTCACTCTTTGTGTTGTACATGCTACAGGTTTTGACATGTAATTGTATAATGTACAATGACATGTATTTATCATTACAGTATACAGAATAGTTTCACTGCCCTAAAGATTCCCTGTATTCCATCTATTTATCACTCCCTCCCTTCCCCAGGCCATACTCATCTTTTTATTGTCTCTATAGTTTTACTTTTTCCAGAGTGTCAGATAGTTGAAATTATATAATCTGTAGCCTTTTCAGATTGGCTTTTTCATTTGGCAATATGCATTTAAGGTTTCTCTGTTTTTTCATGGCTTGATAACTTATTTACCACTGAATATTTATCTATGTGTGAATGTAGCATATTTTATTCACAAATCAAGGACATTTTAAGTCACTTCCAAATTTTGACAAATATTTTGACACATATTTTTGAGTGGACATAAGTTTTTAACTCATTGGCCAATGTCAGCTTTCTTCTCATATTACACTGAGATAAGAATTTGGGAATAGAGAGGGGATAAAACACAAACCAAAACCAAAAAACAAAACAAAGCAAAAAAACCTGAATCTCAAAGGAGAAGCACCATAGACCAGTGGAATTCAGGAAACACCCATGAACTGTTGGAATGCAAAACAAACAACTCAGCCCATATCCTTGTCTGCAGAACATAGAGCATGATGTAAGGACAAGGAGCAAGTGCAAGAAAAACAAAACTCTACCCTGACTCCACCTCTAGTTCAGCCCCTACCTACTATCTCTCTTTCCTGCACTCTTTCTCTTCAAGTGCTTAATCCTTGCTTCTCTAAATAAATCCCTGTGTGTGCTTTTGACCTGTCCTTAAATTATTTTCTATGATGTATGTCAAGAATCCCACTTGTTCTGAGTTGTGGTCTCCCTCTTCAGGATCTCCTCAGTGCCTTTCCAGTGACAGTACCAAGATCTCTTGAGATCCACGCATTCAATCCTAGCCTCTAAGAACTCCAAAATAGTCCCTAGGTCTGTTCAAAGCCCTATACCAGCTTCCTCAATTAGAACTGCAACAAAGCTTAAGACCTTCCATACACCCCCTAGATCCTGATTGCCTGCTGATCCCAGTAGCTTCTCGGCTTAAGAAAAGTTTGTGCTAGGTACAGAAGGAAGCTTGTAACAGGGATGCACTTCACACTTTGAATATAACCCTTGCTGCTCTGCCTCTGTGGCTTATATTAAAACTTACATGGGGCCAGGGTACGGTGGCTCACGCCTATAATCCCAGTAGCTCAGGAGGCTGAGGCAGGAGGATTGTGAGTTCAAAGCCAGCCTCAGCATGACCCTCTCTCTAAATAAAATACACAAAAGGGCTGGGGATGTGGCTTAGTGGTTGAGCGCCCCTGGGTTCAATCCCTGGTACCAAAAAACCAAATAAACACACACACACACACACACACACACACACACACAACACCCCCCCCAAAAAAACACACACAAAAAAACAAATCACCTGACACGGGTTTTTGTTTTTCTATTTTGTTTTGTTTTTCCTCTTTTTTCTCCCTCTCTCCCTCCCTAAACTTGGAGGAAACAAGATTACTCTTCTTCCCATCCTAAGCTGGGTTATCTGGCCTTGAGCAAACACACACCACAGGAATGAAGTAATTCAGACTTCAGGATGGGTCCAGAAGACCTAAGAAATGGCTATTTCTAAAATCTACATGTGAATTATAGCCCCTGACAAGCCACACCAGGAATGCAGCCTTGAAATTTCCTCTTTAAGAGCTCTCTGTTTTCCCTGATGGTCAGAATCACAGCCTCTGGGACAGGAGGCCCCTGTGTTTCTCCTTTGCTAGCAAAGCAATAAGACTTCTTTTTCCTTTTTCTCAAAACTGTGTCAGTAGTGGCCCTCTTGGTGCAGTGGGCAGCACATCAGTCTCATAATCAAAACTGTGTCATTATTCCATTGACATTGGGAACAAAGACCAAGCTTTTGGTAACAAGCAGTGACACATTCAAGCTTAGATCTTTCTGATTATCCCTTAAGTATGTGATCTTCCCTGATTCTTTAACCTCTTAACACAATGTACCCCACCATCCTATAAAATACTCCAAATTCTATTAATCAGACTGAGTTAGTTGGCAATACCTTCAAAATGCCCTGTTAAAACACACAGCCTGGGGGAACTGGGGTTGTGGCTCAGTAGTAGAGCTCTCGCCTAGCATGTGCGAGGCCCTGGGTTCGATCCTCAGCACCACATAAAAATAAATAAATAAAATAAAGGTAATGTGTCCAACTACAACTAAATAATAAAATTTTTAAAATTATATATATATAATATATATATATTTAATATATAATTATATATATAATTATAATATATATATATATATATATATATATATATATATATATATATATATATATCTCCATCCCCACACAGGCTGGGCTGGGGATATAGCTCAGTTGGTAGAGTGCTTGCCTCGCATACACAAAGCCCTGGTTCAATCCTCAGTGCTACCAAACCCCCTCCACCCCTACACACACACCAAAACAAACAAACAAAAAAAACCCAAAAAAACACCAACACACAGGCTACTGGGAGTATTATCTATTTATTGCTGAGACAGAAGAGAAGGGCTTGATGTTCCCAAAGAGGTACTTTTTTTTGCCCTGTTTCCACCTTTGATAGCCATCACTGGCAGCAACTATATCAGATGGCCCAAGGCCACTCAGAGACTTTTGCTTTTATTACAACAAGCTTCAGTAGCAAGTCTATCCCAGATGATTCTACCCCTTTGCAGTTACTTCAACTGTCCCTAGTCTAGTCCATAAGGAGTACCTACTTTACCCTTGACTAAGCACACAAAATCTGTGATTAGCTAGCAGGATACTTGTGCATATGTAAGCCTGTCTTTTTCTGTCTATAAAATAAGCCTTTTCCTCACCTTTATTGTAACAGTTTGTGTACTGCTTCCTCCTATGCTGTATCAAAAGTCCTAATAAAACCTCATCTGGGGGCTGTGGATATAGCTCAGTTGGTAAAGTGCTTGCCTGGCATGCACAAGGCCCTGGGTTCAATTCCCAGCACCATCAAAAAAAATTAAAAAATAAAAAATAAATTAAAAGGGCTGGGGATGTGGCTCAAGCGGTAGCGCGCTCGCCTGGCATGCACCAGTATACAAACAAAGATGTTGTGTCTGCCAAAAACTAAAATTAATAAATTAATAAATTAATTAGAAAACACTCTTCTGGATGATTTTACCTTGCCTATTTGTGATTTATTTACTTATTTCCTTCTCTTTCTTTTGTATTACTCACAATTGAACCCAAGGGTGCTCTAACAGTCACATCCCCACCCCTTTTTATTTTTTAAAACAGGGTCTTGCTAAGTTACCCAGGTTAGCCTCAAATTTGCAATCCTCCTGCCTCAGCCCCATGCAAAACTATGCCTGGACTTATTTGTCATTTCTATCTGAACTAAAGCAGGCAGAGCTGATTTACCACTAAGAACTAGTAAAGGCTGCTTACAGTGAAAGTGGCCAGCAGTGAAGGCTGGTAACATTGAGGGCAGCTAGTAGTGACAGAATAACAGGGAGTAACAGAGAGCTTTGGGGAGCTGCCAGGAGCTGCTAGTTCTGGCTGCTGAAAGAGTTCCAGAGAGTTCCTTGTAGATGCTGGCTCTGGGTGCTACCAGAGCAGTGAGGAGAGCTGCTAACACTAACAACTGGAAGCCGTTGATATTCAAAGCTCAGAGCTGCCAACACTAAGGAGGGTGCACTTTGCTTATTCATGGTTTCTATCTGAATTGAGCAAAAGAAGCCTCAGGTGATGGGAACACTGCCACAGACTTCTGCTCAGGGATACATTATTTTGAATGGAAAAGTGATTGAAGTAATTAAATTACAGTATACTGGATAAAATTTTGTTTCTGATATATCAGAAAAGTCAATGACAACAAAAGATAACCTTTTATACAATATTTATTATCTGCTAAGCACGGTTTTGAGTTCTTTACATTTGTTTACTAATTTAGTATTCATAGCAATATATGATAACATAAATAATATGTTATCATTATTATTTCTATTTTATAGGTAATTGAGGTACTTGGCAAGATCATAGACAGTAAAATTTGAACATGGGAAATAAAACATACTTTTAATCACCATACTTGACCACTTTTCACCTAGAAAAAGGTTGGGGCAGCAAAGTTGAGAGTCTCCCTGGTATCAGATTATAAAATATATCTTTTCTGCTAAATGCAACCTTTTTTTAAAAATCATCTTCATTGGAACATGAAAATGAGAATCCACTCTGTCCCTAGGCCAGAAAAGTAGGGAAAAGAAAGAAAATGAAAGTATTAAATAGCAGTGAGAGCTTTTATAGAGGCAACACATACACATACTCACTATACAGATCTATATTCATCCACACAGACACAAATTCATATTTCCAGCTAAAGTCCCTACTTCCTGAAGGAACCAGAAAAGCTGAGCTTTGAGAGGCTGAGTCTGTAGCTCAGTGGTAGAATGCCTGCCTCACACATATGAGGCACTGGGTTCAATCCTCAGCACCACATGAAAAAATAAATAAAAAAGATATTGTGTCCATCTACAACTAAAAAAATATTTTCAAAAAACTGAGCTTTGAAATCACTAAAGAAATATTTCTTTGCTGGGCTGAGGTTGTAGGTCAGTGGTAGAGTGCTTGCCTTGCATGCATGAGGCACTGGGTTCAATCCTTAGCACCACATAAAAATAAATAAATAGCAGGCTAGGGATATAGCTCAGTTGGTAGAGTGCTTGCCTTGCATGCACATGGCCCTGGGTTAGATCCGAAGCACACACACAAATAAATAAAAAAATACAATAAACATATTGTGTCCATCTATAACTAAAAAAAAAAATTAAAGAAATATTTCTTTGCTTATACAGGTTTTGCTATTTCTTTTTTTTTACTGGTTGTTCACAACATTACAAAGCTCTTGACATATCATATTTCAAACATTAGAATCAAGTGGGTTATGAACTCCCATTTTTACCCAGGTTTTGCTATTTCTAAAAGTGCTTTTTTTTTTCCCTTTCCTAAAGAATGTTCCCATGGACAATTGCCCAAGTGATATGTGAGATCTGGAAAATCCCATATTTGGCTAACCTATTTTTTTTTGAAGGGGAGGGAGGATGGGAGGGAAAGAGGAAGTAGTAGGGACTAAACTGGAGCAAATTATATTCCATGCATGTTTGATTATGTTAAAATGAACTGCAATATTATGTATAGCTATAATGAACTAATAAAAACATCTTTAAAAAGATAGATTCATTAGATAGGATCCACTAAAAAATGATTAAAGATGGCTTTACTGGAATAGAGTCCAGAAGACTGGTTTTTTGCACTGTTTTTTTTTTTTTTTTCCCCACAGCCCTTTCTGAAAAGAAAAAAAAATGATTTCTTGGTCATAATCTTCTATATTCCTGTCATTTGACCCCACTTTCCAGGCTATCACTGACTGGAACCTCAAGCAAAGGTAAGGATATTTAGTATGGGCATATGAGAGACTGTCAGCTGTTAGGTGACCCAAACAAGAAGGCTAATAAGGGTATGCCCAACTGGATAAGGATTAACTGACATAATCATCTCTCATGGGAAGTTCTTAATGGGAAACAGAGAGCAATTATTGGCCTCCTGTAGTTACTGTTGAATGTTGATCAGCAACAAATGCTCCAATATCATGTGGCCTGGCTATGACTGCTGACAGTTTCTAGTTGCCTTAGTTCTCCGCGTAGCCTTCCATTCATGACCTAGCATGTGTGATAAACTAATCATATTCTTCTTAAAGCCGAAATCGCCCAATCATAATGGCAAGTTTAACAACCAGTATCAACAAACACAAAGCAGAAACATTGAACAGTCATTGCATAAGAAGTAGCTGGCCAGGACAAGAATGATGGCAGTCTGGTTATCAGGGTCTTTGTCTCATCAAAGGCAGAACCAAAGAGGTTAAGTTATGTCCCTGCCTAAAGGTTGTACAAAAAATAAAGGAAGACTGGAGATCCCAGAGAAGCCCTTCATTCCATCAGGTAGAACTTCCAAGAACAAAGATGTCTCCAACAACTGAGGCAAAGCATCTGGGAACTTTCTCTAATAATTAAGGATCCCAGGGCAGGGAGGGTGGTGCAGTGGTAAAGCACTTGCCTAGCATGTGCAAGGCCTTAGGTTTGATTTATAGCAACAAACACATATACACACACATATACCCCAAAACAGAAACAAAATAGGGGAAGAGGCTGTCAAACTTTCTCTATTAAAGACCAGATAGCAAATATTTTAAGATTTTATGGCTATATGATCTCTGTCACAACTCTTCAACTCTGCCTTATAATATACAAAAGTATCATAAACATTTACACAAAAAAATTGGCATGGTTGTATTAAAAAAACAAACAAACATAAAACTTTACTAAAACTAGGCAAGGCTAGATTTGACCCATAGGCCAAAATTCCCCAACCATTGCAATAGGGAAAGTCCTTTTTAGGGTCACTTCTTCCAAAATGTAAGTGGATTCTAAAAGAAAAATGGAATAAAGTAAGACTAAAGAGTCCTGCATATGTGAATGACTTTTCAATCCTTTAAAATAATTTATCAGTGCTGGGCACAGTGGCTCACACTTGTAATCCCTGTGGCTCTGGAGGCTGGGGCAGGAAGATTGCGAGTTCAAAGCCAGCCTCAGCAACTTAGTGAGGCCCTAAGCAACTCAGTAGACCCTGTCTCTAAATAAAAAAATAAAAAAGGAAGCTGGGGTTTTAGCTCACTAGTAGAGCACTTGCCTCATACTCATGAGGCCCTGGGTTTTATCCTCTGCACCACATAATAATAAATAAATAAAAATAAGAAATATTGTATACATATACAACTAAACAAAAGAAGAAAGAAAAAATAAATACATAAAAAATAAAAAAGGGCTGGGGATGTGGCTCAGTGGTTAAGCACTCCTGGGTTTGATCCCTGATTAAAAAAAAAAAGGAATGAATAAAATATCATTAAAAGAATATGCATAACTAGGTACAGAGGCACATAGATACAATCTGAAATATTTGGGATGTTGACGAAGGTGGAATACAAGTTTGAGGCAGCCTGGGCAACTTAGTGAGACTTTGTCTCAAAATAAAACCTTTTTTTTTTTAATCTTTTTTTTTTAGATGTTGATGGATTTAATTTTTTTCATTTATTTATTTCTATGCAGTGCTGAGAATCAAATCCAGTGCCTCACACACTAGGCAAGCGTTCTACCACTAAGACATAACCTCAGCTGCTCAAAGTGAAAATTTTTTTAGAAAAAATCTGAGAATTAAGTTCAGTAGTACAGAGCTTGCCTAATATGTGAGAGGCTCCAGGTTCAATCCTTAATACCGCCAAAAAATAAAATCCATGTATAGATCATCTTGACCCTTACTATGATAGAGTATTGAAGTTAAAGTCATCCAATAAGCTCAACATTAGTCAACAGTTTATCAATCAGAAAAGGTTAAGTTAGGTTACTATAAAAGCAAACTCCCAAAGTATAGTAATTTACAACAGATGTTGATTTCTGGTCATTTTACATTTGAGTCAGCAGGAGGCTCTGACTTGTAGCTTCTAGGACTCAACAGACAGAACTACCTTTCTCCAGTGTTGCTGATCATGGTGCAAGAAGGAAAGAGGGTTTTGGAGGACTATACCCCAGCAATTAAACGCTCAGGCATCATTTCTGCTCATAACACACTGGCCAAAACTAATCACATGGGCCTACCTAACCAGGAGGGGCCAGAAAGTAAAACCCTATCACAGCAGGAGATGAAGAGCCTTGAGTATTCAGGGAGCAGCATAAATGACTATAACATAACAGTGTTAAGCCACTTTTGCCTAAATGATCACAAAATGCAACTTTATTCAAAAAATTTTCTGATTAATTAGCTAGCCAGAAACCACTGTCACCTTCATTTAAATTAATATTTCAAATTATTTAGCATATTTTTCTTTGGTGTCTAAGGACTTTAACATTTTGAACTCTGAAGTCATCCCTATGAATATCAATTCTTAACTCCCACAGTAGTGTATGCAGAGAATAAAAGAACTGGGACAAACCCAGAAGCTGCTAGGGAAGAAAGGCTCCCTGGAAAGTTTAGAGGATAGGATACAGAGTAGTTTTACCATACCCACTCTGGAGCCAGCATATATTTCAGAACTCCTTAGATCCCAATATAGTCTTCTAGATTAGCTTTAATACACTAGCAGATGCTGTCAGTATTCTGCCCATATACATTTGAGTCCCTTTACTATTCTCATGAATGCCAGACTGCTGATGTGTTTTCACTCCTAAGTCAGTGCCTGGTCAGAGGACCATGCTCAGGTTCCTGAAACACCTTCTGAAAGCCAGAGTCCTATGGGGCAGCCTTAACCAATAATTGATTGGTATAGGAAAAATCTGATAAGAAATTCTTGATGAGAAAATTTCTACATTCTGTTTATAAGTTACCTGGATTAAAACTGATCTAAAGTTATACTCCAAGAAATATTTGCTTGGCCTCCCTCCCTCACTGGTCCCACTTCCTGATTCCACCTATTCATTTTTTCCCCCTGGCAATATATCCTAGCAAATTATTTTCATACAACTTCTAATATCTGGATTTGTTACTGCAGAAACCAACCTGAAAATTCTCCATCATGGCTTTAGAATAAAAATGTTGTGGGGTACTATAGAAAAAGCCCCAGGATTTGGACTTAGAAGACTCCAACTAATAGTTCCAGCTCTATAACTTATTAAATAAAGGCAGCCTCTAACAGCTCTTCTAAAATGTAGAGGTATGTGAATGTAACTCAGTGGTGGAATGACTGCCTATCATTTGAGAAACCCTGGGCTCAAATCTCAGCAACAGATAAAAGAAAATGGAAAATAATGACAACTGTCACAAAATTATGCAATAATCAACCAAATATAAATGCAATAATATATGTGAAGCACTCTGTAAAGTAGACAAAGAAGTTAGCTCATTTAAGACAGCCATTTTCCATCACAGGACAACTATCTCTCAATTAATTTTATCTCTCTATAATTTTAACTATACTGAGTCCTGTCCACAAATAGTAGAAAATTAAAAATAGTAAATTTTTAAAATAATAGAACCAACTCAAGACTGGTTGTCAGATCACATAGGATGCATCACACTCACCTGGAGGACTGTGTGGCAGTGTGTGACGATCCCTTCATATGACCTTAGAAAGCTTTCAGTGAAAGAGGTTCAAATAGTTGCTAATCCAGTATCATAATACATGTTAGAATATAAAGAACACCGGGCAGGTGGTAGCGGTAGTGGAGGAGACAGCAGGAGAGGTGGATTCCAACATGGCGGCGGGTGCAGAGAGATCAAGTCTCTGACCTCTTCAGCTGTGCAGGCATAGGGAGTCGTAAACAACCTAAATCTGTTTGCTCAGGATCACTAGGCAATGCTGAGCTGACGTGGATCTGGGGCGAACAGTCTGGGCCTCTCAGAACACACACTGAGCCCGGATCTGCTGAATTCAAGCTCCCGTTCGCCTGCTTCCCGCAGACAAACAGCTGTGACTCAGCACTAATCCATCCGGCTGAAACAACTGGTCAGCCCTTCTCATCCTCCGGAGGTAAATGCCTACCGAGCCTTCATAGGTAGTGGCCACAGGTTTGAAACGGGGCTTGGGAGAGACAGTAAGGACCCACCCGTTGCATTGGTCGCCCGGCAAAGGGAAACGAACTGTCGCCCGGCAAAGGGAAAGGAACTGTCGCCATTTGCAAGAGATACCACCATGGCAGAGAACTGACGTCATCAGACTGCGGCGGAGGAGATAAATTCATTGAAACCTGCAGCTACAGGTGTGTAATTCCCTAGCCTTCCCTCTCCACACATCGGGGAAACCTTAAGGGCCCCTCCCAGCTCTCCTGTGAGCCAGCCCGAGGGAATCAGAGGTGGCGTGGGACCCGCGGCGCGGAACTACCGCTCCCACAAGTGCTGACAGCTGAGGTCTCTTGCACCACCTACCAGGGGCGTGGCTACCGGAGGGCAAGTAAAATTCGCTGAGGATTCTCAGCCCCAAGCTCTACAAACTTAGGGTCTGAGGGAATGGCAAACTGGAAGAGTGTGCCCAATCGTTCATGAAAACAGGGCTCCCGGGAGCAGCAGACCTGGCGTGTAGCCAGTATTGTGGTGAGCGGCACCCGTGAGAGGGGTCTGGCTAGAGGAAAAGTGGGAAGTGACTAGACAAAAGAGGAGGCCCTAGGCACTCAGGATTGGAGACTCTCCCAGTCTGGGAGAAGCTGCTGCACAGTGATTGGTTCCCGCGTATTGACAGGAGAAACTTGGCCTGGTGGGCACAGCGCCACCTACTGGAAGAGAAGTTAATCAAACTCTAAGACTGCATTTATTAGTGTTTTTTTTTTCTTATTTTCTTTTCTCTTTTTTTTGATTTGGGTTTTTATTTCATTTTCATTTTTCTTTCTTGTTTTTTTAAATTTTTTTTTACAATATTTTTTTTTAATTTTTTTTTCTTCTAATTTTAATTTTAATTTTTTTAATTATTTTTCTAAAAAATTTTTTTCCTTTTTTTATTTCCTCTTTTTTTTCTCTTGTCTTTTCATTTCTTTTCAATTATCTTATCCCACCTTCTTTGAATTCTACCTGCTTACTCTCATTCTCTTTAGTGACTTCTTCCCTTCCCTTCTAATACCTTTCCTCCCAAGCATCTAATAAATTTATAGGAGTAAACAGTAACTCAGCAGTCAAACAGAACAAAAAGTAACATGAGCAGCTTCAAAAAGCAAGGAAGAAAAGGAGTACAAACAATGCAGGACAGCCTAAATATTCAGGAGGACCTAGAGTCATCAGAAAAATGGTCATATAAAGAACTCAAGGAACACCTTAGACAGATGGAATGGAACCTTAAAGAGGATACGAGACAGCAAATTCAAGCAGCGAAAGAACACATTGAGAATGAATTACATAAACAGATAAAAGAAGAAGTTAAGCATCTTTATCAGGAGATAGAGATTATAAAAAATAATCAAACAATAATTCTAGAAATGAAGGAAACGATAAACCAAATTAAAAACTCAATTGAGAGTATCACTAACAGAGTGGAGCAAGTAGAAGCCAGAACGTCAGATAATGAAGACAAAATATATCATCTTGAAAAGAGTCTAGCCAACTCAGAAAGGCTGGTAAAAAATCACGAGAAAAACATCCAAGAGTTATGGGATAACATAAAAAAACCAAACTTACGAGTCATCGGGATAGAAGAAGGTACAGAGATTCAAACCAAGGGAATGAGTAACCTACTGAATGAAATAATTACAGAAAACTTTCCAGAAATAAAAAAGGAAACAGATATACAAATTGAAGATGCATACAGGACACCGAGCACACAAAATCACAGTAGGCCAATGCCAAGACACATTGTTATGAAGATATCCAATATACAGAACAAAGAGAAAATATTAAAAGCTACAAGAGAAAGGAGACAGATTACATTCAGGGGTAAACCAATAAGGTTAACAACGGATTTTTCATCAGAGACGCTGAAAGCAAGAAGGTCATGGAACAATGTATTTCAAACACTGAAAGACAATGGATGCCAACCAAGAATTCTGTATCCAGCAAAATTAAGCTTCAGGTATGACAACGAAATAAAAATCTTTCATGATAAACAAAAGTTAAAAGAATTTGCAGCCAGAAAACCAGCATTGCAAAGCATTTTGAGCAAAACACTACATGAGGAAGAAATGAAAAACAATAACCAAAACCATCAGTAGGAAGTGCCTCGGTAAAGACAGAGGGCGAGGGGAAAGATAATCATGGAGAAACAAACTAAATTTTTTTAAAAAAAGGATAAATAATCAAACATGGATGGAAGTACAAACCATATATCAACAGTAACTCTGAATGTTAATGGCTTAAACTCTCCAATAAAGTGACACAGGCTGGTATCATGGATTAAAAAAACAAATCCAACAATATGCTGCCTCCAGGAGACACATCTGATTGGAAAAGACATACACAGGCTGAAGGTGAAAGGATGGGAAAAAATATACCATGCACACGGTCCTCATAAGCAAGCAGGGGTGCCCATCCTCATATCGAATAAAATCGACTTCAAGACATCAAAAGGGATAAAGAAGGACATTATATACTGTTAAAAGGAACCATTCACCAACAAGACATAAAAATTATCAATATTTATGCACCAAATAATGGTGCTGCGACATTCATAAAACAAATTCTCCTCAAGTTCAAGAATCAAATAGACCACAACACACTAATTATGGGTGACTTCAACACACCTCTCTCACCATTGGACAGATCCTCCAAAAAAAAGTTGAATAAAGAAACTATAGAACTCAATACCACAATCAATAACCTAGACTTAACTGACATATATAGAATATATCAACCATCATCAAATGGATATACTTTTTTCTCAGCAGTACATGGATCCTTCTCAAAAATAGACCATACATTATGCCATAGGGTAACCCTCAGTAAATATAAAGGGGTGGAGATAATACCTTGCATTTTATCTGATCATAATGGAATGAAACTGGAAATCAATGATAAAAGAAGGAAGGAAAAATCCTACATCACATGGAAAATGAACAATATGTTACTGAATGATCAATGGGTTACAGAAGACATAAAGGAGGAAATCAAAAAATTCTTAGGGATAAATGAAAATACAGACACAACATATCGGAATCTATGGGACACAATGAAAGCAGTTTTAAGAGGAAAATTCATCGCCTGGTGGTCATTCCTCAAAAAAAGAAAAAACCAACAAATAAATGAGCTCACACTTCATCTCAAAGCCCTACAAAAGGAAGAGCAAAACAACAGCAAATGTAGCAGAAGGCAAGAAATAATTAAAATCAGAGCGGAAATCAATGAAATTGAAACAAAAGAAACTGTTGAAAAAATTAACAAAACTAAAAGTTGGTTCTTCGAAAAAATAAATAAGATCGACAGACCTTTAGCCATGCTAACGAAGAGAAGAAGAGAGAGAACTCAAATTACTAACATATGGGATGAAAAAGGCAATATCACAACAGATGCTACAGAAATACAGAAGACAATTAGAAATTATTTTGAAAACCTATATTCCAATAAAATAGAAGATAGTGAAGACATCGATAAATTTCTTAAGTCATATGATTTGCCCAGACTGAGTCAGGAGGATACACACAATTTGAACAGACCAATATCAATGGATGAAATTGAAGAAGCCATCAAAAGACTACCTACCAAGAAAAGCCCAGGACCGGATGGGTATACAGCGGAGTTTTACAAAACCTTTAAAGAAGAATTAACACCAATACTTTTCAAGTTATTTCAGGAAATAGAAAAAGAGGGAGCTCTTCCAAATTCATTCTATGAGGCCAACATCACCCTGATTCCGAAACCAGACAAAGACACCTCAAAGAAAGAAAACTACAGACCAATATCTCTAATGAACCTAGAGGCAAAAATCCTCAATAAAATTCTGGCGAATCGAATACAAAAACACATCAAAAAAATTGTGCACCATGATCAAGTAGGATTCATCCCTGGGATGCAAGGATGGTTCAATATACGGAAATCAATAAATGTTATTCACCACATCAATAAACTTAAAGATAAGAACCATATGATCATCTCGATAGACGCAGAGAAAGCATTCGACAAAGTACAGCATCCCTTTATGTTCAAAACATTAGAAAAACTAGGGATAACAGGAACTTACCTTGACATTGTAAAAGCTCTCTATGCTAAGCCTCAGGCTAGCATCATTCTGAATGGACAAAAGTTGAAGGCATTCCCTCTAAAATCTGGAACAAGACAGGGATGCCCTCTATCTCCACTTCTATTCAATATAGTTCTCGAAACACTGGCCAGAGCAATTAGACGAAAGAAATTAAAGGCATAAAAATAGGAAAAGAAGAACTTAAATTATCACTATTTGCAGATGACATGATTCTATACCTAGAAGACCCAAAAGGGTCTACAAAGAAACTACTAGAACTAATAAATGAATTCAGCAAAGTGGCAGGATATAAAATCAACACGCATAAATCAAAGGCATTTCTGTATATCAGTGACAAAACTTCCGAAACGGAAATGAGGAAAAACACTCCATTCACAATATCCTCAAAAAAAATAAAATACTTGGGAATCAACCTAACAAAAGAGGTGAAAGATTTATACAATGAAAACTACAGAACCCTAAAGAGAGAAGTAGAAGAAGATCTTAGAAGATGGAAAAATATACTCTGTTCATGGATAGACAGAACTAACATCATCAAAATGGCGATATTACCAAAAGTTCTCTATAGGTTTAATGCGATGCCAATCAAAATCCCAACGGCATTTCTTGTAGAAATAGATAAAGCAATCATGAAATTCATATGGAAAAATAAAAGACCCAGAATAGCAAAAGCAATTCTAAGCAGGAAGTGTGAATCAGGCGGTATAGCGATACCAGATTTCAAACTATATTACAGAGGAATAGTGACAAAAACAGCATGGTACTGGTACCAAAACAGGCGGGTGGACCAATGGTATAGAATAGAGGACACAGAGACTAATCCACAAAGTTACAACTATCTTATATTTGATAAAGGGGCTAAAAGCATGCAATGGAGGAAGGATAGCATCTTCAACAAATGGTGTTAGGAAAACTGGAAATCCATATGCAACAAAATGAAACTGAATCCCTTTCTCTCGCCATGCACAAAAGTTAACTCAAAATGGATCAAGGAGCTTGATATCAAATCAGAGACTCTGCGTCTGATAGAAGAAAAAGTTGGCTCCGATCTACATATTGTGGGGTCGGGCTCCAAATTCCTTAATAGGACACCCATAGCACAAGAGTTAATAACAAGAATCAACAAATGGGACTTACTTAAACTAAAAAGTTTTTTCTCAGCAAGAGAAACAATAAGAGAGGTAAATAGGGAGCCTACATCCTGGGAACAAATTTTTACTCCTCACACTTCAGATAGAGCCCTAATATCCAGAGTATACAAAGAACTCAAAAAATTAGACAATAAGATAACAAATAACCCAATCAACAAATGGGTCAAGGACCTGAACAGACACTTCTCAGAGGAGGATATACAATCAATCAACAAGTACATGAAAAAATGCTCACCATCTCTAGCAGTCAGAGAAATGCAAATCAAAACCACCCTAAGATACCATCTCACTCCAGTAAGATTGGCAGCCACTATGAAGTCAAACAACAACAAGTGCTGGCGAGGATGTGGAGAAAAGGGTACAATTGTACATTGCTGGTGGGACTGCAAATTGGTGCGGCCAGTTTGGAAAGCAGTTTGGAGATTCCTGGGAAAGCTGGGAATGGAACCACCATTTGACCCTGCTATTGCCCTTCTTGGAATATTCCCTGAAGACCTTAAAAGAGCATGCTACAGGGACACTGCCACATCGATGTTCATAGCAGCACAATTCACAATAGCTAGACTGTGGAACCAACCCAGATGCCCTTCAATAGATGAATGGATAAAAAAAATGTGGCATCTATACACAATGGAGTACTATGCAGCAATAAAAAATGACAAAAGCATAGAATTTGCAGGGAAATGGATGGCACTAGAGCAGATTATGCTTAGTGAAGCTAGCCAATCCCTAAAAAACAAATACCAAATGTCTTCTTTGATATAATGAGAGCAACTATGAACAGAGTAGGGAGGAAGAGCAGGAAGAAAAGATTAACATTAAACAGAGACATGAGATGGGAGGGAAAGGGAGAGAAAAGGGAAATTGCATGGAAATGAAGGGAGACCCTCATTGCTATACAAAATTACATATAAGAGGTTGTGAGGGGAATGGGAAAATAAACAAGGAGAGAAATGAATTACAGTAGATGGGGTAGAGAGAGAAGATGGGAGGGGAGGGGAGGGGGGATAGTAGGGGATAGGAAAGGTAGCAGAATACAACAATTACTAATAGGGCATTATGTAAAATTGTGGATGTGTAACCGAAGTCATTCTGCAATCTGCATTTGGGGTAAAATTGGGGGTTCATAACCCACTTCAATCTAATGTATGAAATATGATATGTCAAGAGCTTTATAGTGTTGTGAACAACTAATAAAAAAAAAGAATATAAAGAACAATTATTTAATATTTATAATGTACCAGATAATGTGCAAAGCACTTTATATGTGTAACTCATTTTGTTTCTTATAATAACTTATAAAGTAGATAACACTTTATCTGAATTTTACAAATGAGGCAACTGAATCATAGAGAAGAAGGTGCTCAGTGCCACAGAGCTAGTAAATGGGAGGGGTCGGATTCAAATCCCAGGCAGTTTGGTTCTGTAGACCACAGCCTTAACCAAAAGCTGTATTGCATTGCATAATGGGGGATTTTTTTTTAATTGGGGATTTACCCAGAGGCTTATACTACTGACTAAATCACCAGCCCTTTTTATTTGTTTTTATTTTCTATTTTGTGTCCTCCTGGCTCAGCCTCCTAAGTCACTGGGATTACAGGCATAGACCACCACACTCAGCATGGGTGATTTTTTAAAACCCTACCCAATTTACAAAATTTAAAAAAAACTTTATTGAAATATAATTCACAAACATACTACTCACCAATTTAAAGAATATTTCAATGGTTTTAGTATTTTCAGAGTTGGGCAACCGTTACCACAATTAATTTTAGAATATTTTAATCATCATCCCCAAAACACTCTGTAACCAGTAATAATCATTCCTCATTTCTCTCTCCCACCCATTCTTGCTCTACCATTCCCTTAATTTAAAAAAAAAAAAAATCCAACTCCACAATCTTTCTTCTAATTGGCTGTCCTTTACATATCTATCACTTCCCCTCCCTTTAAGGGAGTCAAGCTTGGAGCTACCCTAAAACATACTCTTGGCTCCCCAGGAAGCTTCATACTTGCTTTATCTGGATGTGGTTAATAGCTAATAATGTTGGGCTGTAATACAATCCTACATGCAACTACTAAATATGGAATGTAGTCAACATGAACATAGTAAAGGGGTAATCAAGAGAAAACATAGTAAAACCTCATTAACTTACACTATTTTGAAGATTTCTGAATATCCTATAGATTTATTAAAGAAATGTACTTCTTAATTTTCATAATGTTTTATGAATAAATCATAAAGGAAGGACAAACAATTACAATATATATCCATAGCTAGAAACTAACCCTGGGCAGGACGTGAGGAGATTAATGAGATATTAACAGCTTTCAACCTAATCCCTTTAAAATCATACATAAACTAAGTACAATATAAACAGAACAGAGAAAGAGGGGCATTGTCTTGAGACTCAGGTCTCAGAAAAAAAGGTTGTTTGAGGAGTCCACATACCATTCTTTAAGTCATAAAAAGAAGGGAAGACTGAAGAGAAAGTGGGATCATGTATGGCTTGTCTGACCTATCATATATTCAGAGATTAACAAGTTATACAGGGGACATTACTGATGTACAGAGAGAAGTAATTTGCTCAAGGTCACATAGGAAGTTAGTAGTAAAAGGATATCTAAGTCTAAACTTCCTATCCATATTACTGTAAGGCACTTTTAGGACACAGCCCTAATTTCTCTTAGGTTGATATTGCACAGTTTCCTCAGTGTTTCAGCCTCTCTTAACACACAACAAACATGAGCAACCCCTGCAAACATATCCTACCACCTAGATACACTGTAGCATTTAACAGGGTCTGAAAAAAGACAGAGACTGTCATCAAATCATTTTTACAAGACCCTCTGTTAGTTCTAGTAGGAAGCAGCATGATGAGATTCACTCTTGATCTGAGATGAAAAGACCCATTCAGCCACAAACAGTCCAGTTCTCAACATTATAGAGCACTCACTGGTCAAAGTCCCAGAGATTTTCCCAAGGTCTCATTTTAGCAGAGAACAAGCAAGACTTCTGAGGAGCTAATGTTCTATTTATTGATCTGAATATGGGATATATGGTTATGCTCAGCTTGTGAAAATTCACTGTACTATATATGTATTACATATGTATTTTCTGTATATTTTCATAAAAAGTTTTTAGAAATAGTCCAGTGTTCTCACAAGCGTGTGCACGCACGCGCACACACACACACACACACACACACACACACAGAGACACAGGTCTTATTGATTGATTGGTACTGGGGATTGAACCCAGGGTACACTCCACCACTAAGCTATATTCCCAAACCTTTTTATTTTGAGACAGGGTCTTACTAAGTTGCCCAGGTTGGCCTTAAACGTTTGATCCTCCTGCCTCAACCTCCGAAGTTGCTGGGATTATAACCATGTGTCACCCTACCTGACAAAGACCTGGGTCTTCTAAACAATCTTTGGGCCACAATGTGTTTTCTATTGCAGAAGCCTATTCATAACTCATTTATTGAGCCCAGGCTGTAGAGAGAGCTTAGGTCATGTTCTGAAGCCTTCCAAAACCCTGGCAACACTGAACTTATTTAGGCAAAATTTATATCACGCAGGGAAGGAAGAAAAGAAGTGAATTTCCTTTCTAGCTCTGAGCCTCCTTTTTGCCCTTCTCCCTTCTTCCAAAATGTCCTCTTTTCTCCCCTTTCAGCAGCAAATCATGCTGAAGAGTTTCAGGACTTTGATCCCTGGATCTAGGGATGACTATTACAAGCAAACTCAAGCCCCTGAGGTACTCCAGAGGAAGAGAATATCACACATCTAAGGCTGAGGCTGGGACATGGCACGGATGCACAACACCCGATGCACATTCAGTTATCACTAAATTTTAAAAAGTAATGTTTATTCCCTAAATCCTACCTACATTAATTTCCAGATATTTGATCTTCAGCCAAGGTGAATATCACCAGGTTAGTATCTTCCACATAGCACTGTTTTCCAAATTTTTAGGGTGCTCATGAGAACTCTTTGCCACTTTTTTTGAAATGGGTTTTGTCAGATAGCACCCTGAGACGTGGACAAGTAGGACAAAACAGCTTCAAGATTTGAGTTGCTAATACTTTTATGCCGCAGTCTTGGCTGGGCACAGAATCACGAGCCACCACACACCTTGTAGATTCAAACAGCAATTCTTTATTCCCGAACTCACACTGGCCTCTACACACGTTCTAGGGAAAATCCAAGTTCTGCCGCACAATTCACATTCCAAATACTTTTTCAATTCCACGAGAACTCAACGGGAACTCAGGCAGCAGGATACGCCCTATTCCCAGCAGCAATAACCTTAAACCTGGAACTTCCCTAAAACCCAGATTGTCTTAAACCGGGAACGCCTTAAACCCAAATTATCCTAAACCGGGATACTTCCTAAAACCTGCAGGATACACCCTAAACCTGGATCCACCCTCGTCCTTGAGCAGGGTCACCTTTCTCAAACACACATGTAATGTCACAGCGAATTTCCAAGGCAAGTCCATTTAACATGGGGTACGCTGGCAAGGAAATTTCAATGCGTCATTCCTACTTGGCAATGGCCCTCAGCACTTTTATTTTTTTATTTTATTTTAGACAGAGAGAGAGAGAGAGGGAGAGGGAGGGAGGGAGGGAGGGGGAGAGGGAGAGGGAGAGGGAGGGGGAGAGAGAGAGAGAGAGAGAGAGAAAGAGAGAATTTTTTTAATATTTATTTTTTAGTTTTCGGCAGACATAACATCTTTGTATGTGGTGCTGAGGATCGAACCCAGGCCGCACGCATGCCAGGCAAGCGCGCTACCGCTTGAGCCACATCCCCAGCCCGCTAATACTTTTATATAAGGAAAAAAAAAAGCCTAAAAGATGGAGTTTCTGTTTTTAACACTCATTTCTGCATATGCGGAAAAAAAGTCTTCTGGTAACCATGTTGCTAGAAGCAAATTTCCTGTTTTTCACATTGTTTAATCTGAATGGGTCTCTTGAGACCAGTCTTAATGTTGGAGAAGCAAGTGAGTTGGGCCTCCAAGGTAGTTCTAATTTTATACATGGGTTCAGCCAGCGCAGCTGAAGTCCATATCATTTTCAGCATCCAAAGCCTGGTTAAAGAGATTAGTTTTGTGTTCATCTGAACAGCATCTACCTCAGGCATCCCACTGGCAGGGCACACTTGCCACCTCCAATCCTACAGACTGCTTGCAAAAGGAAAGCTAAGCATGTTAGAGTCACAATATCTCTAACCACATTTTGTCTTGCCACTTCTTCCACTTCAGTCCCTTTCTTCAATCAATAAAACAAAACCTGACTCAGGTTTTAGCTAATATTCCTAGGACAAAGGTACTTTTTAATGTTGTCTCAATCATTTACCAAAGTGCATGCAAAAGATACACTTTGATGAAGAGCCCTGAGGGGGGCGAACACTCAGTGACACCTTGCTGGTGACAACTAAAAGATAATAGTGACACAGACCTGGATAGTTACTCAGAATCTTGCTGGTGACAACTAAAACATAATACTGACAAAGACCTAGACAGTCACTCAGAAATTTGAGACTGATTTCCTTTTCTTTTTTCTTTTTGGTACTGGGGATGGAAACTAGGGGCACTTTACCATTGAGATACATTCCTGTCCTCTTTATTTATTTATTTTGAGACAGAGTCTCACTAAGTTGCTTAGGGCCTCACTAAATTGGTAAAGCTGGCCTTGAATTTACAGTCCTCCTGCCTCAACCTTCAGAGTCACTGGGATTATAGGCATGTGCCACCACTCTTGGTTTGAGACTGATTTTCAATGAAACACAGTTAGTAAACCTCTCTCAGTTTCTTTTCTTTTTCTTCTTTTTTTTTTTTTGTAGTTGTAGATGAACAGAATGTCTTTATTTTATTTATATATGGTGCTAAGGATCGAACCCAGTGCCTCGTACATGCTAGGCAAGTGCTCTGCCACTGAGCTACAGCCCTAGCCCTCTCAGTTTCTTAATACAGCTAACAAAAAACTAACAGATTCATCTTCTCTGTTGTCTATGTGAAAGACACTCATCAGAGGAGGTTTCTCCTTGATGAAAAATATATACTTAGAAGTTAAAGGAGGCAGAATTTAGGATAAACTTAAAAAACATCATAGAATATTATTAAATTAAAAACATATTGGGCCAGGGGTGGTGGTTCACGCTTGTAATCCAGTTTAGGAGGCTGAAGACAGGAGGATTGCAAGTTCAAAGCCAGCCTCAGCAACTGTGAGGTACTATACAACTTGGTGAGACCCTGTCTCTAAATAAAATACAAAAAATAGGGCTGGGGATGTGGCTCAGTGGTTAAATGCCCCTGAGTTCAATCCCTGGTACCAAAAGAAAACCATATCAGGCTGGGATTGTGGCTCAATGGTAAAGCGCTTGTCTGGTACATGTGAGGCACTAGGTTTGATCCTCAACACCACATATAAATAAATAAAATAAAGGTATTGTGTCCATCTACAACTAAAAAAAAAAAAAATAAGAAAAAATTAATTTATTCCCTCAACAGACTGAAATAAAACATGCTTCTGTTTTATTTTATTTTTTTTTTTTGAGGGGGGGAGGCTACCAGGGATTGAACTCAGGAGCACTCAGCCACTAAGCTACATCCCTAGCTCTATTTTGTATATTATTTAGAGACAGGGTCTCACTGAGTTGCTTAGCACTTTGCTTTTTGCTGAGGCTGGCTTTGAACTCACGATCCTCCTGCCTTAGCCTCCCAAACTGCTGGGATTATAGGCATGCCCACAGCACCTGGCATGCTTCTGTTTTTGTAAGAAAAAAAAAATTATACAGAGTTTTCTGGATTCAATTCTTTCTCATTCTTTCTCTAATATGAAACTGGACTCTAAGAGGTTTTCCTGATGAGGAAGAACCTACTCAGAGAAAGAGGTACCAGGAAATGTTAAGTTGGGCTGGGAGGGAAAAAGAACACAATAGCTACCAGGTTAGTGCACAGACCTGACTCCTTCACGGGCACCTCTGGTCACATCTGAAGTACACTTCAAAACTAGGCTCATGAGTCAGAAAGGGTGAAGTGGTGCACCCATCTGCTATGAGATGTAAGTTATTTTTTTGTGTCTCACAGAGTAGATGGGTCAATTATGGCTCTTTAAGAGATTTATAGCACCCTGATAGCACTTGCTCTGGATACTATATGAAAAATAGGTGATATTCTCCACATCTCAGAGAGAGGATTGAACAGGGAGGCTTAAAAACTTGTGTTCCTTGTTCTTGGTTCTTTTCTATAGTAAATGTGAGACTCAACAGTCTTAATATTTTCTAAATATCAGGTAATTCACATCATACTTCAAACATTAGAGGCAAGCATATAGTGAAGAAAAGGCCTGAGTTCACACAGCAGGTAGCAGTGTGTAGTGGAAAGAGTAAGAGCTTTGTAGGCAGCAAATCTAGCTTTGTAGGTTTAAATCTAGGCTGCACTTCTTAGTAGTGTGACTGTGAACAATTTACCTTAGTTTCTATATTTGTAAAACATGATAATGACTCACTTTTCAGGGTTCCTGTGAAGAGAGAATGAGGTAAGTCAAATACACAGAGTAGGTTCTCTAAAAGTGCTACTTTCTTTTCTCCCTGCCCATTGAAGCAAGCTTATTATGAGAACATTTTTCCAGAATTAAGTATAACTTTTCCAAACCCTGAAAGCTTCATGGGAATCGTTCCAGATACTTATAGAAGGAGAAAGTTGTTTTTATATTCTTAAAATCTCTGATATGGGAGAAAAGGAAAAGCATTACCAGTCAGAAATCATTATGTCTGTTTTTTACACATCGCCACAACACCACCACAAATAATCTGGGATTAGTTTAACAGGGGGAAGAATAGTAAAGAAAGAAAAGTAATTAAAGGTTTCGATTCCTGTCAGAGCTCTTCTCAGCAGAACCTCTGTCTCTACCAACTGCATGGAAGATGTAACAATCTTCCTCTTACATCATTTCAGCCAATATTCCTAGAAATCATTTGTATCTTGTCTAACAGCCTTACTATGGAGACAAAACTTGAGCAGTGAAGTGACTGACAAAGAAATTATCTCCCACCTAGGAAGAGGTCCAAGAAAAGTGAGTTTTGAGCACACTCTTTTCCTTGCCTTTTTCATTCCTGAGGACTGCTTTGAGTGGCTGCTTGAATACTGACAGTGATCTTAGGGCCTAAATCCACTGCTTCTGCCTAAGATCAACTCCCCATGGGCTCTGCCTTTTACAACCTCAAAATTCAGACAGGAGATGCCTGGGCACATCTGGTTACTGTTTGATTTCAGGCTTCTATTGTGTGCAGTCTATTGGGGGAAGTGAGCCTATAAATAGCTCATACTGTAAAAATGCCTTTCCTGAAGAAAGAATAGGTTTTAACATCTGAGCCCACCTCCTTATAATACATCAAATTAATATACTAAGTAGCCAGCCTCAGTCAAATGATTCATAAACCTATTTCATTAATGATTGGAATAAATGCTATATAGAATGAAACCCAGGAGATACCTCCAAGTTAGGATTAGCAAATGATTCACATGCTTTGAGAAGTCTTTGATCTTTCTGTAAACTCATGGAGCTGTGAGATCAAGTATGTGAAATATTACCTTCTAGTCTTAAGAAGAAATGTCCCTTTTCCCTTTTGGAAGAAAATCTATAGATTTAAATACTATTCAATACTGACCAGAGTAATAATACTATAAACTAGATTTCTGACAATCTCCTCTTCAATCCCCGAAAAAACAAAAAAAACAAACTACTTTCCTCTTCAAGTTTCATCAAGGGGCTGGGATTGTGGCTCAGCGGTAGAGTGCTAGCCTCGCACGGGCAGGACCCAGGTTCGATCTTCAGCACCACATTAAAAAATAATAATAATAGGGCTGGGGATGTGGCTCAAGCGGTAGCGCGCTCGCCTGGCATGCGTGCGGCCCGGGTTCGATCCTCAGCACCACATACCAACAAAGATGTTGTGTCCGCCGAGAACTAAAAAATAAATATTAAAAATTCTCTCTCTCTCTCTCTCTCTCTCTCTCTCTCCTCTCTCACTCTCTCTTTAAAAAAAATAATAATAAAGGCATTGTGTTGTGTCCATCTACACCTAAAAAATAAATATTTTTTTAAAAAAGTTTAATCAAATGCCTGATTAAAATATCTGTTACAATATTTACCAGACTATGAAGTAAGTATCTCTTTAAGTATCTTTCTCCTTCAAGAACTATTAGTTTATAAAAGGCAAGTTCAATGTCTAATTATTATTGGTTATTTCCAGTGCCTTGCACAATTTTCATCATATATTTTAATAAATGTATGCTAAATGAATGAACAATGTAGGACAATCACATATCATATAACCTTAATGTGCTTTCACAACTAAGAGAAACATCAAATTTAATACTGATTAAAGTGAAAGGTAAGATAAAGGGGGTCAACCAAATAGAGACAGAAAAAAAGATATAAACAAATTGTTTCCCCTTCATCACCACATCTGCTCACATTATAATAATGCTATTTTGCTGAAGATTGAGCTGATGTAAATGTGTGTAAATCAAAGAATAAGTAGAGCCACTATACTATAAGAACCAACCCTAAGTTTTCCTATCATAAAAAATGCAGTTTGGAAAAGCAGCAAGGAACTGGGATTGTAGCTCAGTGGTAGAGCACTTGCCTGGCACATGTAAAGCACTGGGTTCAATCCTCAGCACCACAAAAAAAAAAAAAAAAAAAATTAAATAAAGGTACTGTGTACATCTACAACTATAAATAAATAAATAATAATAAAAAAGAAAAGACAAAGCAGCAAGTAGCAGATAGGATCCATGTTGGATATATCCAAGAACTACAACTTGAAATGCTCCAAAATGTTTCAGAGTAATCTATCAATTTCTTAGTTTGCCTTAGCATATAAAGAAGTCACCCATTATGCTCTTGAAGCCACAGCATACTACCATTATGCCTGACAAAGGCTCTGACTGCCTTTGGTTTAAAAAACAATTACTAAATTAAGATTTGCTCTAGAGTCCATAAAGCAAACCAGACCACTGAGGATCATATGTTGAATGCATAGTTTGTGGGATATAAAACAAATATACTCTCTATCTTCACAGTTTCTAAAATATGATAGCTGAAATAAAGTTAAAGAACCTACTGATAGCTAGGCACAGTGACATGTGCATTTAATCCCAACTACTTGGGAGTCTGAAACAGGAGGATCACAAATTCAAGGGCACCTGGGGAACTTAGCCAGACCCTGTCTCAAAATAAAAAATTAGAAGGGCTGGTGAAACTACTGGGGAGGCTGAGTCAGGAGGTCCCTTGAACTCAGGAATTAAGGGTCGATGGCTCAACATAGCAAGATGCCATAGTAAATGAAAGAAAGAAAGAAAGAAAGAAAGAAAGAAAGAAAGAAGGAAGGAAGGAAGGAAGGAAGGAAGGAAGGAAGGAAGGAAGGGAAAGGAAAGGAAAGGAAAGGAAAGGAAAGAAAAAGAAGGCCATTGGTTTAGACTCAGCTCCTACACTAGGAACAAGAGAGTCACTTAGTTGACACTCCAGGTCACCAGGCTAAAACTAAGTTGTTTATCAGACCTGAGAAATCAGGAGAAAGATAGAGCCAAATTCCCAAAAAGGTCAATTTTTGCTGGCATGGAAAGGAAGTCCTCTATGCTTTAACCTTTTCAAATAAATTAACTTCAAAATTAAAAAAAGGGGGTGATGACATTACTCAGTGGTAGTGTGCCCCTGGATTTTGCCCACGCAAAAAGAACATATTAACAAAGAGAAGGAAAATGTCACTAAATATAAATATGGACCTACAAAAAGGAATAAAGAGCATCAGAACTGGTGACTAAAGGGTAAATATGTTATTAGATTATTGTTATCACTATTAAATTCTGTAAAAGATAATTTAATGTTTAAATATAAGTAGTAAAAATATATTATGGGGTTAATAACATTTGTAGATATAAAATACATGACCTGATAGCATAGTGACTGGATAGGAGAAATAGAAGTATTCTTGTGTATCTTATTTTTTATGCAGAAAGTGTTATAATTGCCAGGCACAGAGGCACACGCCTATAATCCCAATGGCTTAGGAGGCTGAGACAGGAAAACCATGAATTCAAAGCCAGCCTCAGCAACTGGGAGGCACTAAGCAACTAAGTGAGATCCTGTCTCTAAATAAAATAGGGCTGGGGGCGCTGGGGTTGTGGCTCAGAAGTAGAGTGTTCGCCTAGCTCATGCGAGGCCCTGGGTTCTATTCTCAGCACCACATAAAAATAAATAAATAAAATAAAGATATCGTGTCCAACTACAACAAAAAATAAATATTTTTTTTAAATAGGGCTGGGGATGTGGCTCAGTGGTCAACTACACCTGAGTTCAATCTCTAGTACCAAAAAAGAAAGTAATATATTGTCACTTGAAGGTAGACTGTGATAAGTTAGAAAAGCATTCTATAAACCCTAAAGTAACCACTAACAAAACAAATGATTATAGCTAATAAATCAACAGAGAAGGTGAGATAAAATAATAAAAAAATTCAAGGAAATCCATATGCAACAAAATGAAACTGAATCCCTTTCTCTCGCCATGCACAAAAGTTAACTCAAAATGGATCAAGGAGCTTGATATCAAATCAGAGACTCTGCGTCTGATAGAAGAAAAAGTTGGCTCCGATCTACATATTGTGGGGTCGGGCTCCAAATTCCTTAATAGGACACCCATAGCACAAGAGTTAACAACTAGAATCAACAAATGGGACTTAAACTTAAAAGTTTTTTCTCAGCAAGAGAAACAATAAGAGAGGTAAATAGGGAGCCTACATCCTGGGAACAAATTTTTACTCCTCACACTTCAGATAGAGCCCTAATATCCAGAGTATACAAAGAACTCAAAAAATTAGACAATAAGATAACAAATAACCCAATCAACAAATGGGCCAAGGACCTGAACAGACACTTCTCAGAGGAGGATATACAATCAATCAACAAGTACATGAAAAAATGCTCACCATCTCTAGCAGTCAGAGAAATGCAAATCAAAACCACCCTAAGATACCATCTCACTCCAGTAAGATTGGCAGCCACTATGAAGTCAAACAACAACAAGTGCTGGCAAGGATGTGGAGAAAAGGGTACAATTGTACATTGCTGGTGGGACTGCAAATTGGTGCGGCCAGTTTGGAAAGCAGTTTGGAGATTCCTGGGAAAGCTGGGAATGGAACCACCATTTGACCCTGCTATTGCCCTTCTTGGAATATTCCCTGAAGACCTTAAAAGAGCATGCTACAGGGATACTGCCACATCGATGTTCATAGCAGCACAATTCACAATAGCTAGACTGTGGAACCAACCCAGATGCCCTTCAATAGATGAATGGATAAAAAAAATGTGGCATCTATACACAATGGAGTACTACGCAGCAATAAAAAATGACAAAATCATAGAATTTGCAGGGAAATGGATGGCACTAGAGCAGATTATGCTTAGTGAAGCTAGCCAATCCCTAAAAAACAAATACCAAATGTCTTCTTTGATATAATGAGAGCAACTATGAACAGAGCAGGGAGGAAGAGTAGGAAGAAAAGATTAACATTAAACAGACACATGAGATGGGAGGGAAAGGGAGAGAAAAGGGAAATTGCATGGAAATGAAGGGAGACCCTCATTGCTATACAAAATTACATATAAGAGGTTGTGAGGGGAATGGGAAAATAAACAAGGAGAGAAATGAATTACAGTAGATGGGGTAGAGAGAGAAGTTGGGAGGGGAGGGGAGGGGGGATAGTAGGGGATAGGAAAGGTAGCAGAATACAACAATTACTAAGAGGGCATTATGTAAAATTGTGGATGTGTAACCGAAGTGATTCTGCAATCTGCATTTGGGGTAAAATTGGGGGTTCATAACCCACTTCAATCTAATGTATGAAATATGATATGTCAAGAGCTTTGTAATGTTGTGAACAACCAATAAAAAAAAAAATTCAACCTAAAAAAAGGCAGAAAAATACAGAAACAGGAAAAAAGAGAAAAAAAATAAAGAGGATAAAAAGAAAATAAATGAGATACAGACTGTATCAAATCCTATTAAATGCAAATGAACTAAATAATCCCAATTAAAAGGCAGAAATAGTGAATTTAGGGAAAATGTCAAGACCCAATTGCATATATGCAGCCTATAAGAAATTCCCTGTAGGGTTGTGGTTGTGGCTCAGTGGTAGAGTGCTTGCCTAGCGTGGGTGAGGCACTGAGTTCAATTTTCAGCACCACGTAAAAATAAAGGCATTGGGTCCATCTACAACTAAAAAATTAAAAACACACAAAAAAAGAAATTTCCTGTAAATATAAAGACAAATAGTTTAAAAGTTCGTAGTAGCAAAAAAATTAGGGTATACCCACACAGAAGACTGACTAAATAGCGATCAAAAAAGTGAGGCAGGTTTTAAGTTAATATGGAAATGTCTCCAAAATATAGTAAATAAACAAAACAAGTCACAGAATAATACGCACATGCTATCTTTTGTGGTTTTTTTTTAAGTGAAAATATATAGCTACATGCTTGTATTTGCATACAATTCTCTGGGGATATACATAAGAAATTGATAATAGTTGCCTTAGCATGGGAGAAAGATTTCTAATTATAGAAGAGAAATTTTTTTTTTATTGTTGGTCGTTCAAAACATTACATAGTTCTTTTTTTTAAATTAAAATTTTTATTGTATTAGATTTCTTTTTTTTTGTTTGTTTTTTTAAGGGAAAACTTTTATTTATTTATTTATTTATATTTTTTATTTTTTTTGTTGTTGTTTTTTATTGTTGGTCGTTCAAAACATTATAGTTCTTAATATATCATATTTCACAGTTTGATTCAAGTGGGTTATGAACTCCCATTTTTACCCCGTATACAGATTGC
Organism: Spermophilus citellus; assembly: GCF_964194105.1. Taxonomy (NCBI): domain Eukaryota; kingdom Metazoa; phylum Chordata; class Mammalia; order Rodentia; family Sciuridae; genus Spermophilus; species Spermophilus citellus. The sequence continues at coordinate 136,377,134 of NC_138185.1, forward strand.
TGTATCACATCAGTTACACTTCCATTGATTTACATATTGCCATTCTACTGTCTGATGTATTCTGCTGTCTATCCTATTCTCTACTATCCCCCTTCTACTCCCATCCCCTCCCCTCCCCTTTTCTCTCTCTACCCCCTCTACTGTAAATCATTTCTTCCACTTGTATTATTTTTCTCTTACCCCTCCTTTCCTCTTATATGTAATTTTGTAAAACCCTAAGGAACACCTTCCATTTCCATGCGATTTCCCTTCTCACTCCCTTTCCCTCCCACCTCTCATCCCTGTTTAATGTTAATCTTCTTCTCAAGCTCTTCGTCCCTACCCTGTCCTTGGTTACTCCCCTTATATCAAAGAAGTCATTTGGCATTTGTTTTTTAAGGATTGGCTAGCTTCACTTAGCATAATCTGCTCTTATGCCATCCATTTCCCTCCAAATTCTATGATTTTGTCATTTTTTAATGCAGAGTAATACTCCATTGTGTATAAATGCCACATTTTTTTATCCATTCATCTATTGAAGGGCATCTAGGTTGGTTCCACAATCTTGCTATCGTGAATTGTGCTGCTATGAACATCGATGTAGCAGTGTCCCTGTAGCATGCTCTTATTAGGTCTTTAGGGAATAGACCGAGAAGGGGAATAGCTGGGTCAAATGGTGGTTCCATTCCCAGCTTTCCAAGAAATCTCCATACTGCTTTCTAAATTGGCTGCACCAATTTGCAGTCCCACCAACAATGAACAAGTGTACCCTTTTCCCCGCATCCTCTCCAGCACTTGTTGTTGTTGGACTTCATAATGGCTGCCAATCTTACTGGAGTGAGATGGTATCTTAGGGTGGTTTTGATTTGCATTTCTCTGACTGCTAGCGATGGTGAGCATTTTTTCATGTACTTATTGATTGATTGTATGTCCTCCTCTGAGAAGTGTCTGTTCAGGTCCTTGGCCCATTTGTTGATTGGGTTATTTGTTATCTTATTGTCTAATTTTTTGAGTTCTTTGTATACTCTGGATATTAGGGCTCTATCTGAAGTGTGTGGAGTAAAGATTTGTTCCCAGGATGTAGGCTCCCTATTTACCTCTCTTAGTGTTTCTTTTGCTGAGAAAAAACTTTTTAGTTTGAGTAAGTCCCATTTGTTGATTCTAGTTGTTAACTCTTGCGCTATGGGTGTCCTATTGAGGAATTTGGAGCCCGACCCCACAGTATGTAGATCATAGCCAACTTTTTCTTCTATCAGACGCTGTGTCTCTGATTTAATATCAAGCTCCTTGATCCATTTTGAGTTAACTTTTGTCCATGGCGAGAGAAAGGGATTCAGTTTCATTTTGATGCAAATGGATTTCCAGTTTTCCCAGCACCATTTGTTGAAGATGCTATCCTTCCTCCATTGCATGCTTTTAGCCCCTTTATCAAATATAAGATAGTTGTAGTTTTGTGGATTGGTTACTGTGTCCTCTATTCTGTACCATTGGTCCACCCGCCTGTTTTGGTACCAGTACCATGCTGTTTTTGTTACTATTGCTCTGTAGTATAGTTTGAAGTCTGGTATGGCTATACCGCCTGATTCACACTTCCTGCTTAGCATTGTTTTTGCTATTCCGGGTCTTTTATTATTCCATATGAATTTCATGATTGTTTTATCTATTTCTACAAGAAATGCTGTTGGGATTTTGATTGGCATTGCATTGAACTTATAGAGAACTTTTGGTAATATCGCCATTTTGATGATGTTAGTTCTGCCTATCCATGAACAGGGTATATTTTTCCATCTTCTAAGGTCTTCTAGAAGAGAAACTTTAAAAAAAAAATTTTTAGTTGTAGATGAACATAATACCTTTACTTATTTATTTATTTGTTTGTTTAGTGCAGAGGATTAGCAGTGCCTCACACATGCTAGGCAAGCGCTCTACTACTGAGCCATCCGAGCATTTATGTTTTATTTTTTATTTTTTTAGTTGTAGATGGACACAATACCTTCATTTGTCTTTATTTTTACGTGGTGCTGGGGATCAAACCCAGTACTTCACTCATGCTAGGCAAGCACTCTACCACTGAGCCACAACCCTGGCCCCTACCTTCATGTATTTTTATGTGGTGCTGAGGATTGAACCCAGTGCCTCACATGTATTAGGTAAGTACCCTACCACTGAGCTACAACCACATTCCCAAGAAACATTTTTTATTGTATGTTCTTTTATACTGTTTCATTTTTCCAGGTGCATATATTACCTATTTTTAAAATTTTTTTCTAATTTTTTAATGAATTATAGTATTTTTAGAAGGAAAGTATTTTTGTTAAAAAATTAAAACAGTATACTTTAACTGGAAACAGGACTTCACAAAGAAAGTGTCTTCTCTTGTACAAATATAAGAAAGAATGCCCTTTAGTAATAATACCAATGGACATTTAATGTTTCCATTTTTTTCCCCAAAGTCCTCTCCAACCTAATTCTTTCTTTTTTTTTTTTTTTTCAGAGCTAGTGATTAAACACTGGGCTTTGTACATGCTAGGCAAGTGTTCTACTACTGAGCTACCTCCCTAGTACCTCCCTTCTCCCGCTTTTTAAATTTTGAGACAGGGTCTCACTAAGTTGTCAGGTTGCCCTCAAACTTGTGATTCTCCTGCATCAGTCTTCCAAGTAGCTGGGATTACAGGCATGTGCCACCATGCCCAGCTTAATACTTTCATTTTATTCTAACAAAATTCCTACAATGTTGGTACATGAGAATTCTATCTTGAACGATAAGAAAACTGAAGCTATTTAAATCACATTATATAAAGCTGGTTTGGCTAGATCAAAAGATTTCAAGGTTTGCTTGAAAGGGCAGGTATGTAAGTGGGCATGTCAGAGTGTAACAGCTTTCTTTAGTCAAACAGACTGACAAGAGAAATGTTGATCAAGGACTCAAAGGGCCTTTATAAAAAAAGCAGTAATGGATTCAGAGTTATATAAATTAAGGTAGAACATATCATGTACTCTAGAATCTTGTTACTAAAAGTATGGTCCTCAGACTAGCAGCAACTTAAACTCTAAAACAGAACTCCTAGATCTGAATTTGCTTCTCTTTACCATTTCTATGAAATGAAGTTTATGTGTATGGCACTGGGAATTGAAACCAGGGTACTTTACCATGAACCACATCTCCAGCCAGCCCTTTTTATGTTTTATTATTTTATTATTTTATTTTTTTTAATTTTCATGGACACAATGCCTTTATTTATTTATTTTTATGTGGTGCTGAGGATAAAACCCAGTGCCTCATGTGTGTGAGGCAAGCACTCTACCATTGAGTTACAACCCTAGCCCTTATTTTTTATTTTGAGACAAGGTCCCACTAAGTTGCCCAGGCTGGCTTCAAACTTGCTATCTTCTTGCCTCAGTCTCCTGAGTAACTGGAATTATAGGCATGTATCACCACACACAGCTAAAATGCAAATTTTGATTCAGTAGACACAGGTTGGGTCTGAAACTAGGTATTTTTAACAGGCTCTAAGTAATGTCAGTTTGGGTAGAAAGATATAACAATTCTCAACTAAGTCTGTATTCCCAAGAGGTAGGAAACATCCTATTGCTCTCATAGTAAAGAAGTTTCTGGACATAAAGGTCTTTAAGAAAGCTCAAAAAGCACATCCAAAAGGAAAAAAAATATTATATTTTCCTAGGAGGCTATTTTTCTACAAGAAAGAAGCTTTAAATGTTAAAGTCAGAACCCTTTTACCATTCTGGAGCAAGATCAAATCTGCAGTATTTGCCATGGGCAGGTTCCTGAAGAGAACAGCAAACATGGGGATACTGTGGTCCCAAGAAAGGAAGGCAGTGATCGCTGAGAAACAGTGAGATGGAAAGATGATGTGAGTATTATAGTCTATTAGAACACCTGTAAAAGAGGGAATCTTAAATGTGACATTAGACTTGCTTAAAAATCTATCTGATCTGTAGAAAAGGAGATTCATCAAGTGAGTAAAGAAATGAACAAAACTACCTTTCTCCATCCCGCCTCTCACCTATTCTCAATTTGTTTACCCAGCACCTCCTATGCCTGGCACATAATACATGTTTGTTAAGTGAGGAATACTGTTTCTGTAACCCTGTAGTCTTGTACTCAGGATACACTGCTTCTGGTTCCCAGGCTAAAAACGCTCATGGAACCCAAATTATCTAAAGGGAAATTATCCATGCTCCCTTTCTTGCTTCTGGAATTGGAGTGATGGCATGTAGTCTATCTTCTGGACTCAGCTAAGGATCCAGCATTTCCTGAGCCTACTTTATCACTATACCTAAAACAAACATGTTTAGCTTCCATGTCCCCTGGGAGTTTGGAGCAGATCAGAGGTAGAATATGGAAGTCTGGCCTTCTGAGAAACTTGGAGAGATGGTCACTATGACTACATCCTTTTAGCTTCACCTAGACTGGCACCACCTGATTCATTCAAACTTGTACTTTGAACATTCCTGCCTTGTAATCTTTGCTTATGCCATTCCCTCTAACCAAAATGGCACCCTAAACTTATTCAAAGCAACATATAGATATGTTATTTCTCTGAATTCCTGAGGTTCTTACTGTAGTACCACTCGTTTAATACTTTATCCAGTATTGCTATTTTCATATGTCTAAAATTCTGGTAGTTCCAATGGGACTATAAGTTTTATGAAGGATAAGACTATAAGCTTTATGAGGGATAGGATATGTCTCTTATCACCAAAAGGGCACTCAAACCTACTTGCTACAGATTGTAGCTGCTTCCTAAATGCTTACTGAGTAATTAAATGAATGATTTCTGTGCTGGGGAATATGGAGTGTTCATAGATGAATCAGACCTAGTCTGCCTTCAAGGATCACCTACTAAGATAATATGTATCAAAAACACATTAAGTTTATATGCATAGCAGTAAGTACTGCAATAAATGTTTAATAGGTACCTTCCACTGCCTATAATAGCTTCTTGACCAAAGTATAGAAAACCAATTATTAAGTTATTTTGTACTTTCTTGGTTAGTTTTCAATGAAATATTTTGTTATTTTATAAAATGTAATATTAAAATTATCTTCCTTAATAGATAAAATACATGACTGAAAAAAGCATGAAGTTTAATTAATAAACATACAGTGTCACAGGGAGTAACAAGATATGAGAATTTTAACAGTTGGTGACTTCAAGGAGGAAGTACCATTTTAACTATATCTTAAAGAACGAGCATTTTTAAATGGTAGGAATTAGAGAAATTAGATTTATTATTACATACTAGGAAAAGGAACTATCACAAGTAATAATAAGAAAATATTTGCATTTTTGGGAAAGGCAATAACCAAAATAACTAGGACACTTGGAGAAAGAAATGCCCAATATTAAAAAGTCGCACAACAATAAGGTATGTGTCTATATATAAGTATGTGTGTGTGTACTCGTGGCTCAATGTGCGCAGGCATATATGTTTGAAAATTTCTGAAACAGTATGACTTTTACTAAAATATCAATAAATCGATGGAAAAATAGCTTTTTGGTTGTTACATGTTTTTGGTACGGGGGATTGAACCCACTGAGCTACATCCCCAAACCTTTTTTAAAATTTTGAGTCAGGGTCTTGCTAAGTTGCTTAGGGCTTTGCTAAATTGCTGAAGCTGGCCTCAAACTTGCAATCCTCCTGCTTCAGTCTCCCAGGTTGCTGGGATTATAGGTGTGTACCACTGCACCCAGCAAAACAGTTTTAAAAGAGACCTAAAATATATATAGGAATTTACTAAAAAATAAAAGTGGCTTTTCATCGGTAGAGAAAGGACAGTTGTTCAATAAGTGGTACCAGGACAACTGGTTAGCTATTTAGAAAACAAAAGTTGAAGCCTTACCTCATCCCTTAGATTGAAAAAACATTTCAGGGGCTGGGGTTGAAGTTCAGTGTTAGAGCACTTACCTAGTATGTGTAAGGCCCTGGGTTCAAACTCCAGCATCACGAAATTTAAAAAAAAAAAAATTAAATGGATCAAATATTTAAACATTAAAAAGATAAACTCTTTAGTATACCATGAAAAACAAAAAGCTATGAAAAATATGTTTATAATCTCAGAGTGGGAAGGCCTAAGCTTAATATACCAAGAAGTGAAAGAGAAAGGTTGATAAATTTGAGTATATATATTTTTAAATTATACATAAGCATGCACACACATACACATACACACAATCATAAACAGAAACAAAAGTATAAAAAGGGAAAATATTTGCAATATCTATCACAAATAGATCAATCTCCTTAATATGCTAATTCCTCTTAAAAATAAATAAGAAAAAGATTATGTCAGGAAAGATACTAAACTAGTGGTTACCTCTCACAAGGGAGACCAACAAGAAAGTATGGAAGGGAAGGCTTTTTTTCTTCCTTCCTCCATACTGTGGATAAAACCTAGGGCCTCATACATGCTAAGCAAGTGCTCTGCCACTGAGCTATATCCCCAGGCTTTTATTTTGAGACAGGGTCTTGCTAAATTGCCCAAGTTGACCTCTAACCTGTGATCCTCCTGCCTCAGCATCCCGGATAGCTGGGATTGCAGGCATGTGCCACTGCCCTCCAAGAAGGGAAGGCTTTTAAACTTTTTTATTATACTCTTCTGTATATTTTACAATTAGCTTATATTGTATAGCAAAATATTTTAATAAGCTAGGTGACAATTTAGTTTATGCCATTATTTGAGCACATAACTAGAGGAAAAACAGTCCCATTTCTTTCCCCTTACTTTCTCTGAGCACTGAATTTAGAAAGGGCCTTTTGTTGGTCAGCTACACTGGTCCCCCACAGGACTATTGAAATGTGGCTTAGGGTACTTAGACCAGGCTTACTGTGGAAATATGTGGGAAGAACATTTAGCATCTGGCAAGGCAGACCAGGGGGGATTCCTTAGGACAAATGTACTGTTAACAGTCTGCCTGTGCATGCTTATTTTGGTGGATGTACACATCTTTTGTTTAAAGGGGTACCTCTTGGGCTGGGGTTGTGGCTCAGCAGTAGAGCACTCGCCTAGCACATGCGAAGCCCTAGGTTCGATCCTCAGCACCACATAAAAATAAATAAATAAAATAAAGATATTGTGTCAGGGGCTGGGGATGTGGCTCAAGCGGTAGCGCGCTTGCCTGGCATGTGTGCGGCCCGTGTTCGATCCTCAGCACCACATACAAACAAAGATGTTGTGTCCGCCGGAAAAAAAAACTAAACAATAAATATTAAAATTCTCTCTCTCCCCCTTTCTCTTTCTCTCTCTCTCTCTCTTTAAAAAAAAAGGAAAAAAAAGATATTGTGTCAACTACAACCAAAAAAATACTTAAAAGAAAGTTTTAAAAAAATAAATAAAGGGGTACCTCTTGTTTAAATGATTTTGCAAACTGGTTTTTCCCCCAAAACTGAAAACACTACTCATTGCCATTATATTTTTCTTCTTCAAGTAATTAACTGACAATCAATAAATTCATTTCATTTTTTTGTGCAGTACTCGAGATTGAACCCAGGGACCTGTACAACTGGTTCAACAAAGGCTCAACAACTGAGCTAATCCCCAGCCCTTAACAATTTCTTTAAACCCCATAACAAACTCAAGTGTAAGGGGGCAGAGTGAGAGTAAAAGGCAATATCTCAGCACTGAAGATGCAAGCAAGAGAACTTCTGGGTCAAGGACAACTGTCTCAAGAACACTATATTTGTTCTTAGGCTGCCCTGGGTCTGCAAATGACTATCAAGATATCAGTATAACTCCCCTGCAGATAACCTCTTTTTCCAACCTAGATCTCAAGGGCTTTAGCTACTCCCAGGAATTCCTACTACTCTTGGCTTGCTGGGGAAAAGAGCCCAAACAAACTTTTGCATTTTAAAAGAAGGCTCTAAGGCTTCTATTATAGCTCAGTTGTAGAGCGCTTGCCTAGCACGTGTGAGGCACTGAGTTTGATCCTCAGCACCACATACAAATGAATAAATAAAAATAAAGGTATAAAAAATACAATAACATTAAAAAAAGAATTCTCCAATTTCCACTGTTCATATTTGTATAGGCATTTGGCATCAGCAGCAAGCTTTAAATTTAAACATCACAGATCTCTATCCTTCAGATGTTTCTGAGTCTGAAAGCTATCTTTAAAGATTCAATTAAATGCTGCACTGGGTTGATCCTCAGCACTGAAAACATTAGGATGGGGAGGAGTAAAGAACCCCAAACTCTGTTCCAAGTTTCAGCACAAAATGAAAAAAAAAAAAGACCTAAATGGATAAGCACCAGAGGGGCATATTTTCTAGAGAGAAAATGGCAACTGGTTACAATAGGGGTCTGAGTTTTATAGGGTTTAGTGAGAATGAATCAAAGCAGAATGTGTCAGTCAGAGAGAACAGCTGTAGATACAGCTCAGGTTCAGAGCCCATTGTTACAGGGAAATGGTGAAAGTCTAGAGTCCCTTGTTTTCCTACTCTCCCTGGGACTCACTGTCCTTCTTTCTCCATTTTTTCCCCCCATATCCTTCAAGCGCCACATAAAAATAAATAAATAAAATAAAGGTATTGTGTCCATCTACAAAAAAAAAAAAAAAAAAGATTGAAGCCAAAAGGAAGATCTTCTTCCTTTAAAACCCAGCCCATGGATATGCTTATGGAACAGAGCAGCTGTGCTGCTGGCAGAAAGAACATACTGAAAACTCTCATGGTAATTTCCCTTCCCCCACTCAGTCCCACAGAGCCCCATCCAATTATTGCACAAAAAAAAGCCTCTTTCTTATAAACTTCCTTCTACTTCTGTATCCATGGTGGTTGGAATGAAGCAGCAGTAGTGATGGAATGTACACAGCTTTGCAAATATTCATGAGGAAATGCTTTAACACCCCCACAACTCCCCACTTTCCTAGCACATAAATGCATCAGGGAAAGAAGATACATGGAGAAACTTATAGACCTTTGTAGTTCTATAACTTAAGCATACTTGGAAAGCTTCTCAAAATAGGCAGAAGATTCAAAAAGTAGGACCTGGGTTGTAATTCAGTTATAGAGCTTGCGCCTAGCATGCACAAAGTCCTGGGTTCCATCCCCAACACCACAAAAACAAGTAAACAAAAACCCTAAAAAAAAAAACAATTTAAGAAGGCAGAGTCCTATCTTGTCTGTTATCCATCAGGTCATTAATTTATCATGAATTCCAGATGTGTAGCACTGGAAATATAGGGACAGAGCTGTGTGTGTGTGTGTGTATGAAAGCCTGAATTCTGGAGTCACACAATCAACACGAGTCTGATTGCTGATTCCACCAATCAGTTGTGTGACCTTAAGCATCTGAGCCTGTTCTTATCCCTTAAGTAGAGATAATTACATCTATTTGAAAAAAGCCAAGCCATTGAATCCTAACAGTATCTGCTCCTCTGTGAGCTCTCAAATTCCTCCTCACCTTAATTTCTTCTTTTTGGGGGGTGAGGGTTACCAGGAATTGAACTCAGGGGTACTTGACCACTGAGCCACATCCCCAGTCCATTTTATATTTTATTTAGAGACAGGGTCTCAGTTGAGACCTCAATTTTGCTGAGGCTAGCTTTGAACTCTTGATCCTCCTGCCTCAGCCTCCCAAGCTACTGGGATTACAGGCATGCACCACTGAACCCAGCTTAAATTCTTCTTTGTTTCCCTCTCCTCTTGCTCCTTTTCAGTTTAAATAACTCTTCCACCTTTTTTTTAACCCTTTCACTAAAGCCTTCATTCATACTCCAATTTCAGTAGATATAAAGAGACAGAAGGTACAAAAGAAGTAAGGGTTACAGTCCTTCTCTGTACACTTTCTGGAGGCACAGATAAAATAGATCCACCAAGTTTGATCCACTGTAAGATTTTTTAAAACTGTAAAAATAAGTCAGTGACAATTAAATAAATCCTGTGTAAAATATCTCTGTTATAAAAAAAATAGATCATTTTCCTTCATCTTATAACAGATTAAGTCTCCCAGACTGAAACGCTGCTTCTGTGGCAGCAGTATCTAATCACAGATTGACCACACTGGAGAACTCATAACAGGCACTCAATACTCCCCTATAATACTAAATGGGGAGAGTGAAATTCCTCACCTCAACTGAATAACGAATGGGGGATAGGTCTGATCTAAAGAACAGGATCTTTCCTTGGGATTCTGTTAGCAGCACATTAACTGACATGCTGGGACATTTGTGTTGCAGTTCATGGGGTCTACCATTAGAATAAACAGCAGGCGTTTCCCTGCAACCTCAAGAACAATTCTGGCAGCTGGGACTGTAGCTCAGTGGTAGTGTGCTTGCCTAGCATGTGTGAGACACTGGGTTTGATTCTCAGCACTGCATATAAATAAATGAGCAAAATAAAAGCCCATCAACTTCTAAGAAAAATATTTTTTAAATAACAACAATTCTGAACTACCAAAAATTCTACAACTGGGCTGGGGATGTGGCTCAAGCAGTAGCGCGCTCGCCTGGCATGCGTGCAGCCCGGGTTCGATCCTCAGCACCACATACCAACAAAGATGTTGTGTCCACCGAAAACTAAAATATTTTTTAAAAAATATATTAAAATGAAAAAAAAAATTCTACAACTACTACTTTTGTATCTTGAGGTTTTCACCTTTAAAATAAGATATCTTGGGGCTGGGATTGTGGCTTAGTGTTTGAGTGCTCGAACCAGGTTCGATCCTCAGCACCACATTAAAAAAATAAATAAATAAAGGTATTGTGTTGTGTCCATCTACACCTAAAAAAATAAATATTGGAAAAAAATAAGATATCTCAAATGGTCTCCAGCATTTTTAATTTTAACACTTTGGAATTCTAAAGTCAAACTCTTTAGCAACCATATATCAGGATTCAAAAATTCTAAGTGTTCTTTTTTTTTTTTTTTTTTTTTTTTTGTGGTGCTGGGGATTGTTGAACCCAGGGCCTTGTGCATGAGAGAAAAGCATGCCACCAACTGAGATATATCCCCTGCCCTACATGTTATTCTTCATGTCCTAATTATATAAAATTCTCTGCAATTTAATTGAAATTCTCTATTTTATCCTAATGGAAATGAAGACCAGTTGGTTCTCAAGCACCATAAACTGTAAAACTCATCATGTTCCGTATTTAGGGAGTGTTATTACCTCTCTCTTCTCATCTTTGGACCAACATTCCTTCATAAATAACCCTGTGTCAAATGCATGTGAGGTATACTGTACCAATAGAAGCTTTTGTCTTGGTTCCTGCAGTCCAGCCCTTTAATCACTTTCTGGGGTGTGTGATTTCCCTCTGAAACCTCTCCAAGTTCCTGACATCCTCCCTCATGTTTAAGTTCAGACCAGTGATAAATTCACCAAAGAATTTGTAACTTTCTCTTTCTCAAGGCTCTTGGAGGATAGGCAATGATGTACTCTGTGTGTTTTGGGGTTTTCAGTGTACTATGGAGACCAAACAATTATAAACACAACAAGCACAATCATCTTTTTTTCTTTTCATTTTTTATAGTAGATGGACATAATACCTTTATTTTGTTTTTATGTGGTGCCTCACAAGTGCTAGGCAAGCACTCTATCAACTGAGCTCAGCCCCAGCCCAAGCACAATCATCTTTAATGATATAACTTTAATTTTGGATTCAGTGGTTATGTGGAAAAATTCTGCTCACATGATTTTTTTTTTTTAATAACTGGAAAAGTTCACAAGAGTTTTAGTCAAATAATAGACCTTTTTAACATAAAGATTCCCAGGAGAATAGGAGCAACTGATTTTCACAAAGGGCTGGGTAGCTTTTTGTTCCTGGATATGCTTTTTGTTGACTCAGTCTGGATTTGTTTTGAGCAGTCACAGTCGTTTGGTGGGTAAAGCTGAGCTAATGTTCCACATGGAAAATTTTACACAACTGAACACAATACTCTTGAGCAGAGGACTTCTTCTCCAACAGATGTTCCTCACCAGGACAAAGGGTAGTTAGTTTAATTTTCCAAGTAGAACACGCTTTTCCCAGAAAGTATCATATCCAGATTCAGGGAAGAGATTATCAAATCAAGTTCAACTCTTGCTTCTCTTGTTTTATGATAATGTTTTTTACAACAGAGATTAAAAAAAAAAAAGCTAAAGAACTCAAGAATTAAATATCTATTAGGAAGTTACTGGGATGGACACTTTACATAATTATTTCATTTCCTCCTCATGATAACTCTGAGGCGTGTATTACTATCACTAATGATACTAGGACACAAAGAGGTTAGGTAACTTATTCATCGTAAACCAGCTTAATAAGTAGCTGCACCTGAATTCAAATCCAGGTGTAACCTCTGACTTTAATATAGATCAAGTCAGATAAAATATAGGTCAATTAAAAAAAAAAGCTTTGGCTATTTTCAAATACTAATAAAGAGTAGAAACACAATTTAGACCAATGAAGACTTGCCTTAAGAATGGGAAGCTGAGACAGTGGCGCATGCCTATAATCCTAGCATCTCAGGAGGCTGAGACAGGAGGATCCCGAGTTCAATGGCGAGGCACTAAGCAACTCAGTGAGACACTGCCTCTAAATAAAATACAAAACAGGGCTGGATATGTGGCTTAGTGGTCAAGTGCCCCAGAGTTCCCTGGTACCAAAAAACAAACAAACAAACACAACAAAACAAAAAGAAGAATGGAAAGCTGGTGATATCAGGGTCTTGGGGTAATAGACAAGACAGGTATATGATCCCATACCATTGTCCATTCACTTTAGTCCCATAGTCTATATCTGTCTCTCCCTCCCAACATTTAATCTCTTCCTTTTTCCATATATTCTCTCTTTTCTTTTTCCTTTATGTACTTAGCATAGTGAAGAAGATGAACTTTGAAGAGGATGAATCAACATTGCATGATGGTTCTATGTTCAAAGCCACTTGTATTTGATCTCTATTGCACTAGAGATCAAACCCAAGGTCTTGCACATGCTAGCCAAGCTGAGCTACATCTCCAGTCCTTTAAAAAAAATTTTTTTAATATTTATTTTTTAGTTTTCGGCGGACACAACATCTTTGTTTGCATGTGGTGCTGAGGATCGAACTCGGGCTGCATGCATGCCAGGCGAGTGTACTACTGCTTGAGCCACATCCCCAGCCCCCCTTTTAAAAATTTTTATTTTGAGGGCTGGGATTGTGGCTCAGCGGTAGAGCACTTACCTAGCACGGGTAGGACCCAGGTTCGATCCTCAGCACCACATAAAAATAAAGGTATTGTATTGAGTCCATCTACACCTATAAAAATAAATATTTAAAAATAAAATAAAATAAAACAACATTTAAAAAAAATTTTATTTGAGACAGGATCTTACTAAGTTTCCTCAGGCTGGCCTCAGACTTGTGATACTCCTCCTGCATTAGCCTCCTGAGTAGCAGGGATTACAAATGAGCTCCACCACACCTGGACTTAACTTCTTATTGTGTGACGTGGGCTGGTCATATAACAGCTCTAAACCTAAATTTCCTCAATTATTAAAAAGGGGGGGCATAAAATCCTCTACTCTTTAGGAAGTTAAAGTGATTAAATCAGATAATACGTGTAAGGAGATGACCAGGTCACAAGTAGGCTAAGTGGGATTTTTTTTTTTTTTTTTTTGTCAAGTGACTAAAGTTAAGCATTGGCGAGGCTTAGTGGAAATTATAACAATTTAGAGTTGGACAATCCTTTATTTTTTAGTTGCACTTACTGTCTATGTGACTTTGGGCAAATTTTGTTGCCTTTCTGTGACTCAATTTCCTATTCTATAATGGAGTAAGTAATACAAATTTAACTGAACATAAATGATGTGATAAACATTTAAATTACATTTGGTCATCAATGGCATTTTTACAAATGCCTCTTAGCAAGAACTTTTGAGTATCTGATGATTTACTGTTCAATAGTTATTGACACCTAATCTATTTACTCAGGTATGTTAGCACCAAGGGCTGGAAGTAACAAAGCACTACAGAATTTAAACCTTTAATGTATCTTCTGAGGCTATGAAATAAATGCACAAAGAGGGAAGTAGAATAATATAAAGCAATGAAAAGACCACCATAAGGAAGCATGGATCCAGTCTTCCTTGGGCATTAATTGCCCATATAGCTCCATGTAATTTGTATAGCTACAATGATAAATTGGGGGGATTGGCCTAGATTAATAAGCAATGTCTGGAGATCTTTTTTTTTTTTGCGTGGGGTGTGGTAGGGAGATACCAGGGATTGAACCTAGGGGTGCTTAACCACTGAGCAACATCCCTAACTATATTTATTTATTTGTTTTAATATCTTTATTTTATTTTATGTGGTGCTGAGGATTGAACCCAGTGCCTCACGCATGCTAGGCGAGCGCCACAACCTCTGAGCCACAACCCCAGCCCTATTTTTTATTTTTGAGACAGGGTTTCACTAAGTTTCTTAGGCCCTCGCTAAATTGCTGAGGCTGGCTTTGAACTTGCAAACCTCCTGCCTCAGCCTCCAGAGTTGCTGGGATTACAGGTGTGCACCACCATGCCCAGTTGGAGATGTTTCTTTCTTTCTTTTTTTTAAAATTTTTTTTAGTTGTAGATGGACAAGATATCTTTATTTTTATTTATTTATTTTTATGTGGTGTTGAAGATCAAACCCAGGGCCTCATGCATGCAAGGCAAGCGCTGTACCACTGAGCTACAACCCCAGCCCAGTTGCAGATGTTTCTGATTGCCACTTTTGAGGGACTGCTACTGGTATCTAGTGGGTAGAGATCAGGAATGCCACTAAATATTCTGCAGTGCACAGGACAGATTCTCACAACAAAGAATTGTTTGGTCAAAATGTCAATAGTCTGGGGCTGGGGCTGTAACAGCTCAGTGGTAGAGCACCTGCCTTGCACATATGAGGTACTGGGTTCAATCCTCAGTACCACATAAAAATAAATACAGATATTATACAACCTACAAACTAAAAAAAAGATATTAAAAAAAAAAAGTCACTAGTCCTGAGCTTGAGAAACCCTGGCATAAATGACTACTAAATTCCCTTCAATCTCTAAAAAAACTAAGGACTATGATAAGGCAGCACCAATACTGAATAGATGACATTCTTGTCAACATCTGTATGTGAATGGTTCCTTATAATGTTGCCTAAAATCTCCCCAAGGCTAGATATTTGGATATTCCCTCATATCCATTGGATATTTCCCTCAGATATTTGGATATCTTAAATTCATGCTACATTTCTAAAGGTATTGACAGTCCTTCTTTTACACAAAGAAGAAATCCAGGAATGAAAAAAGCATTGGCTGCCAGGGACTTTGGTCCCTCACTTTTGCAGTTGGAATCAGGGCTTCCAAATCCATAAGAGTTCATTTGGGTGAGTAAATGATTTAAATAAGTCTGAATCAAAGTCAGAAAATGATGTGATACACACAACAGCAGAAACAAACCTCAAATACATCGTGCTAAGTGAAAGAAGCCTAACTTAAATAACTACATACTACATGAGTCCATTTACTTGATATTCTGGAACATACAAAACTGGAGAGTCAGGAAAAAGCAGTAGTTGATAGGGGCTGGGGGCAGAAAAGATAAGACTACAAAGGGGCACGAAGGAATTCCTGAGATGATGGACTGTTTAACATACTGATTGTAGTGCAGGTTATATACTTGTGTTTATCAAAACTCGTAGTTGTATGCTATACACTAAAAAGGTGAATTTTATTGTATATTTCACAAAATGTGACCACAAATCCTGTAGAGAGGAGGAGCTAGATAATGTCTAAGTTCTTTTCTTTCCAAGTCCTACTACTTTATGACATTCTGCCTCTTCCACCCCTGGTGGTTTTAAAGCCACAGTAATTAGGGTAATTAACCTCAGTAATTAACTCTGGGCTCTGATTTCTGTGTGAAAGCAATGAGATCTCCTGACTGAATCATGTGGATATGAGTCCTGCCACCATTCTGGGGCTGCTGGCCGTACTCCAACCTATGACAGAGGTTCCCTTCCTTCTTTCTCCTATCCTGATTCCTCTTAGGACCAGTGAGGGACTCAATAATTAATAAACAAACCAGAATAAACCTCAGGAGACACTGGTTTTATCTCTCTGCACAGGCTTCCTGTCTGGATTCCATTTGATCTTTCCATTAACTTTAAAATGAGGCAATAGAAGAATCATTTAGGAATTCTCCTCCTCCATGGTCTTTTGGGCTTCCACTAGATACTTACACAATTAAGCTATGTAAATGTAAATTAAGCCTCACACAAAATACATTTCTAAGCTTGTTGACACTAATATATGTATTGTTTTAACACATATACATGCTCCATGATTACCGATTTATCACATTTTACATAAATAGCTAATTGTTCTTATGTATGTACATTAAGGTCATAGGTGTGCCATGGCTAGGGAACTCTGAAATAGCTATCAGAATGTTATTTTCTGCTAAGAGACCATTCATTATTTTTTTGCTACAAATACAGTCACAGTGGTGGACTGATGTAGGTGTGGTGAACTGATACATCCTCTTACTGAGTCAATTCCTTTCCTGGCTCTTCTTGGAAGTTTTCAGTGGAAAAGTTACAAATATCAGTAACCAGATATCTTATCCATATTGAATGCTGGGATAAAAATCAAGGACTAAAACTGGCAATGGCGGTAGTAGTGGGCTCCCCAGTGGCATGCCAGTGTCTCCCAGGTACCATGGCTAGTGGCAGTGCTGGGAAGCCCACTGGTGAGCTAGCTTCTTTGGCTCCTGTGAGCACAGTAGGTGGGGCCAGCTCGCAGCTGCAGAAGATGCTGCTTTTCGGCTGTGACCACTGCAAGGGCAAGATGTGGCTGGTGGCTGACCTGCTGTTGCTGTTGAACAAGGCTTAGTAGGTGCTCTTCAAGGGCCCAACCTCCTCTTGTGACGGTGCAGAGTCCTTTGAGCAGCACCAGGACACCATTAACACTCACCAAGGCTCTCTCCACTCTCACTCACGATGATGTTCAGAGTCAGCCTTACCCGGGCCTCTTTGGAGAGTCCAGGGCAGTCTAGCGGAACTGGGTGACCTGATGGTGTTGCTGACCTAGTGCTCAGCCCAGGCTGCCTATCTGGCTGCAGTGGCCACATCAGGCATGCAACATGCACATCCAAGCCTGGTGGACACTACACACTGCTGCCAAAAGTTGGAGCAGAGCTGCACGGTGCTACCAGCCTCTCCACTGACCAATATGACTCCACAGCTGATGCTGGGGGTGTCAGGGCCAGTTGTGCAACCTCAAATTCCTGACAGACACATGCGCCCTGGCCATTGACAAGTCACTAGAGTGGTTTTGGCAGAAGCAGTTCAAGCTGGGGGTCAAGTGCATGAGTACGAGTGCATTGGCACTGCTGGCCTGTGTATGGGTAAAGGTGGTACCCAGTGAACTGGCAAGCAGCCACTGCTCACTCTTCATCGGGCCCCTGGTACGCACTGTGAGTGTGCTGGTAGATTTTACCACTGAGCCGCAGTTCCTGGCTTGTGTGGCAGCTGTGAGTGCTGAGGGCAAGGTGATGCAGACCTTTGCCCTGGGTGGTGTCATGACCATGGGGTTGGCCTGCGTGCTTCTGACCCAGTGCCTTAGGGATCTGTTGCAGCACCCTGAAGTGGGCGCCAAGATGTCAGACCACAGAAGAGGCTGAGGAACAGAGCCTGTGCAGTATCTAAAGACTACTGTCCTACTGTCTCAGGTTTTAAGATAGAGGTCTCTTAAAGTATTTTACCACCAGTGAATTCCAATTCTGTGAATTAGCAACCCCACTCCATTCCCCTTCTTCTACCCCCAGGCTAAAGGAATATTTATTCTAAGCCCCTCTCCATTTATACAAAAAAAGATAGGTGACCCCTCCCTCACACATTAAATGCCCAAAAGGAATCTTCCAGAAGTCAGGGCCAGGCACACAACTCACATGCACGAAAGAGTGTCAAACAGCCCACACAGGAGTGGGGAATAAAAAATGGGTAATCTGCTGGCTGTAGTTTTACTCCTATACCCCACCCGTCTGTCAACTGAATTTTATTATTAATTGGGCAGGAAAAAGGTCAGGGTTCATTTCTTCTTTTTTATTTTAATAAAAAATAAATGCCCTTAGATATGGATGTAGCTATCTTTTTTTTGTATGTTGTTATTTTTTAAAGCAGTCGTGTTGAATTAGGAGTATACTTGGTGTGGAAAGAGTATGATTTTGCCATGTGATTTGCAAATGGGAGGAAAGCAAAAATGAGCATGTTTTATTTAATTATTTAATTTTTTGTGGTGCTGGGGATTGAACCCAGGGCCTTGTGCATGCAAGGCAAGCACTCTACCAACTGAGCTATATCTCCAGCCCCAGTGTGTTTTATTTTTTAACTTACACCACAGAAGATTCCCCCCCCCCAATGTCAACTTTTTACCTTGCATGTACTGGAGTATTTATTTCATCTATTAAAATGTTCTGTTTCTTTAAAAAAAAAAAATCAAGGGCCATAAGACAAGTGTGAACCTGCCAGTGTCCTCAAGGTCTAAAGGACAGAGAAAACCTGGTAGGGGTTAGGTAATATCTACAGTTTACTTTTCTGCTGAGTATTTATAGCAAACACATTGATACAAAGGCAAGGTGCTCATATTATAACAGAAGGGGCCCAAAGAGACAACAAATCCCATAGTGGGCATAGGGTCTTTTTCTATAGGCTCTCCATAGAAGGGAAGAATGGAGAAATTACACTTCCATGATTTAGAACTATCCAGTCATTATTAGCAGTTTGCATTAGCTGAAAATCAGTACTATTTCCCTTGAGTAATTCAGACTTGATAATATTGTTCCTTTGGCATAATTATAAAAAGTTTCACAAAAGACAAATACTTGGTAGAAAACAGACTCTGACTTTTTATTCAAAGGCTATAGTTGTACAGGTCTCCCCTCAAATTATTACCAATGCTACTTACTAAGAATATATTCCTATAGTGTTTTTTTCTTTAGTATATATAATTATACGAAACCATGAAAGGTCAAATAAATGTTGTCTTTTTAAATTTTAGGGATAGACTTTCACAGTGTACCCTATGACTGTTGTCTATAGTCATAGAATTGAAAGAGGAAAGGCTTGCTGATCAACATGGGGACTGAAAGGAGGCCTTTAACAGTGCTCAAAGAAGTAGCATGTTGCATCTTCCCAGAAACAAAAATGTCCTGTAGACCCACTGCCAGGCTTCCAATTGTCTTAGAAAACTGAGAGGGCCAATAACTATGAGGTACATGAAGAGTGACTAAAAGCTCAGCTGGCAAAGATTTGGCTGGTCCTCCCAATCCTCAGGCAATAGATCAATAGGATTTGCCTCCTACATACCTAGCAGGCTCAAAAACTAGCAGTCTAGCCATTTTCCACTCTGCCTAGGAGCATAAGTATAATCCTAAGGCTCAAAGATGATACTAGCTTCTTAGATTCTTCAGCCCTTCTACTGCACACAAGTCAAGGCCATGTTTGAGGTGAGTTCCATTCACTTATCATAGGATCATACATCCTCTGAGCTAACTAATATCCACTTAAATCTTGCTGAGGCCCAAGGCTAAAAAGATAAAAGCCAGTTTCCATGTCCTGATCAAGTAGTCTTTTCCCACTTCCTGTGCTCCTTCTGGACCTGATGCCTCTTACCACCATTTCTCAGCCCAAAACACCATTAGTTTCTAACCAAAGTGAAAAATAGCCAGGTCCCATATTCTATGCTAATTTACTACATCCAGTTATGAAGAATTGAGAAGACATACAATGAGATTTCTGCATTTGAAATAAGTTTCTTTTATTAACACTACCATAGAAATGATTACTTGACAAGGTTTATGGTTTTAGTATGTTTGCTTTAAGCAGTGCTGGGGATCACATCCAGAGCATCTATGCCAGGCAAGCAGTCTATCACTGAGCCACAATTCAAGGCCATCAATGGTCTTTTGATGTACTGGAGCTTTTTCCTTTTGAAAATTCATCAGTTTGTATTAAAATTTAAAGTACCATTACAATACTTACAATTGGCGCAATTATGCCATAAGGACTATGACAAATATCTTTATAATAAACATTTTAAAAGAGAAGGACTAAAGAAAGGAAAGTAACAAATGACATTACCACATCCTGAGATGCATACTGAGGGTCTTCTGGGTTAACTGACCAGTAGCAATAATCAAAGCTGAATGCTACAACCTTCTCCCGGGAATCTCCAAAGCTATCTGGTCGATCATCCACCTAAAATCAAACACAGAATCCAATGTCTTCTTTACTATAATATCAGACACAGGCCAGTGGCACTTGATCACTCCATACTATAACTAGAGAGACCTGGACTGGTCACAGAATATTTATGAAACCTAGTGTCAAAAGAAAAAAATGTAACAGGGCTGAGGGATATAGCTCAGTTAGTAGAGTGCTTGCCTTGCATGCACAAGGCCCTGGGTTCAATCTCCAGCACCACAAAAAAAAAAAAAAAAAAAAGTAACTTTTATCTTCACTTTAATAGGTACAAATAAAGTCCCACAGAACTAAATCAATGTATCATTCTATCATGTATCTGTTTTAATTAGTAACAACCATAGGAGATACAGGACAGCTTGAGAGAGAAAGTCTCTCCCTCTCCAGGCATCTTCATCACTATCTATGTATCTTCTGTAGAGTAGACTGAGAGCACATGAATAGTAAGTAGTTCTGCCTCTAGACCTGGCAGACTGCACCAAGCTGGAGCTTTCACTGAAGTTCCTGGGTACTCACCCCCAGTGAATTAGAAACCATGTTGGACAGAAGAGATAGGAACAATCCAACTGCCCAAGGAAGACCCAAAGTTGGAACTGCACTGAATTCTGAGTACTGCGGAGAATGCATTACTCACAGAAGTACCTTGTGTTAATATTTAAAATTCAGACTCTGAACAGGGAAAGAACCTAGCCATCAAAAACCATAGAAGCATCCCTGAATGCAGTGTTTCATGCCTGTAATCCCAGAAACTTGGGAGACTGAGGTGAAGAATTGCAAGTTTAAGGCCAGCCTGGACAACATAGTGAGACCTGTCTCAAAATAAGAATAAAAACTGCTGGGGATCGCCAGTACTTAAAAAAAAAAAAAAAAAAAAAAAAAACTGCAGAAGAATGAGGTTATCAGAATGAGTAAGACATTGTTAGTGGACAACTGACCTTAGGGAAATAAGCAGCCAGGGAGGTATTTAGAGGGCAGATTAAAGTTTGATCTTGGATGAGATTTATTCTTAAGAACCAAAAATATGAGATCTTAGAACAAAACAGCTGAAGTGATTAGGCAATAGAGATATAAATAAGAGACAGCAAAGAATAAAATAAAAAGATCTTTGTTTCCAGGGAGCTCATTTTGAAAGTCTGACAATCCCATTCTCTTTCAGTGGGGAGTTATTGAAAAAGAAAACAGATCACATCACAGAAATGACTGAAGTGGGCATGGTTCTAAAGCCTGGGGTCCAGATAATCCTCACAATTGCCACTCAATGTCCTCAGCTCTTAGGAGTGCTGGCTTCCACTTGCAAGCTGATTATAGTAGTACTCACATGGTTGAGTACTACCATAATGCACTGTCTCTCTCCACTCCTCAAAGTTCACAAAGGGGAGAACCCTTCCATTACCTGCTAGTCTGATAAATAGTGGAAAGGATGGAGGAAATTAACTCTAGGAATGGGTAAGGCAGGGGAAGGAAATTTTCCATATCTGACCAATTGTGACTCAAAGTTTAGTCAGATCTGTGAAAGAAAACCTGTAACAAGACTCAGGGTTGTGAATGACTCCCTTCTGGGATCTGAAGGCTATTACTTGGATCTCAGTATGGCAAAAGTAAATCTTGCATTATCAGGTACGTTCTAAAATCCCTAATAATGTCTCTTGATAAAATGATATCAGTTGAGAGGCTTGGGACAAAGTCTGACAGGTATGGTGGTGCACACTTGTAATCCCAGAGGCTTGGGAGGCGGAGCAGGAGGATCATGAGTTCAAAGCCAGCCTCAGCAAAAAACGAGGTGCTAAGCAACTCAGTGAGACCCTGTCTTTAAATAAATAAAATACAAAATAGGGCTGGGGATGTAGCTCAGTGGTAGAGTGCCCCTGAGTTCAATCCCTAGTACCCACCACCCCACCCCACCCGCCAAAAACAACTCTGATGGTCAGATGAGTTAACTAGACATACAGATTGCCCTGGCATGATTTAAGGTAGTCACAGCTTCCATAACATCCTCAGTGTTTATTTTCAAAGCAGTTACCAGTTCCCAAAATAGCTGCATCGAATGTATACATATATACACATACATACACATACATACACACACACACATTTTTATTTCCCTGCCAATACTTGGGATTGAAAGCAGGGCCTTACACATGCCAGGCAAGTGCTCCACCATGTAGCTACATCCCAGTCCTTTTTATTTATTTTTTAAGTTTTGAGACTGAGTCTTCCTAAGTTGCCCAGGCTAGCCTAGAACTTGCACTTCTCCTGCTTCAGCCTCCTGAGTAGCTAGGTTTACAAGCATGCACCACCATGCCCACCTCTATTAGCTATGTGATAGAACTTAGGCTGTAGTAGCCCACATCCCCTGGCTTTTTCGACTTATTTTAAAATTTGCTTTATGATTGGTCCAGGGTCTTCTTACAATTTTCCTTATATGATCCTCTCTCCCCCTTCTACATACATTCACATATACATTTTCACCCCAGAAACCCCTGTAATAATTTTAAGACCTCAGTGGAAAGCAAATGGAAAATAATTTCAGGTTTACCTTTAAATTCCTGATCTTTGCCACTTTGTCATCAACTTCCACAATGATTCT
Source organism: Spermophilus citellus (assembly GCF_964194105.1). Classification (NCBI taxonomy): domain Eukaryota; kingdom Metazoa; phylum Chordata; class Mammalia; order Rodentia; family Sciuridae; genus Spermophilus; species Spermophilus citellus. Next base: position 136,399,908 of record NC_138185.1, read on the forward strand.
TCCCCCTTCTTTGGTCTCCCTGGAAACAAGAACCAAAACCATATGAGAATAAACATTACTTTAAAAAAAAATCACAGAGAAGCTCAGATCAGCACTAGGGGGACAAAATGTTTCCCTATTGCTGTAGCCATAAGTCAAGTATCTGTCTCCATAAAAAAGCTATAAGCATCGTATCAAGCATCACAGCATGATTCTCTAGATCATTACAGTTTAATTCTGGAACAGCTAATAGTCACGACTTATTGCACATACCTATATGTGCAAGGTACTATATTAGGTGCATGATTTATTGTACTTCATCTTATTTATCCTCATACTCTTCTGATAAAACTTCTTAACATATTTTCACCTTTACAGATGAAACACTAAAGCTTAGAGAAAATTATATTACTTGTCCAAGGTCACACAACCAGCAAGGGTAGAACTAGGATTTAAATCCAAATTTGTCTGAACACAAAGCCTGAGCTTTTAACTATAGCTTGGAAATCAGGCTTGGAAATCTTAGAAAGTACTCTTAGCCCAGCACACAACATGGTATAATCTTTTATCTTCTCTGGGATTTGAGCAGGGGTATGAAAAAGGTATTGGAGTCTTCTCTGGTGAAATACTGAGACAATTTTTCCAAATCCTTTCCTTAAATCTTCTTACAGCAGAATGAGAGCCAAAATCCTTAAAAATCTTTCTATGTTGCAGTTACGTGGTAACACTGCTAACACTAACTCTTGTTCATTCCTTATGGTTAAAGGTTGTGAACAGGAATAAGCCGTAGGCTGCCTACATCAAATTATGGGGGATTAAGAGAAGGCCTAGTTAATTCAAATTTGTGATTGGGGGGCAGGAATAACAAATTACATTATAACAAGATTGCCAGGTGGCTTTTACGTATACTATAATTTGGTAACTACTGCCCTAAAAAGGAACAGAACAAAATTGTTGTCACTTGATATTTATTCCTTTGAAAAACTTAAAAAAAAAAAAAACAGCTAAGTACAGGTTACAGATGAATAAAAATAGTCACTAAAACTCATAGAGCTAACGCTTTATTAGACACTTAAAATGAGCCAGGTTCTAAACATTTTTAATGTATTCTTTTAATTTTCATAAAAAATATGAAGTAGTTCTCCCTATTTTATAGTTTAAAAGAAAAAAAACAGAAAAGCTATTCACTGTATGAGAAGTAATTTTTCACAGGTCGGGATGGACTGCTGCAGAGTCTACAGAGTTGGCAGAACCATTCAATACTGAATGGTTTTAGATTGAAAAATGAAAGTAACTCGAAATGACAAAGAGAATTTCTGATTATGGGAAACAACTGTGTGGTAAAGGGGATGACATCAAAATCATTTCCTATGTTATTTTATTCAGGGTTCATTATCTGGTCCTGCTAAAGAGCACTTGAGAAAGAGGTATAACTTCCCTGTAATCTCAGGAAGCAGCATTTAGTGAATCAAATCTTCGCTGTGTTTGCTTTTAGACCTTAAACAAGATTATTTCCTTATCTAGAAAAACAAAAAATGTAAACTTGGTCAGATGATCTCCAGAATTTCTTCCCAAGTACAACATAAGATCCAATGACTTTGTTAACTGAATCTGTGCCAATGACTTATTTGAAGGGTGAAACAAACCATACAATCAGCATATTCCCCACATGGAGAACAGCCTTGATGAAGACAGTAGAAGTTAACACCTTGGGGCACATCTATCATCTCTGTAGGATTCTGTGGGAAGAGGAGAGTCATTTAGATTCTTAGTTGGGATTGAATTGGATTTTTCTGTATCTGTGCCTGAATCTGTGGTCCTGAAACTCCAGCCTGCTACAATCTACTCACACCTCAAGGTCAACAGTCTTGGCATTCTACCACTTACTCTCAAAGCACTTCACTTGAGCTAAAAGTAAGTAAGTTTTTGTCCTCTTCTTTCTACTTTTATTGGATGAGATAAAGTTATTCTCTATCATGGCTGTAAATAATAACAACCCAATTTCAACATCATTTTCTTAATCTAATCCATGGTATTTAAAATTCCTAATTCCTAAAGAACTAAGAAGTTACTACTAAGAGTGGTCAATGTTGTTACCCTGAGAATCCTAAAAGAACAGTTTTGAAAAAAGAGGATTTTTACCAGAGGCTATCTCCAGGACAGCAGCTACACCTATGAATTCCTAATTTTAAATCACATCCAGTTATGCAGAAGGCAGATGTCATAAGCCATTTACCAACCAAAACACAGCAGTTTAGGTACCTGCTACGTTTCTTTCTTTTGCCTTCTTCCTATTTTCTTTTCTCTCTCCTTCCTGCTTCTCATTGTTCTTATAATTATTCTGTCAATTACAAGACTTCAAAGTCAATTACCTTTATATGAAACCAATGTAATTAACCAATTGCACCAAATTTTGTTTTGGGAGACAATGTCTTTCTTTTTGTTTTGCAGGGCTGGAGATTGAATCCAGTACCTTGTACATGCTAGTCAACCACTCTACCATTAAGCTATATGCCCAGCCTAAGACAATGCCTTTTTTGACTTTTCTATGCAATTATCAAGTCATCTTATGTCCTTGAAAATTTTAAATTTCTCAAATAATTCCAATATGTGCCTCTGGTTCCCAACCACTCTGCCAATTTTATTGCCTATCACTTACCTCCCTCCACACCAACCCTCTCTCAACCAAAACTAATCTGTTTCCAATAGCCTAAATATTTTTCTTTTGGTGTTCTTACTCCTTCAGAGGGCCCTCTGCACTTTCTCTACCTGTCAGCAAACTAAAAGATCTTTAAAAAACAGTTTGAGGGGCTGGGATTGTGACTCAGTGGTACAGCGCTTGCCTAGCACATGTGAGGCACTGGGTTCGATCCTCAGTACCACATAAAAATAAAATAAAGGTATTGTGTTCACCTACAACTAAAAATATATTAAAATAAATAGATAAAACACAATTTAAAAAAAACAGTTCGAACACCAACTCTTCTTCAAAGTCTTACTCTCCAAATATATGAGTGTAAAAAAAAAATAGTGGAAAAGAGAAGAAAATATGTGGATGGATTCAGGAAGCCTCAAGGGCTTAAAGTTGCAAGATCAGATTCATCCCTGAGGAGCTAGGGATGTGGAAGAAAAAGATTAGAGTAACTTCCTTTACTTCAATTCTGTCTTTGATCAGGTGGGAGCTGTTGAGCGCAAACTAAAACCACCATCTCTCTGGGCCTCAATTTTCCTCTCAAGTCCTCGCAGAGGAAAACCATGTACCCCCCCTTTTGTCTCAGTCCTCTAGGGTTACATCAAGAATAGTGACAGACTGCCCAACTCTCCAAATCCTTCACAACCTGTAGAATGAGAAAAGCCCAATCCCGTGCATCAAGACTTGAGTCATGGTCCCTAGAAACTCCAAGCTGGCAGGACGCCAGGACACTGCGCACACAACGCGCTGCTCTCGTGAGGCCGCCCGGGAACTGCTATCCTCCAGGTCACAACAACAAATTTCGACTCCAGGCCTGTTTCGCCAAGCCTTTACGGCTTCCGGACCCTGGGTCCCTGGGTCACTTTGTGTTTTATTTCCTCGCGCCAGAAAAGTGGGGCCCTTGCGCTCCTCTGAGTTCTCTTGACGCCTCAGGCGCCCCCTCCTGCCCAGACTCACCGCTTGTTGAGGGGCCGGACCCTCACGGCCACCTGCACATTCGCCATCCTTCGGTTACAACTCAATCCCCGGAGGTCAGTCCAGTCTAGGCATCCCTACCTAGCCCAGCCTAGCCAGGGCCAAGCCCAGCCCCACCCCCAGCCGACCCCGCCCGCCCCACGCGCCTCTCGGGACACCCACGCCCAAATCCGCGCCACTGCCCAAGAGAGGCGGTGCCGCTGAGCCTTAGCCAATCCGGAGCCAGGTAGGCACGCTCGGCCCCGCCCCTCCTCGTCTACCCCCTCCCTCCTCCCCCGCGCCGTGGCAGCTGGCTGGAGGTGTCCGCAGAGTTCAGGCCTGAGCGTGCGGCGCGGAGGCTTTGTTCTCGGACTTGGAGATCGTGCTATACTCAAGTAAATCCATTAAATTTTGATTAATGTTCAAACGTTTATAATTTGCCAAGCATTTTTATTCGTTGTGCTGGCCTGATATGTCAATGCTGCGGCAAAAAAGAAACGGGCAGAAACTGCTTTCCAGCAGAGTATTCGGAGTATGAAGAGGAATTTGAGTGCTGAGGAGCTCCATTGTACCAGAACCTCAAGGCCACCGTGGCAGTGTTTGTAGTAGTAGAGGAAATGCCGTCTTATCAGAATTAGTTTACTAATTTATCCAAGAAATACTACTGCATAGCTACAAAGTGTCGAGCACTGATTTAAAGCCCAAACACAGTGACGAACAAAACAATGTACCTGCCTTCTTGGAAATTACAATCTGCAGGGAAGGAAAAGGGGACAAACACCTAAAATATAACATATAAATATATAAATGGTTCTGCTTAGTGCAGTGAAAAGAAAAAAAAAAGGCGGGAAGGGAGGGAAACCAGGCGCGATGACCCACGCCAGTAATCCCAGGCACTCTGAGGGATGACACAAGAAGATCAACAGGCTAGCCTTGTTCATCAACTTAGGAAAAAAAATTTTTTTTTTTTTTAATTTTTAAAAAGGCGGGGTTGGGGGGCTGCGCACGTGTCTCCGTGGTATAGCGCCCCACCGGGTTCAATCTCCAGTATGCAAAAATAAACAAGAAAAAGAAAACAGTAAATAGCCTTCGTGTATATGAAGGGTGAAAAGTGCTGTTTTGCACAGCATCTTCCAGAAAGCCTTCACTGATAAGAGGACATTTGAATACATCTGAAGAAAACAAGAAAGGAAGTCATGCAGATACTCAATTGTTTAACAAATATGTCCTAAGTAAGCTCCTATCAGAGTAAGCTTGGGACAAAGAAGTGAAGAAAATAGGCAAAACTTCTAGGCTCATTGGAGCTGGGATAGAGAGACTGATAAGCAATTTAACTAAAATGTATATCAGATTAGCTCATAATAAAAAATAAATCAGGACAGGGAGTAGAAAAGGGCCATGAAACTTCAGATAATATGACCAGGAAAGACTTCAGTGACACCTAAGAAAAATATGAAGTATATAAAGAAGAGTTGGACTATTGTCTGGAAGAAGGGCAGACACAGGCCTGAGCTTAGAGACAGACTAAAACGTTAAAACCAATAGGAAGAAAGCCAGGGCAAGTAGAATAGAGTGAGAGGTGGAAAATCATGGAAGTATCATGAAGGCATGGTAGTCTGGATTTTTTTTCTTAATGAGCTGGGAAACCATAAGAAAGTTTTGAGGAAAAGAGCAAAACGATTTGGTTTATATATTTAAAGAATTACTCTGACTGCTGTTTTGAGACTAGCCTGAGAAGTAAGGGTAGAAGCCCAGAGAGAGGAGTTAGGTGGCTATTTTAGTACTCTAGCAGTAGAACACGAGTCACCTTAGTCCCCTTTTTCTCATCTATCTAGAATAAGGTACTGGGATAACTGGTTTATAATTCAAGCTCACTTGGAACCCTGGTATCCTAGATGGCTTTTCTACTCACTGTGCTTTGCAGTAAAAAGAATTGACACATTAATATTTCTATTTTCAGACTGGAGAACTTGATTTCAACAGTAGTCTGTATTTTAAAACATTATTTTACTCATAAATATGTACCTTCAATATAACCACAATACCATTATCACACCCAAGTACATCAGTTCCTTAATGCCAAATATTCCATTTAAGTTTATCTTGTAAATCTCTCTCTTTTTAAATAATATTTATTTTTTTAGTAGTTGGAAACAATACCTTTATTTTATTTATTTTTATGTGGTGCTGAGGACCGAACACAGGCTCAGCGGTATAGCTGAGCCACAACCCCAGCCCCTAAATCTGTCTTTTTAAAACAGTCTCTTGTTTGAATAAGTTTCCAAATAAAACTTGGTTTTTGAGTCTTTTAATCAGAAAGAAGTCAGGTCCTAATGAACTTGAAATTTTGGTACTCCAATATACTGCGGGCAGTTTCAGTAGTGCTAGCAGCAAAGCCTTAAAATACTCAAGTCACAATCAACTAGAAATGGACTGTATATGGCTATACATAATTAGGGAAAATAAAATTGATGATCACTTGATATTAGTTGTTTGGATATGACCTTTAGAAGTAAAAGGTAAAGGAGAAATTATAATATCATATTTTTGAAGGTAATTTTCTTCAGCTAATATTTTGGGGATACAAGAAGAAATCTCCTTTTGTTGTTCTCGCCACTTAAGTATATTCTCTGCCAGTTCTTCTGTCTCAGTCACCAAAACATCCATCTTGGTTAAAGCTTTGCTCTGTAATATTTAAACGAAAGGGAAAATAGAAATTATGTCTGTCATTATTACATTATCATTAGATCACAAACAGTTACACCAAAAGTTAACATCTGACCTTTTTCTAGCCCCTTACTGCAAAAGCTCCTTAAAACTATGCTCTCCCCGTCTTACAATACCCACCTTCTCTTTGGGAGTTCACCTCTTCTTTGTCCTCAATAATCAACTCAACAACGATCCTCAATCTCTAAATAGTTAAAATCTAACCTCCTTGCTAAAATGCAGACCCATGTTTAAGGCCATTGGCAATCTTCATCTGGATTTACAATTTCTCAAACTCAATTTAACTGCAGTTCAACAATGACTGAACATTTACTACATGTGCCAAAAAAAGCCACCCTCATTAACTTCTTTAATCCATACTTGACCCTACTCAAATCAGATAGGTTAACAACTTCATTACTTTGGATGTGTCCCTTTCCAAATGTAGCAAAGATCTAGAAATGTGACCACAAAAAAAAAACTAAAAACAAAACAAAAACTCTATATAATCCTTTGTATTCCTGTGCTTTAAATCCTTTATAAAAATACTATATTTAGTCTCCAAGTTTCTCTTGACTTTTCCTCTAATTCAGAGCAGATCAGATCTTAATATACACAGGAATCCCCTGAGGAACTTATTAAAATGCAGATTCTGACTCTGAAAGTGTAGGGTAAATGACTACCTCCGCTTCCCCTTCTCTTTCTTTCTTTCATGCTAGAGATAGAACCTAGGCTTCATACATGCTAGGCAAATACTCTACCACTGATCTAACCTCCAACCCTGTAATTCTGGAAAAAAAAAAAAAAAAGCTTTTAGGTGATGCTGTCCATAATGTGAGTAGCAAGGCTGTCTACCCTATTCAATATTTTCTATGTGAATGTGATTAAGGTACTGTTCTCTAACCAAGTCACGCTTCTGTATCCTTCACTAAAAAACCAAAACAATTCATTCAATGGTTACCAGCCCTGATACCTTTAGGCATCAGTCAAAGTAAAGTGTCATTTTCTCCCCCAACTACTTGTGCTCTCTTTTCATGTGAGACATTGTTGCTTTGGTCAAACTGTTCTTCCTGAGGAGTGTCTAAATTTCATAGATTCTTTAAGATTCAGCTCTCTACTAATTCCTATATAAAACTTTTTAAAGTCTTCCTATATCCTATTCTGCTCTCAATTCCCCTACACTGGAAGTAATCACTCCCTTTTCTGTGTACAATAGACAGTATCTCTTTATAATGTTATGCTGAACTTATGCAAATACTCCTATAAAACAGTGTGAATCTTATAGCTGTCTCACCAAACTGAGAATCTGAGAGCAGAGATCAGTCTTATCTATTTTTCTTGATACATGCATGTAGCATAGCCCTTGCATGATGAAGATAATATATACTCAATTAAATGTTGGAATAGCTTCTAAAGAAAAATGATGCCAAGCTTTTTGACTTTAAAAATAATTAGTTTTGGGCAGTGTAAGCCATTGTGGGTGGTGAGGTGGCCACCATGGTGGAGAAGCTGGTTTCCAGGGTGCAGCAGGTAGCCAACTTCACCAAGTTCTGTTCCTGCTCAGAAAACAAGAAGAAATGGAAGGCCCACATGGAATTCATCCTGCACTACCAGCCGAATTACCATGACCCACCTAATGCTGGTGGCTGCCTAGGCTAGCTGTTGTCCCTCTCCATGGTCTGGGTCAACCATCTTTTCCTGAGTTGCAGTTAATAAATAATAAAGACCTTCTAGCCAAGGTTATGGAAATGGCTGGTAGCACTGATGTGGAAGACCTGCCACCATTCACTCCTGGAAGTGAATCAATGAAAAAGCAAGGCTAAAGCAGAAGATGTATCACATTTACGTAATGGGTCACAGGCTTAGTAAGGAGGCTGTAATGAATGTGACAGTGCACAGCAGCTCTTAAGACTCCTGGGAGAAGCAGCTGGAATAAAAAGGTATCTGTCCAGATTGGTTTTTAGAAGTCATCATTTCTTTTAGTAGCTACCACAGTAAAAATACGCATGGAAATTTATGTATTTATAATACATGCACTCTAAGATGATTTCATGAACATACAAGCCTTTGTTTAAAATGTCCTTTTTTAAAGGTGGTGATGTAATAGTGGCAGGTCATGAATTTTATAGTTTGGATTTATTTATATTTTTGGTACCAGGGACTGAACCCAAGGGCAATCAACCAGCAAAAGCAAGGTGCTAAGTAACTCAGTGAGATACTATCTCTAAATAAAATACAAAATGGGCTGAGAATGTAGCTCAGTGGTCAAGTGCTACTGATTTCAATCCCTGACACCCCCCAAAATAAAAAGATAGAAAGGAAGGGAGGGAGGATAGGTTGGGGATGTAGTTCAGTTGTAGAGTACTTACCTAGCATGCACAAGTCCGGGTTCAATCCACAGTACCATGGGGTCAGGGGGCCGGGGGAGTTAAACAAGGAGATAACACATTTGATATTCAAGTACAAAAGAACTAAAGAAAGCTATATTAATACTCACCATTTTCTTTAGATTTGCATCTAAATGAGGGATATTTCTAATTGTTTCAAGATGGGTTTCCAATCTCTCAATGAAAGACACAGCCAACTCCAGCAAATGTACCATATATCTGAAAGAGTGAGAAAAAAATCCAACTATTTTTAAAATTTAATTATTTTGTGTCTCCCTTCTTTTCCTTTAATTAGGACTTTAGTTTAAAATAAAGAATTACAATCAACTTAATGTGTCAATAACAAACTTTCTGAATTCCTGGAAGTATCAGTGATAAAGAAAGGTCCTTCTCTTTCACTTGAAGAAACATATAACTTGTTATCCAAATACAAAAACAGAAAAATATGACATTAATCATCATATCTGGAACCCAACCTAATGGTAGATAATGATAGTAATGTTCACACAGAAGGAATTTCCCTAGATAAAATCTCATTCCATTTCAATCTACTCATTTTCAGTGAAGAGAAGACAATAAGGAAAACTATATTACATTGAAGTAGTCTTCACATTAAGGTAATAAATGCTTAAAATCATTAAATGCCTAAAATCATTAGCTCTTCTTTAATGTAGTATAACATACACATTAATGGCTAGATACTGAATACAAGAATGGGGTTTTGTATGTCTGTTATTTTGCTAAAAATAAAAAAATTCTGCCACTTAAGAGAAGATAATCTTCAAGGTGCAGTGGTGCATGCCTATAATCCCAGCAGCTCAGAAGGCTGAGGCAGGAGGATCTTGAGTTCAAAGCCAGCCTCAGCAACTTAGCAAGGCACTTATCAACTCAGTGAGACCCTGTATCTAAATAAAAGATATAAAAAGACTGGGGATGTGGCTCAGTGGCTGAGCACCCCTGGGTTCAATCCTAAGTACAAAAAAAAAAAAAAAAAAAGATAATCCCAGCTACTTAGGAAGTTGAGGCAAGAGGATAGCAAGTTGAAGGCCGGCATGGGCAACATGACAAGATCCCATCTTAAAGAGAGAGGTAGAGGGATAGAGAGGGGATACTGATTTGCTCAGGGTCAGCTAGTGAGGCAATGATAGAGAAAGAAATCAGATTCCCAGATGCTTGCTTTACTATTGTATTATTATTTTAATCATAACCTAGATCTTCAAGTTTATACTTATAGTATTTCTATGAGAAAGACAGCAACAGAAATAATCCCTATTCTGCAGACTGGAAAACTGAAGCAAAAACTGTTATCATTTTGCTCAGTTGAGATTAGACCAGAATCTGGTTTTTCCTTTTTTTAAAATATTTCTAGTTGTAGATGGATAACTTTATTTATTTTTTTATGTGGTGTTGGGGATCGAACACAGTGTCTCACATGTGCTAGGCAAGTGCTCTACCCCTGAGCCATAACCTAAGACCCAGTTTTCCCTTTCCTTTCTTTTTTAAGGTACCAGGGATTGAACTCAGGGTCACTCAAGCACTGAGTCACATCCGCAGCCCAATTTTGTATTTTATTTAGAGACAGGGTCTCACTGAGTTGCTTAGCCCCTTGCCTTTGCTGAGGCTGGCTTTGAACTCATGATCCTCATGCCTTGAGCTGCTAGGATGACAGGCGTGCTCCATGGCACCCAATTTGTTTTTCCTTTTTTTCTTTTCTTTTTTTGTAGTTGTAGATGGACAGCACGGCTTTATTTTATTTGTTTATTTTTATGTGGTGCTGAGGATCAAATCCAGTGCCTCTCATGTGCAAGGCAAGTGCTCTGCCACTGAGCTACGGCCCCAGCCCTGTTTTTCCTTTATTAATTGACATTTTTTTCTTCTGTCCATGTTATGTACAGAATTTTTATGTACAGGTAACATTAATTCAACAATACATTTATTTCACAGAAAATAGTTTATATGTAATAAAACCAATTTTTACCCACCTTGCCAAGTGTTAAGGATCTACTTTTTCACTAAAATCATAATTTATAATTCCCAAAACACAATGGGCAAATGGAAGTTCTTTCTTTTCACCATAGTGATACTTCTTTTAAAGCAAAGATTTTTCTTTCTGGTTTAATGTATCAACATTAATAATGTTAACCAACACATCAATAACACATTGTTTAGTGAATTATGCTTCAAGGTTCACCCTCAGAAAACATGTACAAGTATTCATTTCTTCTTCTCAGTCTAACCTGTGATAAAAAGCCTCCAAAGGTAAGTTTTCCTGGCACAAGGGTTTCAACAGTCTTTGCCTGAGGGACCTCTTTTCTTTCAGCACAGCTTCCAGGTGATTATTCATACTTTGTAGATCATGACACTTTTGAGCTACAAAAATCAAAGTTATTTACAGTTAGCAATAGGACAAGTAAGGTTTTTGAAATTACAATGACTTCTACTTTTGCTAATACCAAAAATTAATCTGAGGCTAGGTGCAGTGTTGCATACCTATAATCTCAGAACTCAGGAAGCTGGGGCAGGAGGCTCACTTGACATCAAGAGTTGAAGACAAGTCTGGGCAACATAGAGAGACCCATTCTCTAATAAAGAAAAAAAGAGGGGCTGGGGATGTGGCTCAAGCGGTAGCCGCTTGCCTGGCATGCGTGGGGCCCGGGTTCTATCCTCAGCACCACATATAAACAAAGATGTTGTGTCCGCCGAAAAACTAAAAAATAAATATTAAAATTCTCTCTCTCTCTCTCTCAAAAAAAAAAAAAAAAAGAAAGAAAAAAAGGAAGAGGTAAACTGGGTGTGGTAGTACTTGTCTCTAACTACTAATTAGCTCAGAATTTTTTCCCCTCAAATTCAGTTAATGGCTGCCAACTGTCCCTTTTATAAAGTTTTAATTTGAAAAAATTCAGACGTACAGAAAACTTTTTTAAAAGTTCAGTAAACTCCACTGCTGGTGGGACTGCAAATTGGTGAGGCCAATTTGGAAAGCAGTATGGAGATTCCTGGGAAAGCTGGGAATGGATCCACCATTTGACCCAGCTATCACCCTTCTTGGACTATTCCCTGAGGATCTTAAAAGCGTACTATAGGGATACTGCCACATCAATGATCATAGCGGCACAATTCACAATAGCTAGACTGTGGAACTAACCTAGATGCCCTTCAATAGATGAATAGATAAAAAAAAATGTGGCATCTATACACAATGGAGTATTACGCAGCACTAAAAAATGACAAAATCATAGAATTTGCAGGGAAATGGATGGCATTAGAACAGATTATGCTAAGCGAAGCTAGCCAATGCTTAAAAAACAAATGCCAAATGTCTTCTTTGATATAAAGAGAGCAACTAAGAACAGAACAGGGAGGAAGAGCATGAGGAAAAGATTAACACTAAACAGAGACGAGTCGGGGGAGAGAAAGGGAGAAAGAAGGGAAAGCATATGGAAATGGTAGGAGACCCTCAATGTTACACAAAATTACATATAAGAGGTTGTGAGGGGAAAGGGGGGGAACAAGGGAGAGAACTGAACAACAGCAGATGAGGTAGAGAGGGAAGATGGGAGGGGAGGGGAGGGGGGATAGTAGGGGATAGGAAAGGTAGCAGAATACAACAGTCACTAATATGCCATTATGTAAAAACGTGAGTGTGTAACCGATGTGATTCTGCAATTTGTATTTGGGGTAAAAATGGGAGTTCATAACCCAACTGAGTCAAATGTATGAAAGATGATATATCATGAGCTTTGTAATGTTTTGAACAACCAATAAAAAAAAAAAGTTCAGTAAACTCCTATATACATATCACCTAGACACTATATTTAGTTATATTTTCTTTTTTATCCTTTTTCTATCTCCACACACTCACCTCTATCTTTTGTTCTCAAAAGGCCTCAATTGAGAATAAATTGCAGACAGCATGATCTTTTACCCTTAAAAAGATGTGTTTCCCATGCACAACAACATACACCTAACTTATAGTACATTAATAAATTAAGAGATTTTTTTGGAAAAGTTAACATTGATACAATGTTACCAATATTTAATACAGCCCATATTTAAACTTTATCAAGTGTTCTGATAATGTCCTTTATATCAAAAAAATTTTTCTGATCAAATATTCAATCTATTCATTCAGTGCTTCAGTTATCATGTCACTTTAAGTAATTACTGGTGGTTCCCTTGGAAGTATTAGAGCAAGACTGACCTCTGAATCACTTTCTGGCTTCCTATCTCACCATGTGATCTCTCCCTCTTGCCAAGTGCTCTGCCATTTTGATGCTATTCACCATGAGGTCCTAACCAGAATCAAGCCAATGCCACCCTTGAGCCTCTGTACTATGAACTAAATAAACCTCTTTTCTTTATACATTACTCTCAGCCTTATTAACAAAATATACTAACAAAAAAACGAATAAAGGAGCCAACCTAGTTCCTTCCAATGCTATTTGCACTAGTCAAGTCTACAGGACTTGTAATTAAGCACAAAAATAGAAGACTTTGTTAGCAGTGGGGCTGGAAAAACTGGCACATCACAATTTTGCTGCCTGGTGTTTATTTACTATAATCCAAGAAAAAGTTTAAATTCCAATGATTACCCACTTAAACAAACCACTTACACAAATAGAAAGGATGAACAACATCTGCTGCATCTTTTTCTAGTTTCAGAAGTTCAATTTCCAGGCTTTTCTACATTAGGAATAAAAGTAACATTAGCTTACTCAGAAAGTATCCTGAAGTTAAAGAATCAAAAATAGCTAAGAATGGACAATCTTTAGCTCAGAAACATGCTACAAGATGTATATTCCTTAAATGAGATGGGAGGATGATGTATGTATATAAAAGTGCAGGTAATTTACTAAAGCTTTTCATTTTGGTGTTCTTGCCCTCCTGCTGTTATATTTACTTTAACTGTTACTACTACTACTTTTTTTACTATTGCTATTAATTACTACAATAAACCTTTACCCAACTATGTGCTAGATACTTGTTCTAAGTGCAAGAGAATTGCTATTTGAATCAATTAAGGTTGTAAGGTTGTGGTTTTTTTTTTTTTTTTTTTTTTTTGGTTGGGGGGTGTGCTAGGGATTGAACCTAGGAACTCACACATGCTAAGCACTTGCATTATCACTGAACTACAACCCTATCTGGGATTTTTCTTTCTTTTTTTTTTTTGTATAAGTAAAAAAGTAATAATTAAAAAAAGAAAAATAATAATTTACCTGATAGATTTCAGCTTGAATATTTGTGATCTGTTGTAGTCTGGAGAATTTCTCAAAGCAAGGAGCTGTTCTCTTAGATATATTTAACATCTCCTATTGGTAAATGAACAGGAAAACAGTAGTATGTCACAAAAAGTTTCTGTATACATGGAAGAGCATGCCCATGGGACTGAAAATTCATATTATGTCCAACACAGTCCCTAAACAAAAGGTAGAGAAAAAAGAGTAGTAATGTATATTTCCTGTTTTTAGAAACTTCATTGTTATAAATCTCTTGCACAAATATTTAAAAAATGAAATAGTACAATCACTTTGTATTGTACTATTTCCTAAGGTACCATATACAATAGATTTACATTACTAATAACTTATTAGAAGATAAGCTGAGGTTTTTGGAAACTCACCTCTGCCCATCCAAATGAACCAAGCCTAGTCTCTCTGACCCTCTGGATTGAAAAATCAAAAACCCTGCCACATGGAATAATTTATGATTCATCTAATGACATCAACTGCATACCCGTCATGCATGTTGTCTCTGTTCACATGTATTCTCTTACATAAAGGAATATTTATGTCCCAGTATAATGATTTTTCTATAAGGACTACTCCTTTTTTATCTTTTCATTCTGTAATTCCATTACACTGTCCTCTTAAGTGCAGGTTATCTCAGAGTATAGATGTTATTTTTTTCACCCCCCAACTTCCTCCATAATTTTCTATATTTTCTTCTTTTGTAGACTGTTAGCACAGAGGCCAGGCACAATGGTACATGCCTATAATTCCAGCTACTAAAGAGACTTAAACAGGAGGATCACAAGTTTGAGACCTAGCCTGTGCAACATGATAAGACTACATATCCAAAAAGAAAAAAAAAATGGTGGGGAAGAAGAAACAGAGGAAAGAATTTTAGAAGTTATAAATGGCCAGGGACTAGGAAACTAAATGCAATACCATTGCCTATTTTTTTACAGCTCTTGAACTAAGAATGGTTTTTATATTTTCAAATTGCAGAGGGCGGGCAGCAGAGAAAAAAATGATATTCTATAACACAAGAAAATTATATGACATGTAAATTTAAGGGTTCAGAAATAAAATTTTATTGGAACACAAATTCTCTCATTCACATATATATTACCTCTGGCTATTTTTATACTAAAACTGCCTAGTGAATAGCTGTAACCATATGGCCTATAAAGCCTCAAATACTTACTCTTTGGCCCTTTATAGGAAAAATTGGATAGTCAATTTAAGAAACACTTATTAAGGTAGACAATGGATGATACAAAGATGAATCAAACAAGCTGTTTGCCTTCAAGAGGGTCATAATGCCAGGCTCAATGGCATATCTCTTTAGTCCCAGTGACTCAGAAAGCTGAAGCAGGAAGATCCCAAGTTTGAGGACAGCTCAGCAATATAATACAACTTAGCAAGACCCTGTCTCACAATAAAAAAATAAAATAAAAAATAAAAATGACTGGGGATATAGCTCAGTGATGAAGCATCCCTGGGTTCAATCCCAGTACCACCCTCCCCCTAAAAAAGGCTCATGGTGGAGGTGGAAAAAAAAAGGTATTTTAGATACAAAGAATGAAACATAAATGCTCAACAACTGTCATTTGGTATTAATATACATGTAAGGCAAGAATGAAGCTAGAAACATAGTTTCCTATATGATCATAGAAAACATTGAGGGTTATGCCAAATGATCATAATGCAGTTAATGGGAACAACTGAACATTTTCTGGTGAAGCAGTAACATGGTCTTATATAAAATATATATTTTAGAAATTTAACAGTGGGTACTATGAAAAAGAAAACTGAAAGCCAAAGGTCAGAGGAAGGAAAGAATGGAAAGTAACTGTTCAATGAATATAGTTTCCCATAGAGAGTAATAAATGTTTTGAAAATAATTGCATAACATTGTGAAAGTACTTAATGCCACTGAATTATACATTTTAAGATGGTTAAAATAGTCAGGCATGGTGTCACCTACCTATAATCCCAGCTACTCAAGAAATCAAGGCAGGAGGATCAAAAATTTAAGGCCAGTCTGGGCAGTTTTTTAAAATAAAAAAAGGCTTCAGATGTATGCCCCTGGGTTCAATCCCCAGACTACCCACACATACACACACACACACACACACACACACACACACACACACACACAAAGGTTCAAAGGGCGGGGGGCGTAGCTCAGTGGTAGAATGCTTGGCTTGTTTAGCATGTGCGAGGATCTGGGTTCAATCCCCAGTAATACCCATATGTAGAAGAATGAAACTAGATCCTGCATAAGAGTCAAATGAAAGTGGATCAGACTTAGGAATCAGATCAGAAATTTTGCAACTACTAGAAGAAAATAAAAGGTCAAAAATCCAACATAGCGGCACAGGCACCGACTTCCTTAACAAGAACCCTAAAACTCAAGAAATATAACCAAGAATCAATAAGTGGGATGGCACAAATTAAAAAGCCTCTGCACAGCAAAGGAAACCATGAAAAGCATCAGATCTCATGAAAATAAAAGGAAGATCAGTGGAATAGAGGAAGGAGATTGAGGAGAGAGAGGAGGGATGGTAAAAGGGAGGAAATAAAGAATGAATTTGACTTTTGTACACATACAAATATATCACAGTGAATTCTACCTTTATGTATACGTATAAAGCATCAATTAAAAAAATAAATAGAAGGAAGACCAGTCAAGTAGAGAAAGGGAAATAAAGGGAGGAAGAGAGGAGGGAAAGAAGAAGGACTGGAGACTGAAACAGAGCAAATTAAATTCCATTCATGTAAAATTATGTCAAAAGTTATATGTACACTATTATGCATAACTATAAGGAACTAATAAAAATATTTAAGAAAAAAGTTAAATTAATAAAAGTTATGTATATTTTACACAGAAAGAGAGGGAAAAAGGAAATCCCTACAGTTGGCCATCAATATAAAACAAAAATACAAGTAGAGAGATGGGCATAAGGTTGAATATTTAAACAGGTAGCTGCTATAGTATTCCAGGTAAGATCATGAGAATGTGAGCTAGGTCTGTAGCTGTTTAAAAGGAAAGGGAAGACAGAGATAAGAGTACCTGTCAAAATGAAACTGACAAGTCCTAGTTGATATGGTAAATGAGAATTAAAGTCAATGATTAAAGAGTTAATCATTGTTTGACTCCAGTGATTCTGTTTCAGGTGGCTGTAAAGACAGTTATGCCATTAACTGAGGCAGATAACACAGGTATTCTATTGGTGGCAAAATTGAGGACCAGGGAGATTAAGTATTAGTCCAACTTCACATTGCCAATGTGTGTCAGAACAGAAATGAGAACATCTAATTCACTATCTCTTACTTTTTCTTTACACTCTCTCTTAGGTAGAAGAAAGTAAATGAAAGTAAAACATGCTATATCATGTAACCTACTAACTCTGGCATATCTCCAACATTCCATGTGTATACACTAAGCTTAGTTGCACATTTGGCAAACTAGTAAACTCTTTGATTCAACAATAGGGTAATGATGCTTAGCCAATAATATGCAAGAGAAACCAGAGTGAAAATAAGAATGTTTAAGTGGGTAACAGGGCTGGGGATGTGGCTCAAGCGGTAGTGCGCTCGCCTGGCATGCGCGGGGCACTGGGTTCAATGCTCAGCACCACATACAAATAAAATAAAGACGTATCCACCAAAAACTAGAAAATAAATATTAAAAAATTCTCTCTCTCTTAAAAAAAAAGAAGTGGGTAAAAAAAGAAAGAGCAGTCAAATTAAAATTCAAAACATTCCAAGAAAATAAAAATCACAACTACACAGAAGTCTGTGCCTTTAGTTATTGCTATATTACATACTTTACACGTCACTGGGGCAAAAGGACCCTGAAAATGAAATGATCCTAAGAAAAAGGAGTATATTTACAGTGTTATTGTTTACTTTGTTACTAGGCACAGGAAGCTGAAATATGGGAACTTTATGCTTAATTTAAGTTCTTTGGGGCTGAGGGTGTAGCTCAGTGGTAGAGTGCATGCTTAGCATGTGTGAATCCCTGGGTTCAAATATTGTGTACATTTGTATGTATAAACTTGTAACCTAGGGGTTACCTTACTTTTTTTTTTTTTTCCTCTTCATGCTGTATTTCAGTTGAGGAGCATTAAAAGGGAGCCAGTGTAGTAAAAAGTTAAGAGCAGAGGTATCAAATAGGCAGAAAAAGGCAGGACACAGATTGAGAAAAGAGATTAGTGGTAGATTATAAAGAGTTCTTAGGACCAGATCCTCCTATACTGCCAACAGAAGAAGCCTTGATCAAGACTCTTACTAACTAAAGATTGCTGGAAAAATATCTAGAATGTAAAGCAGCCCTAGGGGCATAAAGTAAAGGAAATATCTCAGTATGCTACAAAAGTTGACCATACCTTTCTTTCATCAAATCATTCCTCTTGGATAGATCAAAACAGAACAAAGTTCAAACATGTTTTCTACAAGAAATTTTAGGAACCACTCTTAATATGTGTGTGCGAATTTGTGTGTGGTGCTAGGGACTGAATCAAGGGCCTCAGGAATACTAGACAAGCTCTCTACCACCGGGCTACATATACCACAGCCCATCACTCTTAATTTTTAATGAACATGAATGATGCATGAGTGGACTATTTTGTTTTTAACCATTTATTTATTTATTTATTTATTTATATGTGGTGCTGAGGATCACACATGCTAAGCAAGTACTCTATCACTGAGCCATAACCCCAGGCCCCAGGATGGACTGTTTAAAGAGATCATATGACAAATCAGTTTAAATCGTTCTAATAAAAATAACTTTTCAGGGCTGGAGTTGTGGCTCAGTGGTAGAGTTTGATCCTCAGCACCACATAAAAATAAATGAATAAAATAAAGGTATTGTGTCCATATCCAACTAAAAAAACATTTTTAAAAATTCTCTCAATAGCAACTTACTCTCTCGGTATAGACAGTCATATCTCCTATCCCACATTTTCTAGAAGGATATTAAGTTTCAAATGTCTTATGAGTTTACCAAAGTATTTTGTGACAGAAGAACTGGACAAATCAAGTGAGAGTAGTAGGCAAACTTGGTAGGAAGAAAAGATGGAGAGAAGCAAGAAAGGGTTAAACTGTGGAGTGCTGTGTTGGTCCCTGCAACAGCTGGTGTACTCACACTACCTAAAACCCTCAAACACAACACTGGGTCTTAACATAAGTTTTAAAATCTTTCAAGAAGCTGGGTGCAGTGGCATATACCTATAATCCCTGACACTCGGGAGGATGAGAGAAAAATATTGTAAATTGGAGGCCAGCATAGACAACTTAGTGTGATTGTGTCTCAAAAGAAAAAATTTAAAAGGCTGAGGATAAAACACAGTGGTACAGCACCCCTGGGTTCAATCCCTGTACAGAAGGGGGAAAAATTTATTCAAGAAATATCACAATATTTTATCACAGTTTATCTTAAGAAATGATATAATGTGTCAGAAAAGGGAGAGCTCTGGGATCTAATTATGCCTTCTTGGTTGAATGACCTCAGACAAATTTCTTGGTCTTTTAGAATTTAGTTTCTTAATTTAAAAGAATTAGATCCTGGGGATGTAGTTCAGTGATAGAATGCTTACTAGCAACAAAAAGGCCCTGGGTTTGATTCCCAGCACTTCAAAAACAACCAACCAAACAAATCACCTTAAGGTATCAGAAACCTCAAACAAATCTTTTAAATACAAAAAAGTTGTATATTTTAACTGGGCATAGTGTCACAGACCTGCAATCTCAGCTTCTCAGAAGGCTAAGGCAGGAGAGTAGCAAATTTGAAGCCAGTCAGGGAAACTTGATCCTGACTCAAAATAAAATTTTGAAAAAGGACTGGTGATGTAGCTGAAAGGTAGATTGCTCCTGGGTTCAAGACCCAGGTCTCTAATCAAGACCCAATATGGAATTTAAAAAGAGAAAGAGAGAGATTTTCCATATATCTTCCATCATGTTTGTATTTATTGCTATTTTTCTGCAGATGTATTTATCTTTTTAGCTTTTCTCTCCCCCCACCTCTTTTGTATCAGGGATTAAATTCAGGGGCACTCGACCACTGAGCCACACCCCCAGCCCTAGTTTGTATTTTATTTAGAGTCAGAGTCTCACTGAGTTGCTTAACACTTCATTTTTGCTGAGGTTCAAAGCTTCAGCCTTCCAAACCAAAAAGATTACAGGAGTGCGCCACCGCTCCTGGCTCAAAGTTCTTTTTAGTGAAATTCCTTTTCATATCAAAGTTTCCTTCCCTCAATTTCAATTCACTTGTTCCCACTTGTCTCATTCTCCTCTGTCACCTGTATTCTATTATTCCCTCACATGTTCAATTTCTTCCTCTACTGGCTCCTTCTCCCGGGGCTGTGAACATGCTCTTCTTGCCCAACCTAAAATCATCATTCCTTGGGCTAATCTCCCTTCTTTCCTCAAAATTAATCCCTTCCTCCACTCATGTTCCAAAATCCTTTATGTCTTTTCCACCAAATGCTGTTTTTTTTTTTTTTTCCTTAAAAGATACCCCAAATGAACTTCCCCTGGGGCTCCTCTGTACTCAACCTCTCCTGCCCCAAATTTGCTTCAATACTTCCTGTAAATACACATAATGGGAATGTTTACTTTTAACT
Organism: Spermophilus citellus; assembly: GCF_964194105.1. Classification (NCBI taxonomy): domain Eukaryota; kingdom Metazoa; phylum Chordata; class Mammalia; order Rodentia; family Sciuridae; genus Spermophilus; species Spermophilus citellus. The sequence goes on from NC_138185.1 coordinate 136,420,480, forward strand.
ATCTACCATTATTTCTCAACCCCACCGCATACTACACTCTAGAGGCGGTATCACTGGATGAAAATAAACAGGACAACACTGTTCTATCCGCCGTAATCTGGCTTGACATAATTTGCCGGCAAACAAACAGTCTACTCGAAACACCACCTACTCAGATCCCTGTTTACGAAGAATCCACAGCACTAAAGCCAAGGCTGCAAACTAGAAGAGGCTCTATCAATCAGCCTTTATCCTGGTATACACCCCAATCAGCACCCTCAACACTCCCGCAATAAGTACCATCAACCATCTCACAGCCAAATTCTGTCGCCACCATGGCCACCCCCGCTTTGATGACGCCATTGTTGCCCCACTCACCTGAGTGACCAACCCTGAAGCCACGAAGTGGCCCAACAGTAGCCCTGCGGAGTTCGGCGCGGAAGCCGGGTTCCAAGCGTTGGCAGCAGCCATGATTCTAACACACCTCCCCGCTAGGCGCCAGGAGTGAGCCGAAAGCGCGACGAACGCTCGGCGCGGGTCGATGACATCACAGGGCGTTCCCGCCCGGGCGGAAGCCCTGGGAGCGCATCCCAGGCTAGCTTGGGTCTCTGGTCTCCACCAGCCGGGACTTCTTCCTACTGAGCTGTAGGAAGCGAGTCCCGGGGTCCCTAGTTCTCCAGAGGCTCTCAGGAGCGCCTGGCCTTAGCACAGTTGCAAAAGCAGCAGAACTTGGTGGTCTGTTTTTCTTTCTTCCTTGCCACTCGGGCTGGCTCCCAGAATCCTGGGATCGGCTGGAGGTGACAGCTGGGGCCGGAGACCCAAAAGGAGGTTGACGGGGTGACTGTGTGCCTAGGTTGGTCGCTGACCGCTGCGCTTCCTTCCCGCAGGGACCAGAGTCTTGGTGATAGGATGGGAAATAGTGCCCTCCGCGCTCACGTAGAAACGGCGCAGAAAACTGGTGTCTTTCAGCTTAAGGACCGTGGACTGACCGAGGTGAGATGGGAGAGATAAAACCAGGGAGAGGGACGGCGGGGGCGGAGAAGCTAATCCGTGAGGGCTTCTTAACGCTATGAACCCTTTCTCCAGTTCCCCTCAGATTTGCAGAAACTGACAAACAACCTTAGGACCATAGACTTGTCCAACAACAAGATAGAGAGCCTACCGCCTCTGCTGATAGGGAAGTTCACTTTGCTGAAGAGCCTCTCCCTGAACAACAACAAACTGAGTATGGCGTTTGCTCCTGGGAAGTTTTTATTAGTGATCAGAAGTTAAAAAGGGTGGATTTCTCTTGCGTCATTATGAAACTGTTCAGAGGGCTCACGATGCAGAATGACAAGAGTCCTTGAAACTTTCTACCTCCACTGCAAGGTTTCTTGGGTTATATGATGATTGATCTTTGGGATGTGATGTAAGCAAAATAGCTCATTTAAAAGGGAAAATGGAATGGGAAAGGGAGGCTTTTCCAAAAACTCACAAAATTGTTGTCGAATTGTGCCTCATCCCCCTTGTAAAAGGAGCCCATTGTATTCAGGAATGCTCCTGCATATTGATGGCACACTCATCTTCTGAAGACCATGTTGGTAAAATTTAATACCTAAAAGTGGTGCATGTGGGAATTCTGTTTTAACAAGAAGTGAAGCAGACTGATATAGAGTCTTTGTAATCTTTATCAAACGTGTTTTTTCAGCTCTATCAGATTCAGGTTTTTAATTTTTTTCTTTGCTAGATATTCTACCTGATGAATTATGCAGTCTGAAAAAACTAGACACTCTAAGCCTAAACAACAATCACCTGAGAGAGCTGCCATCTACCTTTGGGCAGCTTTCTGCCCTCAAGACCTTGAGCCTTTCTGGGAACCAGCTGGGAGCACTACCACCCCAACTTTGTAGCCTACGGCACCTAGATGTGGTAGATCTCTCTAAGAACCAGATTCGGAGTATACCTGACATCGTGGGGGAGCTGCAGGTCATCGAACTCAATCTCAACCAGAACCAGGTCTAGAACTTTAGGGTTTTTTTTCTAGCATATGTTTGGGTTTCTGGTCTCCTAATAAATTGTTGTTCACAAAACTGTGATCATGGAGTTGACTATCAAAGGATAGATGAGAGATATGTACCATAAACCGAACCAGTTTCAAAGCCCAAAGTGCCATGGAGTTAGTGGGGACTAACACTGGGTGTGTTTGCTGTCTAGGCTTTTTGGGGAGTGCGTAGCAGGTAACACGGTAAGGGTAATTTCAAAAGTCAAACTACTAGCCAGATGTGGTGGCATATGCCTATAATCCCAGCAACTCAGGAGCCTGAGGCAGGAGGATCACAAGTTTGTGACCATTTTGGCAACTTAGCAAGACCTTATCTCAAAAAAAAAAATTTTTTTTTTTAAAGAGGGATGGTGCCAGGCTCGGTGGCACACACCTGTAATCCCAGAGGCTCTGAAGGGTGAGGCAGGAGGATCTTGAGTTCAAAGCCAGCCTCAGCAAAAGTGAGGGGCTAAGCAACTCATGAATTAAGTTCTTTGAGATTATCTCACCTTTTCCTTGAGATTATGGGGAAAATATCAGTTAAACTATAGGTATTAGTTGAGGACTTGCTACACATTGACCTCTGCTGATGCCTTAGATAATGCCTTAGACCCACTGACTTTAGTATATATAGAGTAACCTGGGGAGCTTGTTTAACAATATCACTGGGCCTTTATCCTTAGTGTTTCTGATTTATGAAGGATGGGATGAGATCTAAGGATGTTGTTTCACTCAATGATCCAGGTGATGGCCTGAAATACCAAGTAGTCAATAGAATTTGGTGACTTGGGCTAGATGTAGCTCAGTGGTAGAGCACTTGCCTAGAATGTGCCAGCCCTATGAAATTTGATGAATTTGAGTATTTGATGAGCCAAACAGTGAATGAGTCAAAGACAATTGTTTGGTATTGAGTTTGAGGGCCTAAAGGAATAGTGGTACAATTGAATGTGCTGGGTTGATTATGGTGAATCATTCAACAAGAAATGCTTTCCTGAAAGTGGGAAACAGAAGTAGAATAGAGATGAGTAAATATGTATGTAGAAAAAAACATTTAGATTATTAAGTAATTCAAAAATGAACTTCCTGGGCTGGCGATATAGCTCAGTTGGTAGAGTGCCTGCCTCACATGCACAAGTTCCTGGGTTCAATCCCCAGCAAAACACACACACACACACACACACACACACACACACACATACATACACACAATGAATTTCATAGGAAAAAGTTGAAAGAGAATATGAAATATAAAGTATTAGGGACTGCTGCTTGAAAATGTCCATAAGGAAAAAGGGAAACCAGTAATCAGGAATAATTCAAAAGATAGGAAGAAAAACCAAGTACTTATGTACAAGAAGTGGAACAGGGGCTGGGGATGTGGCTCAAGCGGTAGCGCGCTCGCCTAGCGTGCGTGAGGCCCGGGTTCGATCCTCAGCACCACATACAAACAAAGATGTTGTGTCTGCCAAAAACTAAAAAATAAATATTAAAATTCTCTTTCTAAAAAAAAAAAAGTGGAACAGTCAAATGCAATAGAAAATGATGGATTCTTGGCTTTGGCAATAAAGTAGTTGGTATATTTTTACACGTGAAAGGTTGGCAGATTACAGGTAACTTTTTTGTTTAAATTTGTGTTAATTCTCAAAAAGCCACTGGTAACTTCAAAAAAGCATTTTATTTTTAAAGTGGAGGACTAGTAACAGAAGGTCTGTAACTGAGGCTTCTGTGGTGAGTAGGTAGTGAGAAAATGGAGGTGGTAAAAGAACTGGGACAAATATCAAGGTTTTTGTTTTTGTAATGTAGTAAAAAGTAACCATTAGAGGGCTTGTGCTTTTTCCTATTATTGTTTTGTTATTCAATAGATATCTCAGATCTCAGTAAAGATATCTTGCTGTCCTCGCCTTAAAGTTCTTCGCCTGGAAGAGAACTGTCTTGAGCTCCGCATGCTTCCACAGAGCATCCTCAGTGATTCCCAGATCTGTCTGCTTGCTGTGGAAGGCAATCTTTTTGAAATAAAGAAACTTCGAGAACTAGAAGGCTATGATAAGGTATTTATTTGTGTGGTAGCATACTTCTGCATTTCTAGTTACTAACCCAGAGAATGCTGAGGTAACCCACATGAATACTTTGTTCTTCCCAATTTTGAGGGTGGTTCTAAGAATTGGCAAAATGATATTGTGCCAAAATGGCTTTCTTTATAGACAGCTTATTGCAAATCATCTTCTGATATGTTTCATATTAGAATACAAAAAAATTTAGAACTTAAACCATGTGCTTTAAATTATTAGGTAGGTTTAATAGGAAATGGACCAAATCCAATAAAAGACAAAATTGCAGGGTGGGGGGAGCATGTAGAAACCTAAGTAACAGATAAACTTATATTTACTCATGCCAAAATACCATATATATATATATATATATATATATATATATATATATATATATTATTCTTTCATGATTTTTAGTACATGGAGAGGTTCACAGCCACCAAGAAGAAGTTTGCATGATGTTCTCCAGGACCATGGGAACCTTACAGGACAATGATATGGAAACTCTGTTGGAATCTGGCTGAAGCTAAGACTCTTGTTGTTGTCAAGGATATCTGCAGTAAGGAGATGACACTCCAGGAGATTGTTTCGCTCAAAGATCTCTTTTCCTTTTCAGGGCTATCTCAAACAAGCTAAAAAAAAAAAAAGGTGTCAGGAGACAGGAAGAGTCCTCCATTTTGACTCATGGATAGAGCAATGGACAATGCTTATCTTCAAAACCATCATTAGTTTGGCTTTAAGAAACCAATAGCTAGTTGCTATTTATATGGTGAGTAGGTGCTGCCTGGTAACAGAATAGCTCCACACCACAGCTTGAGATTATGTTTAGTTTCAAAGTGTGAACTTCCATAAAAGTTAGTTGTCATTCCACCTAGGTGTTAACACTTTATATTTTTATCAAATTCATATTTGTGAGTTGCTATGGTTACTCTAAGGATTTATTGTTTTATTCTAGTCCATCAGTTTAGTTGTCTATACTTAGAATTTAGGATGCACATAAATATGACTGTTTGTCTTGGTTCAAGTGTGCTTTGTCAGAGAAGCACCTACACAACACTAAGAGAGGTTCCCCAAGGCTGCAGTAGCAAATCCTTTACTATTGCATGTGCCTTATTGGTCGAGGGCTCTGAAGAGCTAAAAATGTATATGCAACACTTATATGATTTAAAAAATGATTTCAATAATCAAGATTTTCCTGAAGCTTTGTTAAAAATTATGTCTTATTTCTGTAATCTTTCCCCTTTTTGTATTTATAACTCTACTAATCAAATTACCTTTAAGAAACCATTGCTACAATATTTTAAAACAAGTTATGTTTATCAAGTTTATTCTCTGAATGAGAGAATATACTAAATAAAGAATTTTTAATGATCTTTGACTGGAAGCAAGTTTAATTCTTTAAAGGAAGAAGACAACTTTAAAATGTAAAGGGTCATTTGTTCTCTGAAAGTAAATTAGGGAGAAATGTTTCATGTTCTTGTTCAGGTTTCTTAAGTAATGAAATGCCTTTATGTGACTGATAATTAACATTTTGGAGTACTAGAACCATGCTTATTAACAGAACCTGAAAGTATAAAAGTAGCAGATTTCAGATTGTCAACAACATGAACATTTGAACAACTAATTTTGGTCATTTTCTCAAGTTTTATCTTAGCCATGGATATATTGGCAGTTCTTAGTAATGGTTAAACCTTGCTTAAAGGCAAGAAATCATAAGAGCTTACTATTTATGGGGCAATGTCTCTGACTTTAAATTTTGTCTGGGTATTCTCTATTTCCCATGTTATTTTCTCCTTCTCAGATAGGGGTTGCCAATTTATCAGTATCAATTGAGGAGCTGTTCCCCACCGACAAACCCCTAAACCTTAATGTTTATTATTCTTACCTGATCCATTGAATGATTAACTTTTCTCTAAATACTTTAAATTTTTAACAAGTTAAATGTATCCATTTAATGATTAGCATTCTCCACCCCTGTAAGAATCAGTGACTACCACCCTTCACAATTTGGATACTTTATTTTCAGATACCCTCTTTTACTCTCATTTGCCTATCCAATCATATCAGATCATTCTGCTCCTTAAACCCATGCTGCATTCTCTCCTCTGCCTTTATGTTGTTTGCTCTGTCAGGAATGCCCCTATTATGCTCCTTCTTCCCTATGTCTAAGCCTCTTCTCTAAATCTAATTAACTGTTCCTCCCATCTGCTACTATAGCACTTCTCATATTCTATATTTATCTTTCTTGCTAGACTAAACCACTTGAGGTCAGAGAATTTATAAAGTAATATACCCAGAGTTAATAGTGAGCAAGACTTAGACTAAAATATGAACTAAGAGTAGTCTGATTTATAGTCAGAGATCCTGATTCTATCTTGGCTACCAGCCCTAAGTCACTTATATTTTTTAGAGCTTGGCTTGGAAGTCAGTGGTATATTGAATAAGATCATGGGCCTTGGAGTCAGAACAATTTAGGTTTGAATCCATAAAAGGCTGCCATTTATTAGCTTTTTGAGCAATTTACTCTCATCTGTAAATATGAGAGTAAATATAACATTCTCAAGTATGTTATAAGATACATAAAAGCACTTGGTATAGTGCCTATGACAAAGTAAGTAATCAATAAATCATAACATTTATCTCATCTATAAGGCATAAAACTAAAATTTAAGTTGTTTAGGAATGGGCTTAAAGCTGCCATTAAAAAGATAAAAAATAACTAGGGGATAAGGCATTAGAGATTATCAGATATATATAATATATATGCATATATATCAAGATATGTATGATATGTATGCATATCATATATATATATGTGTGTGTGTGTGTATCTGATATGAACTGGGATAATCTAGAATTTTAGTAAGAGTAACCTAAAGCAAACAGCTTTTTTTAAAATTTTTGTTTGTTTTTTAAAGCACTGAGGATTGAACCCAGAGATACTCACCACTGAGTTATATCAACAGTCCTATTTTTTTTTTTTTTTTTGAGATGGAATCTTCCTAAGTTGCTGAGGGTCTCACTAAATTGCTAAAGATGGCCCTGAACTTATAACCTTCCTGTAAGCCTTCCAAGTAGCTGGATTACAGGCATGTGCCACTGAACCCTGTGGGAAAACAGCCGTTTAAAAAGTTAAGTCTAAGTACACATGAGTATAACATGTCTGAGATACAGAGTTTAACAGGAGACTCATAATCCATATGTGACATAGAAAGAAAGATATAGAGTTGAAGTATGGAAACAAAGGATAAATTAAAACTAAATAAAGAAAAAAAAATAGGCCCAGTGGTAAAGGATAAAAATCTCTGTCATTACAAGACTGGAAACTTGAAGGAGATTACTGTTAAAAAAAAAAAATTAAATTCAGTAGGAGATACTGTTTTTTTCTTTTTCCTATATAGTTATAAATTAATATCATGTTTAGGGTTACATAACTAGTAAATGATTTAATCAAAATTTGGACCCAGGTGATCACACTCTAGAGCTTGTGTTAACCTTTCAAAAGTAATGGAAAAGGGCTGGGGTTCTGGCTCAGTGTGTTGCCTAGCATGTGTTAGGCACTGGGTTTGAATCTCAGCGCTACATATAAATAAATATATAAAATAAAGAGTCTCAGCACTGCATATAAATAAATATATAAAATAAAGATCCATCAACAACAAATAAAAATATTTTAAAAAGTAATGGATGGGGCTGCGATTGTGGCTCAGCGGTAGAGTGCTTGCCTAGCTCGGGCAGGACCCGGGTTCAATCCTCAGCACCACATAAAAATAAAGGCATTGTGTTGTGTCCATCTACACCTAAAAAATAAATATTTTTTAAAAAAAAGTAATGGAAAAAATGTTCACAGATGGTGTTATTGGAGAAAACCAAAAAAGCCTTTAAGTTAATAGCTTCCATTTCTAGTTCATTATGGGCCTAATTTCTAGGACTCTTACTTCTCACCTTTCTCAGTAGCAGAAGCTGTAGAAAAGTTTATAACCTGGGATCTATGAGTAGGTTTTCAAGATATGCATGATTCACATTCATGTGTTTAGTTCTCTGGGGAAAGGGGCTGTGTTGTCTGTCATCAAATTCACAAATGGATCCTTGACCAAAAAAGAGCTCTATTCTAGAGAAAATAGCAGCTATCATTCATTAAATTCCTACATTTACTAAGCACTATTATAAGGGCTTTAAAGGCATTAAACTCTATGCTTTGCAATTTTATGAGGTAGGAATCATTAATCCTCATATTCAGAAAAGAAACTAAGGCACAGGAACAGGCTAGAGTCACCACAGCCAGCAAGAGCTAAAGTATAAATCCAGACAATTGGTGCCTTAACATGCACTTCAAACCAATTATACTGTGGGAGCAGTACAGTGGTATCCTCCAAATTATTTCCTTCAGCCAAAACAGTGTTTAAAAAAAAAAAATTAGTGCTTTTAAGAAGGGCCCTTAGTGTATAGTACAATCTCCACTGTTTTACACCTTACTTTACACATTCACTTTCACCTGGCAAACTACTCTTTCTGACATGGAGCACTTTTATGAGGGAGGACCTAATTGAGTCTTGCTTTATTTAAATATCTCCCTCTTCACCCTTTGAAAATTCCTGTTAGTTGTATCTTTTCCAGTATTGGGTTGTTCTTTCCCAGAAACATCTGTTTAGTCACTGATAAAAGTGAGTGCAAATGAATGAGACTAATAATGATTACATTAAATGCATCACAGAAAGGAAAGTTCTGTTAATATTTCTAATAGAAATTGGAAAAGAGGGGCTGGGGTTATAGTACAGTGGTAGACCTAGCGCTCACCTTGTATGTGTGGGGCCCTGGGTTCGATCCTCAGCACCACATAAAAAAATAAATAAAATAAAGGCATTGTGTCCAACTACAACTAAAAAATTAAAAATAAAAGAAATTGGAAAAGAGCTAACAGCAGCTTTCCATTGGTGTGCTTCTTGACTTATGGACCTTTGCTTTATTCAATTTGTTAAACAGCAGCTGATGAAATTACTGTCCACAAAATAACAGTCACAGAAACATGTTACCTATCTTAAAGAACAATACCATTAATTAGTTACAAAGTTTAATTATGAGAATCAAGCAGTGGCTATTGGTCAAACCAATCCATATCCCCAGGTTCAAAGTGTGCAGAGGCTAGTTTTTAAATAAAGGTGACAAATCCAATTAGATTCTCACAAAACTGTTCAGGATTTACATCAACTTGATTCTGGTCATAGTTCAATACACAAAGCTAAAAGAATGACAGTGTAATCATCAATAATTAAACCAAATGTAATTTTCCAAACCACTTTTAGTAGGGCAGAATAAATTCTAACTTTTAATAACTGTATAAAGCTACATAACTACATAACTATTTTTCTGAGATCAAAATAAAATTCCTTTTTCCTATCTAAACATAATTCTTAGCATTGAGGTAAATCTGAATTCACATGATATATTTTATCAAACTTCCACAAAAATTTTAAGCCCTGCTTTTGAGAGAAATTCTCAAATTACATATATGTATTTACATATTCTTTTCTTCAAAGACTAATGACAAATTTATGAGATTAATAGGCCTGTAATGGGACCATGATATTATTAATAATATGAAAATAAAAAGCCACTCATTTATACAAAGTTCCTGAATGTGCAATATGAAATAACAAAATCTCTGTATATAAATGAATCACTAAGAGTTCAGAAACTGAGCTCACTTTAACGAAAACTGATTATACTCTTTGGAGCAGAGGTTGCAAAAATAGTGATGTATGACAAAAATATTGTATATAAAAGCTACAAAATTAAGCATTAGCCTTAATTGGCAAAAATTGCAACTTAAAAACTAAATCCAACTAGATCTTTACTGTGGTTATCCAACTTGTTTGTGGCTTTTACTGAAATGATGACCTCTCATCTCTCATTCTTCACCCACCACAAAACCAAAACCAAACCAAAAAAACACCTCTATAGCTCCCTTCTTCATGGCTGTCTTTGGCAATGCTTCAGAATCTTGAAAACAAAAGAAATTGCTCAAGTAAATGAGAAGGAAGAAAACAATATGTGTGATGTATGAAAACCAATCTAAGAATATGAACTGAGAAATAAAATACTAGAAGGAAGGATGAGCAACAGTCTACCCTCAAACAGGAATTAAAAAAAAAAATCAAAAAATCAGGCAAGCTGTCTCTGGCCCTTTTTCCACATTATCTCCAGATTAGAAAAGTATGGAACCAAAATATCAAACTCTGAAAAGGTAATGATTTAGGAGGAGGAACTGAAGTAAATAAATGATAGAGAAGTACAGCAGTAGCTTTAGCTGTCAATGAGTTTCTTTGCTCTGACATTGGCATTGTCAATACGATCTTTGTTGGTGTCAGCCTGAAAAAAAGAAAAAGATATGAGCATTACTTCACAAGGTAAGACATTCTAATAAAAGTGAAATTTAGGCTGGGTATGTTGCTTAGGAGTAGAGCACATGCTTTGTAAGTACAAGCCCCAAGGTTCAATCCTCTGGACCCAAAGAAAAGTTTAATCAACATACTGATGAAACTCAAGAAACACTTTAAGTCACATTACAAAACTCATTTAAAGTAAGAAGTGACAGAATATAAAATTGATTTGGAAAAATCCTGGGGCTGGGGATGTGGCTCAAGCGGTAGCGCGCTTGCCTGGCATGCATGCGGCCCGGGTTCGATCCTCAGCACCACATACAAACAAAGATGTTGTGTCCGCTGAGAACTAAAATAAATAAATAAATAAATTCTCTCTCTCTCTCTCTCTCTCTCTCTCTCTCTCTCTCTCTCTCTCCCTCCCTCCCTCCCTCCCTCCCTCCCTCTCCCTCTCCCTCTCCCTCTCCTCTCTCTTTAAAAAAAAAAAAAAGATAGGCCACTTTAAAAAAAAAAGAAAAAAAAAGAAAAATCCTAATGCACAGAACTTGCCAGTATTTCATCAATTCTATTACATATTTTTTTCATAGTTCAACCCATCTGAAACTAGGATGCATCTTACAATCAATGGCAGTTTCTTCTTTTTTTTTTAAGACAGGGTCTCACTATGTTACCCAGGTTGGCCTTGAACTCCCAGGCTCAAGTGATCCTCCTGCCTCAGTCTCCAGAGTAGCTGGGACTACAGGCAAACACCATTATGCCCAGATCTTCAATAGCATTTTTCCCCCAATAAGATGTAAATAAATTTTAGTAAATCATGTAGCTAGAAAGTGGAGACAGTAGATTTTAACCCAAGCATATAAATTCAATAGAAAGCATCACCAACAGGGCTGAGGATGTGGCTCAAGTGGTAGCGTGCTTGCCTAGCATGAGTGAGGCACTGGGTTTAATTCTCGGCACCATATACAAATAAAAATAAAGATATTGTGTCCATCTAAAACTGAAAAATATTTTTTAAAAAAAAAGAAAGCATCACCAACAGACTAGACCACTTGGAAGTCAGAACCTTAGACAATGAAGATAAAATATGTACTCTTGAAAGTAGAGTTGACCATGCAGAGAAGATGATAAGAAACCATGAATAGAACATCCAAGAATTATGGGATAACATGAAAAGACCAAATTTAAGAGTTATCGGAATAGATGAAGGAGCAGAGATACAAATAAAAGAATGCACAATCTTTTCAATGATATAATAGCAGAAAATTTCCCCAACCTAAAGAATGGAATGGAAAATCAAATACAAGAGGCTTACAGGACCAAAATGTACAAAATTACAGCAGACTCACGCCAAGACACATTATAATGAGAATGACTAACACAGAGAATAAAGATAAAATCTTAAAGGCTGTGAGAGAAAAAAAAATCAAATTACATATAGGGGGAAACCAATTTGGATTTCAACTGATTTCTCATCCCAGACCCTCAAAGCTAGGAGGTCCTGGAATAATTTTATTTCAAGCTCTAAAAGAAAATGGATGCCAATCAAGAATTTTATATCCAGGAAAATCAAAGTTTCAGAATTGAAAATGAAATTAAAACATTCCATGATAAACAAAAATTAAAAGAATTCACAACTAGAAAGCCTACACTTCAGAGCATTCTCAAGAAAATACTCCATGAGGATGCAGTGGAAAAAAAAAGTAAAAACCAGCAAAGGGAGGGTCTACACTAAACAGACATTCAACCAAACCTAAGAGAAATCAAAAACTAGAAATAAATCAAAATGACAGGGAATACAAATCATATCTCAATATTAACCTTGAATGTTAATGTCCTAAACTCATCAATCAAAAGACATAGACTGGCAGATTGGATTAAAAAGCAAGACCCAACACTATGCTGTCTTCAAATAATTCACCTCATAGCAAAGACATCCACAGGCTGAAGGTAAAAGGATGGGAAAAAACCTTATCACTCATATGGATTGCACAAACCAGCAGGGTTTTCCATTTTCATTTCAGATAAATTAGACTTCAAACCAATGTTAATCAGAAGAGAGAAAGAAGGACATTTCATACTTCTTAAAGGAAGTTTATATAAGCAGGACATAACAATTATAAATATTTATGCCCCAAACAATGGAGCATCTATGTACATCAAACAGATCCTTCTCAATTTCAAGAATCAAATAGACCACAATACAATAATACTGGGTGACTTTAACATACCTCTGTCACTACTGGACAGATCTTTTCCAACAAAAACTAAATGAGGAAACTATAGAACTAAATAATACAATCAATAATTTAGACTTAACAGACATATATAGAATATTTCATCCATCAATGAGCAAATATATTTTCTTCTCAGAGCACATGGCTCCTTCTAAACAGACCATAAGCAACTCTTAGTAAATACAAAAAAACAGAGATAATAAATACCCTGCATTCTATCCGACCATAAGGAATGAAATTAGAAATCAATGATAAAATAAAAAGTAGAAGTTACTGTAACAAATGGAGACTAAATAATACACAATTGAATGATGAATGAATAGTAGAAGAAATTAAGGATGAAATAAAAAAAATTCTTAGAGGTAAATGAGAACACTGATGTAACATATCAAAATCTTTGGGACACTATGAAGTCAGTACCAAGTAGAAAGTTTATTGCATTGAGTACATTCCTTAAAAGAAGAAAAAGTCAATAAATAAATGACCTAATGCTAAATCTCAAAGCCCTAGAAAAAGAAGAACAAATCAACACCAAAAGCAGTAGAAGACAGGAAATAATTAAAATTAGAGCTGAAATTAATGAAATTGAAACAAAAGAAACAATTGAAAAAACTGACAAAACAAAAAGTTGGTTCTTTGAAAAAAATAAATAAAATAGATAGATAAACCCCTGGCCATACTAATGAAAAGAAAAAGAGAGAAAACTCAAATTACTAAAATATAAGATGAAGAAGGAAATATCACAACAGACACATCTGAAATACAAAAGGTAATTAGAAACTATTTTGAAAATTTACACTCTTAATAAAATAGAAAATATGGAAGACATCGACAAATTTCTAGAGACATATGACCTACCCAAACTGAATGAAGAGGTCATACATGATTTAAACAGATCAATTTCAAGTAATGAAATAGAAAATGCCATCAAAAGCCTACAACCAAGAAAAGCCCAGGACCAGATGGATTCTCAGCCAGGTTGTACAAGACTTTCAAAGAAGAATTGATACCAACACTCCTCAAAGTATTCCATGAAATAGAAAAGGAGGGAACTCTTCCAAACTCATTCTATAAGTCTAATATCACCCTGATACCAAAACCAGACAAAGATTTATCAAGGAAAGAAAACTTCAGACCAATATTCCTGATGAACATAAATGCAAAAATTCTCAACAAAATTCTGGCAAATTAGGGGCTGGGGTTGTGGCTCAGTGGTAGAGCACTCGCCTAGCATGTGCAAGGTGCTGGGTTAGATCCTCAGCGCCACATAAAAATAAATAAATAAAATAAAAGTATTTAAAAAAAGGTAGTATCTTAAAAAAAAAATCTGGTAATGGCATACAAAAACACAGTGTGCCACAATCAAGTGGGATTAATCCCAGGGATGCAGGGTTGGTTCAACATATGAAATCAATAAACATAATTCATCATATTAATAGACTTAAAAACAAGAATCATACATCTCAATAGATGCAGAAAAAGCATTTGACAAAATACAGCACACCTTCATGTTCAAAACACTAGAAAAACTAGGGATAGTAGGAACATACCTCAACATTGTAAAAGCTATATATGCTAAACCCAAGGCCAGCATTATTCTAAGTGGTAAAAAAATTAATAGCATTTCTGATGAAATGAAATATGATAACAATGCTCTCTGAACCACAGAATTCCAATGGAGTTACTCTAGGTCTAAACCACAGAGAGTGAAAAAGATCTTTGGAACAGATGTATTACCACCTACACTGATATCTAAATTAAAATCATGGGTAATACATAGCCTAAAACCAAACAATAGCCTTAAAGGCATCTTATAAACCATTATTTGCTTCAAAAGAAATCCACTGGGCTGGGGATGTGGCTCAGTGTTACAGCAGTTGCCTACTATGGTGCAAGGCCCTACCTAGGTTTGATCCTCAGCACCAAAAAAGAAAAAGAAATCCAGTATAAGTGATTCAACAGAGAGCCAAGCTTTAAAAGTGACCATCTTCTAAAGTACACTGGGATTTTCATCAACTGTGGCTTTTAGATTTGACTTCCAAATTCTGAAAAACATTTTCCTTTCAGTATCTTTTATATAGCATGTAATGCAAAAAAAAAAAAAAAAGAATCACAATTTTCGTTTGCTCACATGACTATATGCTACTAGTTAATAAAATAAAAGCAATATTTATGGGGGAAGGGAATCATACTCAAAGGTTAGAATAGATTCTAAGCTTTATGTGTTAAGGTTTAAGTAAAACAACTTTATCCCAAGGCTGTGGTTACAAAATAAACCAAATGCTATGAGCAACATAGGAGGATTCTACCTTTGTTTTTAATGTGTTAGAACTGCCACCTCATCAAAACTGTAAAATCCTATAAGGACAGGATCTTATTCTATTGTTTCCCCCCAAAGTGTCTAACATAGATGTCCATTACTAAACAATTACTAGATTGGATGTTTCATTTTATTATGGCCATAAAAGGCTTTTACCTTTTCTGTGATTCGGTCTATTTGTCGATTCTGAGCTTCAATTTCATTGCCCATGTCCAGGGCCATGTTCTTTAGATTTCCTAGGATACTGCCCACTTGAGTCAGGTTCTCTTCCATCTCATCCTCTCTGGCATCATTAGTTATACTGTCACAAAAGGAGAGTTAATTTTAGTATTTTTTGTTGAGTTACAATAAACTAAATCTGGATTTAATTTTCATAAAAATGAGTCATTAAAAAATAATAAAAAATGATGAGTAATCAATATTATGCTCAGCAAGTATTAGAACCAAAGTGTGATTTCCAGTATTACCTGGATTCCTGTTAAACACAAGAATATATTAACTCTCACACCCTTGCAGAAGTACTGAATAAGAAACTATATTTGGATCCCAGCAATCTGTACTTTTGTTTTGTTTTGTTTTTCTCCCACTAGACAGGATTTTGCTATGTTCCCCAAGCTTGGCCTTGAGCTGCTAGGCTCAAGTGATCCTCTTGCCTTAGCCTCCTGAGTAGTTGGGACTACAGACATGCATTTACCATATCTGCATCAATCTATGTTTTAACAAACTCTCAGGTGATTCTAATGTACACCTATTAAGAACCATTGTTCTGAAACTGGTTGGAAATTGTGCATGAAGAGCCAAACATGTCCTGGTACCTTATTTTTGTAAGTAAAGTTTTATTTAAACACAGCTATGCTCATTTATTGACAAATTTTCTCTGGCTACTTTCTCTAACACAGCTGAGTAATTGTAACAGAGACTATATAGACTGAAGTCTGAAATATTTACTATCCAGCCCTTTACAGATATCTTTATAGGAATTAAGCCAACCCCTGCTTTAGATGTTACATTTTGTGACATATATATCCTATTTGTAGAAGTAAATATGCCTACTTCAGTAATTTGGAAAGTCTTAAAAAATATAGAGAAATCAATCTCATTATCCATGAACAACAACCATGGTCAACATTTGTTAGAAGACAGATTTTTTTTTCTTTCTTTTTATTTGCTCTAATTAGTTATATACAACAGTGGAATGCATTTTGACATATTGTACACAAACAGAGCACAATTTCTCATTCCTCTGGCGGCTGTACCTGGTGCAGAGTCACACCAATAGTGTATGTATGTACGTACATAAGGTAATAATGTCTGTTTTGTTCTACTGTCCTTCCCATCCCCAGAGCGCCACCCCTCCCCTCATTCCCCTCTAAACAATCCAAAGTTCCTTCATCCTTCCCTATTCCCCCAGAAGACAGATTTTTTAATGCATTTTTTTTCT
Organism: Spermophilus citellus; assembly: GCF_964194105.1. Taxonomy (NCBI): domain Eukaryota; kingdom Metazoa; phylum Chordata; class Mammalia; order Rodentia; family Sciuridae; genus Spermophilus; species Spermophilus citellus. Next base: position 136,436,902 of record NC_138185.1, read on the forward strand.
TCTGGGTATTAGGGATTGAACTCAGGGGCACTTGACCAATGAGCCACATCCCCAGCCCTATTTTGTATTTTATTTAGAGACAGGGTCTCACTGAGTTGCTTAGCACCTCGCTTTTGCTGAAGCTGGCTTTGAACTTGTGATTTTCCTGCCTCAGCCTCCCCAGCCACTGGGATTACAGGTGTGCGCCACCATGCCCAGGTTAAATGCATTTTTAAAGCAGAATAAATTTTATTTCTGTTTGGAGCATTAGGCTTCATGTACAACTACACCCAACCTCTTAAGTGAGCCATTCATTAGGAAAGATGAAGAAATATTGGGAGAAGCTGGCATACCGTTTAATGTATCCACCACTGGCTGCTCCTGTAGTTGGTTGCTGAGGTTGACCATTTGTTACTCGGCCCGGTTGCTTAGATACTACATTGCTAGGTGAATTGTCTCCGCCATCTCCCCATGTTGCCTTATATGCCTTTCCAGACTCAAAATTCTTCGTCCTATATAAGAATCAGGAGTACAGAAACATACCAAAAGCAGGAGAAGTAGAGTTGTGATTATTAGTGCTAGTTAATTTAAGGATGACACTAATACCTTTAGCAGAAAAGCTGCAAACAACGAAATCTAGATTATCTATACTAAGCTCCATGGTAATAGAAGATATGATAAAGATTAGTGATGTAAACCCACTACCATTAAATCATTTTTAAACAGCCCAAATGCTACTACTATTAAATCTGCACTAAGCTGTTAGCAAATAGCAAAATGCAATTATTTGATTTTTTCAGGCTCCTCAGCCTGTAGCATTTTCTAGAAAAGAGGTTAATGGATGCTAGGGAAAAGAAAATAAGGCATCTCTGAGGTTGAAAAGGGATGATAGAGTAAGAAGACCGAGTAGGTAATAATTTGACCCTGTTCTTTGCTCTGTCTTATTAGAACTGAAGTAGTTTCGGCAGATCAGTTTTGTGTTAGTTTTGCATGAAAATTTCAAAAAGAATTTTTTTAAAAAACAAACAAGGGGCTGGGGTTGTGGCTCAGTGGTAGAGTGCTCGCCTAGCACGTGTGAGGCACCACATAAAAATAAATAAATAAAATAAAGTTATTGTGTCCATCTACAACTAAAACAAAAATATTTAAAAAATAAAAATAATAAACAAGCAAAATGCATAAAGGAAAAACACAAGTTATTTCCAAATTGAACAATCAATTGATAAATAACCACCTTGCCACACTGGTGCCAGTTACAAATTCTCTGTTGAGGGCTTTTTTATTTAGGAGTTTACCTTTTCTTCTTCTTCTTCTTCTTCTTTTTGGGGGTACTAGGGATTGAACTCAGGGGCAGTCAACCACTGAGCCACATCCTCAACCCTATTTTGTATTTTATTTAGAGACAGTGTCTCACTGAGTTTGCTTAGCGCCTTGCTTTTGTTGAGTCTGGCTTTGAACTCACGATCCTCCTGTCTCAGCCTTCCGAACTGCTGGGATTACAGGCATGCACCCGACTTTAACTTTTGCAAACTAAAATATGCAGCCCTGTTCTGTGAAGAAATTAGCCTTCAGGATGATAAAATGCTTAAGCAACTCTGTGATTAACTCTTTGTGCATGTGGTACTGGGGACTGAATCCATGGGTACTCTACTACTGGGCCACATCCCCAGCTGTTTTTATTTTTAATTTTTTAAAAAATATATTCATATATTTATTTTTAAGTGGTGCTAAAATATCAAACCCAGAGCCTCATACATGCAAGGCAAATGCTGTACAATGAGCTACAGCCCCAACCCCCTTATTTTTAATTTTGAAAGAGTACTTTGCTAAATTACCCAGGCTAGTCTCAAACTTGTGATCTTTCTGCCTCGGCTTCCCAAATTGATGGGATTACAGGTCTGTGCCACTGTGCCCAGCTATGTAATAAATTTTAATGAGATTGAGAACTCTGTTTGGAGCCAGGTGCCTTGGCACATACCTGTAATCACAGTACCTCAGAAAGCTGAGGCAGGAGGATTGAAAGTTCAAAGCCAGCCTCAGCAATTTAGCGAGGCCCTAAGCACATTCATCAAGACCCTGTCTCTAAATAAAATATTTTAAAAAGGCTGGGGATGTGGCTCTATGCTCCCTTGGGCTCAATCCCTGGTATAAAAACAAAACAAACAAAACTCTGTTTTCTTAGATTAAGATGAATATATTAATTTACATTAGATTTATACTTGATTGTCAGTTCTTTAACTATCACATTTTCTTCCATTTAAATGTCTCATTTTAGAATAGCAACTTTGAAAAAAAGAATTTGAAATATCCCTTAATTCAGAAAGCTTCTATAAAAGAAGAAAATACAGTAATTATCAAGATATGAGCACAAAAACATTAACAACTTCTTTTTCTAGTTCTGGTTTCCGTCAACATTTGCATGAGCTGAACAAAAATAAGAAAAAAAAGGCCAAATATATTACCTATTTTTTCATATTGAAGAGAAAAGGATCAAATATTACCAAATGTAATATGAGTGAGTAAGTGTAAGTGTTTTGGATGATCAGACAGGAAAAAAGAAAAGGGCAAACAAAGGATAGGAATCAGATGCTTTTTTTTTAAGCATTTAATCACTGTCTTCATAATTTTTATAAACATCCAGAATTAAGGAGGATTCAAGACATTAAAATGTAAATAAAACATTTGGTAAACTGACTAAAGGATTAACGCCCATGAAAAATTAAGCTCTGTATTAATTCAATATAAAATGATTGTAAGCTAATATAAGACATAATAGGAATTATGGGACAAATAATAACAAGTTAAAGAAAGGTACACATGGAACATTTAAAATTTATATTCCATCTTATTCCAAATAAGATTTAAGATGACTATATTAGTGATTAATTTCTGAGAATTCCATCCAAGAATTAACTAATTCCTTGATTTGGTAGTGGCCTAAATCAGGGGGAATCCAAATTATTAGAAGCAAAACTTGAATCAGGAAATCCTGATTCAGGAATAGAAAGGAGTAAGGAAATTTAGTGAGACAGAATCCTGAAATCAAAGTCTTATCAAATAAGAGATGCATTTAATCTCAATTCCCTTACCTTTGATTAAGAACTAGACTACCACAGCTCTCTACAAAGATCAATCTATTTCAAACTTAGAAAATTTCAGGAGTATTTTTATTTTGGATATATTTACAGTTAGTTAGCAAAAACTTAATTTTTGGAGCCATTAATCAAAGGGAGTTATCATAAATCAAGATCTTTTTATCAAGTCCATCTTTTGTCAGATAGCACCCATCAAGAACAAATTCACTTTACATTACACACCACAGCACGGTTTTTAAGACAGTTTCCATCATTCACAAAACCATGCACATGCACAGAAAAGCCATTTGAAGCATCACCTTTAAGTAGCAGGTTAGCAGCCCAAACTGCGCCATAAGACTGCATCTTAAAGTTCCCTTTGATCAGTTACTGAGCCCGGCTTCTGATGTTAAATCTTCATTTTTAGTAAGCAGATTAGAAAGGAAAAGATTAGGTGAGAGAATGAAATGCAGAAAATAGTAATTGCCAGTCAAACAGAACAGAAACAGGTTTAGAGATTTAAAAACATAATGCATTCAAATTCCTGCCTGGTTTCATAGAAACAACCAACATCTGAGAATCTAGATAAAAAGAAAAGCAAGAAAACTATTTAAAACATAGCACATTTCATTTTTCCTCAGAATGTTATTAGGATGGTGATATTTTTTCCTAAAATTATAAAAATTATTATGAGAGAAAGCAAACATTAAAGGGTGATATTGTGAAACTTCCTCACTCTTTCTTTAGAGATATAAATGTCTTTTAATTATTTCTATTATATATTTTATTTGCAATGTAATTTTAAAAAAATCTTTTTATGTCAAACTCTCCCATCAGCCAACCAGTTTCTCAAGGCCATAAGTTTTTACTGAGTATCTACAGATATCATGTAAGGCATAGCATTAAAAAAAAATAGTAATGATATATACAACAGGCAGGACCATAGGTATATCTTATTGATATTTGTTATCTCCAGTGAGTAGGATAGAGGAATCACTCAGTTGTTGAATGAAATTTAATTCTTTAATTATTTTAATCACTCCAAGCTGAATTTTTAACCTCAATATGACTTAAGATTAGAACAGAAAACCTGTTGTGCCAATTTTGAACTTCTCTAGCAATTCGTTCAGAAATACCAATTTGTTTTCAAAGTAGGTGCCATTATGTTAGACTTTTTAAGTACCTTGTAAAATAGGCAAAAACGAAAAATACCTTGCCTAAGAATCATTAAACTGAGAATTCAAACAGCTTACTACTCTGTGACTTCCCAGGTGTGCCTCTTTTTAAACTCTTGTTAATTAAAATTATAATTTATCAGTATAAAAAATATAGGATTATTTGGGAGGCTAAGGCAGGAGGATCCAAGTTTGAGGCCAGCATCAAAACCTTAGCAAGGGGCTGGGGATGTGGCTCAAGCGGTAGCGCGCTCGCCTGGCATGCGTGCGGCCCGGGTTCGATCCTCAGCACCACATACAAACAAAGATGTTGTGTCTGCCAAATACTAAAAAATAAATATTAAAATTCTCTCTCTCTCTCTCCCTCTCTCTTTTAAAAAAAATTGTCTCTCTCTCTTTCTTTAAAAAAAAAAAAACTTAGCAAGACCCTGTCTCAAAATAAAAAAATAAGGGCTGAGGATGTATTTCAGTGGTAGAGTGCTTCCAAGGTTCAATCCCTAGTATGAGGGGTGGAGGGGAATGTAAATATACGTATTAGGGAATGAATACAGGATTAGGAGAGAAAACAAAAAACAAAAAAAGAAAGAACAGATATAGAAAAAGAACAAAAATAAAAATATGGGTTTTTAAAAAGACTATATACTACTTTGTTTTTAGAATTCAAATGTTCATTAATGTCATTTATCTGAAATTTTTAAGTCTAATCTTCATAGTCTCTTATTAAATTCTAATAGTTCCTTAGAAAAAATCATCTGTAGTTACAATTTCCTCCTAGGGATGGGGATGTAGCTCAGTGTTAAAGCACCTGTCAAGCCTACATGAGGCCCTGAGTTCAATCCCCAGCACTGGAAAAAAACAAAAACAATGACAACAAAAAATTTTGCTTCTAATTCCAAGTTCTTCTAAGTAAAGCTATTTTTCCATATCTTATATAAAAGATTTGCTGACCTAGCTTCAATTATCCTTTCGAACAAAAACATCTGAAAGAACAAATCTACTCAAGACAGTTTCTATTCAGCAATACACCAGCAAACATCAATAACAAAAAGGTTCATTCTTTTCTTCTCAAAGTCAAGCAATGTAGCATAGAGTTCAATGACAGTACATCATTGTTTACTTAACTTCTGTATTTACATTTTTTTAACTGTAAAAGCTTGCAATGTTTATTAGAAACTTGATTTATTTGTTGTAGTTGTTTTCATAGTAAAGAATTTTCAAAGATAATTCCACTTCCAACTTTGGTTCCAATATCCATACATTCTAACAATTAAAAGACAGAGATACATATATTCTAACTATGGGAAGACTAAAACAGACACACTTCTCTGTATGTATTTGTCCCATTGTGTAGAATAAAAATCAAATCTTTAAAAAGATATATGTACTAGCTACCAATGTAAGTGAGTCTATAAAGGTCACTGTATTATATCATCAAGTTGACTGGATTATATGGTATATAGTAACTTTGTGGATGAAGCTTATTTAGTACCCTTTCTTTGACATACAAGAATTTAGGTAAGTAAATGCAGTGTTCCAAATAGAGGAGTCAAACCCATCACAGAATATTTATCTACCCATGTGAGAGCTAACCATTATTCCTTGAGGATGGAAGCCATCCAGCATCATCAAATAGCCACCTTTAGCTGTCTGTACTTCATGAGAAGCAATGCCATATTTAAAAACAGCATTGGCTCTACTTTTTGATAACTTCCACACATCAGTCTAAGCAGCAGATCAGCCTTAGTGAGTTAAAGAACATACTGTTGAGCTCTGTACCTTCTCCAAAATCTACAGAATCTCACCAAGGATTTTCCTAATACATTGGCCAGCAAAGTATAATAGACAGGATAATTCAACAAGTCCTAAATCATGGGCTTGTTTTACCAATGTGAGAAGTCTTTCAAATTACTGTATTTACTTTTTTTTTTCCCAGAGGAAAAAATACTATAAATTGAAAGTCAGTACATAATTGTATCGTACGCATCTATGACTGTTAGCAATATCACCTGGGAGGAATGTTTACTCACTATAAAGAATGAGAAAAGAGTGATAAAAACTTTCTAAAGCTTCAGTTCTTTTTTTTTTTTTTTTTGGCAGAACTGGGAATGAATTCTCAGGTAACCTGCCATTGAGCAATATATACTCTCAGCCTTCCCACACCCTTGTTTTTTTGGGTGGAGTACTGAGGATTGAACCAGGGATGCTTCACCACTGAGCTATATTTTTTATTTTAAGACAGGGTCTCACCAAGTTATTGAGGCTAACCTCGAACTTATGATCCTTCTGTCTCAGCCTCCCAAGTAGATGGAATTCTAAGTGTGCACTACTTCCTTTTTTTTTAATTATATTTATTTATTTTGCAGTACTAAGAGTTCATGACCCAGGGACATACTGAGCTACATACCCAATCCTTTTTATTTTAAGAGAGGGTCTCACTAAATTGCCCAGTCTCAAACTTGTGATCTTCCTGCCTTGGCCTTCCAAATCACTGAGATTATAGGTGTGTGCCACCATGTCTGGCTTCAGTTTGTATTCTGTAGCCTAATGAGTTGTGGCAACATTATGGAAAAGAGAAACAAAAACAAAACCCTTGGCTTTCAGAGTTTAGATTTCTGAATAGCAGGTAGGATTGTAGACCTTAACAATTATTATGTATCAATCCAAAATGAGAGAGAGAAAAAGACAGAGACATGTGGACCTGAGTTATTACTATTACCAGTTGTTAGTACTACCAGAATACTAGCCTTATACAAAAAAGGATTAAGGTTCCTGTGTCTGCCTTTGAGAAGCTCATGTTATGACTGTTTATACACTGAGCCCAAGTGAAACAGACTATCAGATACGATTAAAAGGATCAAGAAGACATGGCAGGAATGATGGGAGACAGAATTGAGAACAAGAAATGTCAAAGCAACCAAAATCTCAGTGTATACAAAGGAAATAGATGGGGAAAAGGCCAAAAAAATATGTGTGTGTGTGTGTGTGTGTGTGTGTGTGTGTGTGTGTGTGTGTGTATATATATTTTTTTTTTTTCATGGTTCTGGGGATTGAACACAGGGCACTCTACTACTGAACTATATCCTCAGCCCTTTTAATTTATTTATTTTCAGACAGGGTCTTGCTAAATTGCCCAGGTTGGACTTGAACTTGTGATCCTCTTGCTTTAGCCTCCCAAATAAGAGATTACAGGAAAAGCACCAACATGCCCAGCCAAGAAAGGCTATTAAAATCAGACATGTGGCTGAGGTGTGGCTCGGCGGTAGAGCGCTCACCTAGTATGTGTGGGGCCTTGGGTTCGATCCTCAGTACCACATATAAAGAATAAATAAAATAAAGGTATTGTGTCCATCTACAACTAAAATATATATAAAAAAGAATCAGACATCTTTAAACTGGGATATTAATCTCTCCTCTTCTATTCTGTTATAGAAGCCACTTGACTCTAGCTGTTAAGAAGTGCCTTCTTGCCAGGGTACGTGGCCAACAGCTGAGGCAGGAGGATCATCTCAGCAAAGGCGAGGCAGGCACTAAGCAATTCAGTGAGACACTGTCTCTAAATAAAATACAAATTAGGGCTGAAGATGTGGCTCATTGGTCAAGAGGCCCTGAGTTCAATCCCCAGTACCCACCCTCCCCCCCAAAAAAAAGAAGTGCCTTCTTCTCTGAATCCACTGAGAAAGGGTTCTGCTGAGGTTAGAGGCTGAAGATTGCTAGAGAACCATACACACCTATGTTCAAGAAAAGCTTGCCTATGGTTGGCTGTGATACAAAAGAGAAATAAAATGAATACTTATATAACTCCATTTCCCACTTTCTATGAACTTTGGCCATTTTAGGATTCAGTGCCCTTTCTATTATCAACCCATGACTTAAAGCTGATCTTGCTCTAGACTCTAGAGAGGACTTCTTCCTCTCTGTTCTTCTAACATCTAATCTGAAGGAAATTAATCTTACTCCCTCCTCACTCTTCCAAGAGGGTATAAGGAACACAGGAGAAAGACAGAAATATGCAAAACATAGTTCAGAGTTTGAGTCGCATAATCTGTGCACTTATAATTTGTTTGCTTAAAGTAATCAGCTAAACCCTGAATGATAAATCATAGTTACTAAAATATGGACTTTCAGAGAGTCAACCAAGGTTGAAACGGGTCAACAGACTTGTGTTAAAATAGGAAGCCAATGGACAAGGCTAGGAAGAACATTGAAATCTTAAATTCTCATGACCAAAACAAAAACTAAAACAGTCCAGCAAGCAATTATGAAAGATTAACATAAGGTCCTCCATTTCCAACTTTTTTTTTTTTTTAAAGAGAGAGTGAGAGAGGAGAGGGAGGGAGGGAGAGGGAGAGGGAGAGAGAGAGAGAGAGAGAGAGAGAGAGAGAGAGAGAGAGAGAATTTTAAATATTTTTTAGTTCTCAGGGGACACAACATCTTTGTTGGTATGTGGTGCTGAGGATCGAACCCGGGCCACACGCACGCCAGGCAAGCGCGCTACCGCTTGAGCCACATCCCCAGCCCATTTCCAACTCTTGAGGAGTAAAAACACTGAAGTATTTGTAAACCTTTGTATGCCATTCTTGGTTTATCATACCAATTGAGACAACGAGATGGAACTACTAATGTTTATGAAACTCCTTAAAAATAAATATTTGCAGCAATTAATCATTCAACCTGCAGACACTGCTATTTCAACTAGAGGATAGTTCAAAATTGTTTTTGTTAATTGCTTTTAAAAACAAAACAATTATTTGGGGCTGGGGCTGTAGCTCAGTGGTAAAGGTCTTGCCTCACATGTGTGAGGCACTGGGTTCGATCCTCAGCACCACATAAAAATAAAGACACTGTGTTCATCTACGACTAAAAAAAATTTTAAAAAACACATTTATTTATTTTTTTAAGTTGTTGTTGGACATAATACCTTTATTTATTTATTTATATGTGGTGCTGAGGACAGAACCCAGGGCCTCGCACATGGTAGACAAAGGCTCTATGGCTGAGCCACTATCCCCAGCCCTTGTTAATTGCTTTTTAAGAACAAAGATGAGGGGCTGGGGATGTGGCTCAAGTGGTAGCGCGCTCGCCTGGCATGCATACGGCCCGGGTTCGATCCTCAGCACCACATACCAACAAAGATGTTGTGTCCACCAAAAACTAAAAAATAAATATTAAAAATTCTCTCTCTCTCTCTCTTTAAAAAAAAAAAAAAAAAAAAAGAACAAAGATGAGCTCCTTCGAACAGAAGTCCAAAATTCTTCTTAGTCTGAATACATACAATATTCATCAACAACATGAAGTTTGGTTTACCCAGGGCTAAGTAGAGAATGTAACATTCACAGTAGTAACCAAAAAGAATGAATTCCTTATATCAAGCATAATCTCATACATTGTACATAAATGGGTTGAAGACTTTCCATCTCCTGGTTTACTAGAGACTCCAAATCTTTAGTGTCTTTTTTGATTCTTCCCTCTTCATAAGCAATAGTCAATTTAAAATAAATGTGAATTTAAAATAAATTGTGAGTCTTTGATTCACAATTTTTTCTCTAATTTTATGGTTAAAGTCTTATTTTACAGGCCTCACTAATAAAAGGTTTTTAACTAGTCTCCTAGTGTGTATTCATAAATGTCAATCTACCAAGTTCTTAGTTTGTAATCTACCAAGTTCTTAGTTTGGTATATAAGTTCATCTGCTATCTACTTAAATCTTATTTCTACTTCTCATCTCTTCCTTACTGTTGTTTACTTTGTACTTTCCACAGGAAATGCCCTCCTTCTCACTTCATGTTTTGTTTGGTTTGGTGCTGGGAATTGAACCTTGGAACTCCCACTGAGCTATATTCCCAGCACCCACTTCCTCTATGTTCATCCAAATCCTTCTAATCACTCAAAACCCAACTCATGTCCTATCTCTTCTATAAGATGTTCCCTAACCTAACCTTTATTAGTTCTATATTCCTAGCCTTAGTAGATACCATATGATCTAACACAAGATTTACATATTTTCTGCTATGCTTTCTCATATATCCAGCCACATGATAAGTCTTTTGAAAACAGGGTCCAAATCCTTTACTCCCTTAGCCATTTCTCATGTGCCTACTATAGAATTTGTATTTTGTTAACCCTTCTTGTTTGAAAGGAAAAGGCAATAATTTCACCCTGTTCTTATCATCTGGGTATACATATTTCTCCAATCTTTTCATATACAAATTGAAACTGGACATCAGAATAAGTCAAATTAAGCCACAGTTTCCAAGAACATGCCTATTTACATGAAAAGTTTGATCTGATTGAAAGAGAAATATCTTAAGTTTGTCTATAACAAAGTTCCTCATTTAGGCCCTATTACAGTTTGAATATTAAGTGTTTCACAAAAGCTCCTGTGTAAATACAGGAAGTTCAAAGGTAAAAATGACTGGATTATGAGAGCTATGACCTAATTAGTCCATCCCAGTTTGAATGGACTAACTAGATGGTAACTGTAGATAGGTGGGATATGACTGGAGAAGATAGGTCACTGGGGGCTAGCCCTGAAAGGGTTCATCTTCCCTGATGTCCTTCCCCACTCTCTGCTTCCCAGCCACCATGAGGTGAGTAGTATTCCTGCAAGAGTTGACAAAGATCGAGAAAGAATCATTTAGAAACCCACATTCTTAAAGAGGATTAGACCTACAGACAGAACTAGCTATCTTAAACCAACACACTCAACATATTAACCCCCAAAATAATTAGGTCACAAACTCATGGTGAATTCATCTTCCCTGTCATATTCCAACATGATATTCTGCCTCACCTTGGGCCCAGAGCAATAGAAGCAGCATGATATGGACTAAACCTCTGAAACCATGAGCCAAATGTAACTTTTCCTCCTCCAAATTGTTCTGGTCAGATATTTTGGTCACAGTGACACAAAGCTGACCAACACAGACCCTGTCATACTTCTGACTTAATCTGAGGAGTGGAGGGCAGGTACACTGTCATTTATACATTTTCAAAAGGTCTTGATTTATCAACTCACCTATTACATGGGCAGATACAAAGGCCACAGCACTTGTTGAGCTCTGTTAAAGTCTTCTCTGCTTCTCTCATGTCTTTATTTATTTGGTCCATGCCTTCTTCTATTCGGTTTAGTTGTTCTAAGAATGAGTTGTGGAGATTAAGTTTTGTGTTGCATTCAGTGTTAATCAGAATTATAGAGCAGCAAATTCAACCTCAAATCTACCAATAACTCACCACAGTGAACATATTAGAGTCAGAAGTCATATTAGTATTAGAAATTATTAACATGAAAATAATCTTTTACATCCTGATCCTAAGGTACTTGGCATCTCAATGTGGAAAAAATTGTACTAAAGAAAACTATTCAAAGAAAAACTCTTAAAACCAACTTTTCTGTGCCCAGACCAGATTCCCTTCTCTTAATAGGCTCAAAACCTGAGGGCTGTTATAAGACTAATAAAAATTAGACCAGATTACCTAAGGCTAGCTCAAATTAAATATTTCTAAGCTCATCAGAATTTAGGCCTGTTATAGGACTTGATTTCTGAAGATGATGCAAGAGTATCATAATATCTAAGGTATATATAACCAATGCACACAATAAGCCACACTGGCCTAACACATACTTGGTATACAGTTAGGCACTGCTGTCTCTCATTCCAAACCAGCTACGAACATGATATAATTCAAATTATAAAACAATTAAGAAAAATATCACTCTTATTTTACAAGAAGAAGGCATTTCCAAAAGCTGAAATTTATAAGTAGGTAATTTGACAGGGATTTTTTAGCACAGTAAGTCAAAATAAAGAGTTTCTGCTAATAACTTCAACTCACCCCCTTGCTCATCCAGCATAGTGATGGTCTTGATTCCTGCATCCTGAGACTAAAAGAAGGGGGGAAGCTGATAGTAAAACAAAACAAACTCAAAATAACAGAAACAAAACCTATAAGAGTTGACAAAGAGCAAGAAAGAATCATTTAGAAATCCACGTTCTCAGAGGATTAGAGTTACAGATAGAACTAGTGATCTTAAACCAACACACTTTAACATATTAACCCCCAAAATAATTAGGTCACAAACTCATGGTGAATTCATCCTCCCTGTCATATTTCAATACTGTCAAAGGGGAAAACAGAAAAGGCCCGTTGGTGCATGGTTTGACAATTTTAGCAATTGTTGGTTTAAAATAATAAAGTGTATTGACATGATACCCTTCAACACCAATTCCAGCTAGTGCTGCTAGGATCCCTCCTATAAATTTCTATACTTAATGATTAAATACTTCTTACCTCAATGGCTAAACCCAGGATTCTTCTTGTACTTTCCAGAGACTACGAAAAAATACAGATTTTTAGTATTTCAAATTATGCAAAATGTATAGAAAAAAATCTGATTGCAGGTCATATTCATGATGCTACTCTATTTTTAAAAACTGCCAGCCCATCCCTTCATAACAAAACAAAGAACTCTGGCCACCACTCTTTTAGTAATTTTCTTCCTACCAGGTACTTCTTAAGAGAAATGCAACATTGACAGGGTTCATAAAAATTTAATGTAGGGGGTTGGGGATGTGGCTCAAGCGGTAGCGCGCTCGCCTGGCATGAGTGCGGCCCAGGTTCGATCCTCAGCACCACATACAAACAAAGATGTTGTGTCTGCCGAAAACTAAAAAATAAATATTAAAAAGTTCTCTCTCTCTCTCTCTCTCTCTCTCTCTCTCTCTCCTTCCCTCCCTCCCTCCCTCCCTCCCTCCCTCCCTCTTTAAAAAAAAAATTTTAATGTAGGTAGAAATCGAAGTATATTACACAGATACCAGGAAACTGTTAAACAAAAACCAAAGTCCCACCAGGCATGGTGGCACACATGCCTGTAATCCCAGCAGCTCAAGAGGCAGGAGGATCGCAGGTTCAAAGCCAGCCTCAGCAATTTAGGGAGACTGTAAGCAACCTAGTGAGACCTTGTCTCAAAAAAAAAAAAAAAAAAAAAAAAGGTTAAAAAAAAAGGGCTCAGGGTTAAGCACATTGAGTTCAATCCTTGGTACCAAAAAAAAAAAAGTGTCCAGAATTCCTTCCAGAATGCAAGTAGGTAATGATTTGCCTTTAAAAAAAAAAATTCTTTAAATTGTTTTTACCTATATAGTTTTTTGGTGAGTTGAAGGAAAAAGGGAAAAAGGAGCTAGTAATGGCACTATGGGGCAAAGGAATTCTTTGATGTAAGCAACATAGAAGAATCCAAAATGATCACTAAGAAGATCCTCTCACCCCTCCATTGTGAAACTGAAGTGGAATCAATTACTTAATTCTAAGTTAAAACATTTACCTCATCAGTAACCTGGTGAGCCCTCAGTTGAATCTCTTCTGATGACATATTATCCATGATGAATCGAAATTCTATCAGGCACAGAAATGTAAATGTAGATAATCTATAAGAATAAGGATACATGAACATTTGTTTGAGCAAAGAGCATGGATTTACAAAATTTAGGTTCATAGGCAGACAGGATAAATATCTGATCTCTTTATCTACCTGTCTATCTAAATCATAGAAATTAAGGCTAAGAGAGGAAAAGCGGATGTTTAATGGTAGTTAGTTAGCACCAAGGGTGAACCTGAAATACAGGTGAAGTACTCTTTCCCTCTACTTTGAAAAACAAGGTATCCGATTGGAAGGCAAGCTTCAAGAGACTATTAAAATTAATTCTTAAGTATGGTGGCACATGCCTGTAATTCCAGCGATTCTAGAGGCTGAGACAGGAGAATCAATTTTAAGGCCAATCTGGGCAACTTCAAAATCTTGTCTCAAAAAGAAAAAAAAAAAGGCAGGAGGTAAGGGGCAGTGCAGGGGATGTCATTCAGTGGTAGAGCACCCCTGGGTTAAATCTCTAGTACCACACACACAAAATAAAGAGAGGAAGAAAGGAAGAGAGAAAGAGAGGAGGAGGAGGAGGAGAATTATTCTTGATTGTACAATGTTCTTCATACGTTGTCTGAATAAAGTCTAAGTAAGGAAAGTAACATATTTCAAAGTGTTGTGAATGAAGAACACAGGATTCATTTCTAAAATATGCCACTTGTCCAAGATAGTCATAGGAGAAAATGAAATATTTTTCATTCTTTTTTTTAAAGTATTTATTTTTTAGTTGTAATTGGACACAATATCTTTATTTAATTTTATGCGGTGCTGAGGACTGAACCCAGGGTGCGCACATGCTAGGCGAGTGCTCTACCGCTGAGCAACAACCCCGGCCCCACATTCGTTTTTTTTATTTGTTCTACTTAGTTGTACATGACAGCAGAATGCATTTTAATTCATCATACACAAATGGAGTGCAACACTTCAATTGTCTGGCTGTACGTGATGTAGAGACACACCATTCATGCAATCATACATGCACCTAGTAATGAGGTCCAACTCATTCTATCATCTTTCCTACCCTCAAAACCCCTCCCAACCCTCCCCTTATTTTTCATTCTTAACAAAGAAAGGGTATAAAGCACTCAGAAAAGAGCTAAGGTTTTTATTATGAGAGACTCCTGCCATCCAATTATTTGTTGTTTTATTGAAGTTTCTAAGAAAACAAACAATATTTCTCTAATACACAGTAACTCAGAAACAACAACAAAAAAACCCTGTAGACATTCAACTTAAAAAATAAAACATTTGGTTAGGTATTATTCAGTTCCACTATTACAAGAAGTCACATAAGTAATAAGCACTGTGGGATGGCTCTAGGTTCTTTTTATCTTTACATTTACTAGCTTTATATTAAATTTTTGAAAACTAATTTATCAAAGCTCTGTCAATGACCAAGATAAAGTCTGGTTCACATTTTAGAATCAGTCTTGGTCACAACTTGAGGGGTGGGGATGTTACTGGCTTCTATCTAGTGGACAGAGGAAAGGGAAGCTACTAAACACCCTTTAACACTTTTGGTGAAAGTACTTTAACAAAGAATGATCCCAGCCAAAATGCTAAAGGGCTGAGGTGAGAAACCCTGCTATGCACTAATCACTGATAAACAGAAAACCTAATAACCCAGGTAAGGCACAACTCTTGGAGAGTAATTGTTGTATCTTTGTATCTCTAACACCTAACAAGATCTGACAGTAACACTACTCTGAAAATGTGCTAAATGAACAAATAAATAGAGAAACAGGGTGTACTTTCAAAGTAAAGTGACTCTTAGGAACAAAGATACATTTAACTGCAGTAAAAAGACTGCAAACCACCACTAGAATCAGGAACCAAAAACTATTTTTACATGAACAGCCTGCTGGTCAGATACAAACCTTTTCAGTAGAGGATGGTAGTATAGCTCAGTGGCAGAGCACTTGCCTAGCATGCTCAAGGTCCTGGGTTCAACCTCAACACAGCAAAACAAAAACAAACAAAAGTACCCAAACCTTTTCAATCACTTTTAGTAAGGAATATTACTAATCCTAGTGGTACTAGTACTAGATTTACTACCAACTTCTACTTTTAATAGAATCATCTTTGATGACCAAATACATGTCAAATGGAAGAAGGCAACACATAATTCTACTGTTCCAAATAAATGTTTTAAGGTACTAGGAATTGAACCAGAGGCAATTTACCACTGAGTTATATCCCCAACCCTTTTTATTTTGAGACAAGATCTTGATAACTTGCTAAGGGTCTCACTAAATTGCTGAGGCTGGTATTAAACTTGCAATCTGTCTGCCTCAGCACCTTCTCCCTACATGCCCCCCACTTTCTGGGATTACAGGTGTGTGCCACTGTGCCTGGCCATTTTAAGGTTTAATTAAGTGTGCTAAACACAGTGGCACAAGCCTGTAATCCAATTACTTGGAAGGATTAGCCAAGAGGATCACAAGTTTGAGGCCAAACTGGACAATTTAGTGAGATTCTGTCTCAAAATAAAATTTAAAAAGGGCTGGGAATGATGCTCAGTGGTAGAATGTCCCAGTACAACAAAGGCCTGATTCCAAGAGTCAGGCCTTCTTTTTTTTTTTTCTTTTAAATCATTATTTATTTGACAGATAACTTCTGAATTAATATAAAGAAATGACAATAACTTATATATACATTCATTCAAAACATTTTCATTAAGCACCAGGTCGAACAGTTTCTGATCATTTTACCAAAAACACTTTTATCATTGAAAGACTGCCTCAAACTTAGTTTTGCTGGGGTGGGGGGGATGTGGGGGGAGATACCAGTGATTGAACTCAGGGGCATTCAACTACTGAGCCACATCCCCAACCCTATTTTATATTTTATTTAGAGACACAGTCTCACTGAGTTGCTCAGCACCTGGCTTTTGCTGAGGCTGGCTTTGAACCCACAATCCTCCTGCCTCAGCCTCTGGAACCACTGGGATTACAGGTGTGTGCCATCACGCTGGGCATTTATTTAGGCTTTTAATCAGGAAACTTAAAGCTGCCAATCAGAGCTTCTAACTAGCATGAGATGACCAAGTTAAAACCCTATGAGTAAAAAATAACTTTTAAGTTTTGACCTATACACTCCACCAAGGGGAGATACACTGGCCTCAGGCTAGTCATCACAGGTCATAGATCCACAAACCAACTATCATCCTCACAGCTCACAAACAAAATGAATAATGTATATACAAAGTGAGTACAAAACACATGTTCCTGTATATTCCAGGGGAGTGATGCTTATTGCCATGAGAATACAATGCAGCAAGGGGCACAAAAAAATTCACTAACCCACAAGACAGTGGAAGGAATAAAAGTCCTGTGCCCTGGAATGGAGTAGAGGCTTTGTGGACCAGGTAGCATCCAGGCCACACCAGGAACATGAGTGGATATCGAGGCACATGGGGAGGGATCTTCAGGGTTGGAAAGGACAAAATGAACCAAGACACAGCCACAGACCTACTGACTATTCAGAAGACAGAGAAGTGTCTATACTGGCTGAGGGATATAATCTAAGAGTTGCGTAAAATGGAGAAAAGAAAACCTCTTCTGACAAGACGGCAAAATATCTTCCCCACAGAGGACTCACATGCTCTCTGTGGAGGTGAGCAGCTGGGGTTCATTCACTCTGCAGGTCACCCTCCATCCCAAAGCCCTAGGCTCTTAGAATCAAATCCACTGAGCAAGAACTGTCCTTCATGTAAACTGCCTTTTCTCCAAAAAGTAAAACAAAATCACAAGCAAACAAAACAAAACTCAAAAGAAAAAGAATCAGACCAAGCTTTGACTCCTTGTCCATCACTTGTGTGCCAGCTGTCACGCTAGGGAGACTGGGTCTGCTCTGTTACTCACACAGGTTCATTACTACAAGGCCTCCAGCATGTCGTGCTCCTAATACAGCTCCCTCAAGTCAGCAAACACCACACAACACATAAACTCACACAACACATAAACTCAGCCAAACAAAAGGTAGCATCAACTTAAGGATCTACTATAATATTACTACGCTAACCTAGCATAGTTTAACCTTTGTTTCTGTCATATTTACAAAATATCTGCACTCTGTACTGCTATGGAAGCATTACAAATGTTGCATTAGATTCTTCTTGAGGTAGTTCAAAGTCTTGAGACAGCAAATTTAGATATTTTTCTCTACTACCATGGATGTGTAGTAACCGTAAAAGGCCTAAAACCAAATTCTTTCTCCCCAGATTCTAGGACTACTTTAATTTTTCCCCTCAGATTATAACAAACTAACAACCAGAGGGGGGGGGGACTATATATAAACTACATAAAATTTTAAAAAGGAGCAAAAGGCCAAGGGGGGAAAAAAAAACCCTGTGGCAAACTAATAGTCTAAACTTTGCTATAGACAAAGCAAACAAAATGAAACCTCACTTTGTCTACCAAGCATTTTATAAAGTACTCAAGTAATTAACAGCTCATAAAAATTGGGGAAATTTTTAGGTAGAAATAAAATTAACACCAACTCATTCTCTGGCAAATAGTTGTTCTAAAATGCCATGTCCACACAGAGAGCTCTAGAGGAACTGTCTGCAACAGGCTACCCTGTAGGCCAGACCTCTCTCAGGTCTGCTTCAAAGGTGCAGGAATATTGGCAGATGCCTGCTCCAGGTAGGCCAAGGGGGCCGAGGGACTTCTGCCGGCTTTTTGTGTTGCACACTGATATCCTCCAGCACCTGCTGTCAATGCTTCAGCTTTGTCAAGTGCTTTTGCACCAGCGCAACTTTCCACTGCAACTCATTCCCTAGTTCTGAGATGTCCTCTTTGATAACTTGCTCTGGTTTCTGGACAAACAACTGCAATCTTTTTTGTAGAAAAAAGTATTCTGTCTGTCTTGCGATATCCAGAAACTTCTGATCAACACCAGTTCGAATTTCTTCCTGATTGGTGCTATTGACATAATCCTGACAAAGAAGCAAAGCAAGCCTCGAATGACGACTCCAACTCATCCAACAAGGTGCTGCTAGAAGTTTTTGGTGTGCCAGGCGCTGCCTGAAGAAGCGAAGCCTGGCCCAGGAGTCCCCGTGGGGGTTGCAGGGGGTGGGGCATAGCACCCAGTGGAGGCCTCAAACTTGTGATCCTCATGCCTCAGCCTTTGAGTCCTTGGGACTCAATGGCAATGGCCCGTCTGGCGTGGCAAGACATGGCCCACTCAAGAGTCAGGCCTTTTAAGTACCCAAAAAAATGCAGATGAAATTGAGAGGTAGACGTGAAGAATTACTCTTGATAAGACAGTGAGGTCAGTGAACTCAAAGTTCTGCTTAAACTACTTCTTCTTCTTTTTCTTCTTCTTCTTTTTTTTAATTCCCTAAAGAGATGACATACAAAGCAAAGATCCAGAATCTCTAAAGTTCTCATGTATTTGACATGCCAACATTAGGACACAGCTGCTGAAGATTTTTCTTTGGATGCCTGAGAGTGTTAACTACATGATTATGGTATATAAAATTAAGAAGAGGGCTGGAGTTATAGCTCAGTTGGTAGAGTGCTTGCCTTGCATGCATAAGGCTCTGGGTTATCCCCAGCACCACAAATAAATAAAATTAAGAAGAGACAAAGCAAAATTTTAAGAAGGATGAAGACTGACAAGGAAAAATACTCCCCAGACTCACTGGTCTTTGCAAATCTGCTAGAGTGTAACAAAACTAGCCAGACTTACTAGATGACTCTCAATTTAACTTTCTTAACTTCTTTTTTAAAACTGGGTGAAGGAAAACAGCTATGAATGATGGCACATGCCTATAATCCCAGGGACTCAAAGGTTGAGGCATGAGGATCACAAGTTTGAAGGCCAGTTTGGGCAACCCCTGTCTCAAAATAAAAAATAAAAAGGGCTAGGGATGTAGCTCAGTGGGTTCAATCCTAGGTTCAATCTTCAGTACTGGGAGAAAAAAAAATAGATAATCTATGCAAAGGGCTTAGCAAGTCACCCGGCATATGTTTGGTGTTCCATAAGCATTAGAATATTACTACTGAAGCAGAAACAATAGGCAAAATAAAAGTTAAGCAACAATGTTAAATTGTTGACATTATTAAAAGTACTGAGTGACACTTATGATGAAAGTAACTGAGAATAACAGTTACTAACTATTCATTGTTCCATCTGTCCAGCTAAATTTGAATATTAAAGCTGATGATATTGTATAGACTACACATCTCTTTTCATGGCAGTCATGAGACTGTACACATCAAGACAAATATCACACAGGTTAACATTAAACCAAGTTTCCTGTTAGACACCTCTGAACAACAAAAAAAGTGTCTCTCTCTCTATATATATGTATATATGTGTATATATGTGTGTATACATGCATATATACATATATTGCATATTGTATGTATATAGATATAGATACCTATATCTGTATATTTATATATACATAGCTTTGTATGTCTAAAAAATAAAATAAAATATGCCTTAAATGTTGTTTTTCTGGCTAAGACTGGGCAAATAAGGAACAAAATGACACAAACCACAAAAAGGACTAAAGTTATGATGACTAGAATATAAGGTAAACAAAGATGGACTAAAAAAATAATGTGCTAGAATTACAATGGAAATAAAATCTAAGTAGAAAAAAGTTTAGCAGGGAAGTAATCAAAATACTGTCAATGGCTGTGGAGGTATTCACAGAACTAGGAATGGCTTTTCTTCTTTTCCCAATTTTCCAAGTAGTTTACCATGAAGTTATATTTTAAATTTCATACATTTGTTTTTATCATAAAATATGATAGCTAAGACAACAAAGAAAGTAGATTTATAAGACCAAAGAAAACAAAGACAAGCAATAAATTCTAGATCCTAGTTCATATAAGAGAAGTCTTCCAGTTGGCAAACACAGTAAATATAATTTGTGGGACTATGGATAATCAACAATTTCAATCCATAAAAGTCTAAAAATAATAATAGCAGGACATATTTGGTGGCAGGAATGGGTTCTAGTGGGGTCTGAACAAGCTCTTAATATTTTTATGATAAGAGTTCTAAGAAGTAGACAAGGGCTGAGGTTGTAGCTCAGTGGTAGAGTGCTTGCCTCGAGGGTTTAATCCTCAGTACCACATAAAAATAAATAAAAAAAATAGGGCTGGGGATGTGGCTCAAGCGGTAGCGCACTCCCCTGGCATGCGTGCGGCCCAGGTTCCATCCTCAGCACACATACAAACAAAGATGTTGTGTCCGCCGAAAACTAAAAAATAAATATTAAAAAAATTCTCTCTCTCCCTCTCTCTTTCTCTCTCTTTAAAAAAAATATATAAGTAAATAAAATAAAATAAAGGTATTGTGTTCCATCTACAACTAAAAATACTTAAAAAAAAAAAAAGATCAAAATAGGATCCTATGAAGAGAACAGAGAACTTAGCTTGGAATAGAGAATTTATAACAAGCTTTTGTCATTACCCCTCACCACCAGTGCATCTTCTTTCTCTAACTTTCCTATCAACGATTAGCATCCTCAGATATTAAAAATAAAAGAATGGGCTGGGGATGTGGCTCAAGCGGTACCGCGCTTGCCTGGCATGCGTGCGGCCCGGGTTCGATCCTCAGCACCACATACAAACAAAGATGTTGTGTCCGCTGATAACTAAAAAAAATAAATATTAAAATTTAAAAAATAAATAAATTAATTAAATTTAAAAAAAAAAGAATGAAATGAAATTACAAGCCAGGCATGGTGGCACACACCTATAATCCTAGCGGCTCAGGAGGCTGAGGCAGGAGGATCAGGAGTTCAAAACCAGCCTCAGCAACTTAGTGAGGCCCTAAGCAATTCAGTGGGTCTCTGTCTCTAAATAAAAAATACAAAAAAAGGGGGGGGGGGCTGGGGATGTGGCTCAGTGGTTGAGTGCCCCTAGGTTCAATCCTAGGTATCCAAAAAAAAAAAAAAGTGAACTTCAAGTTATGTGAATTATATCTCAATTTTAAAAGACAGATTAAAGGGGGTGGGGTGGGGAAGCTGAATAAGAACGACTTAGGAATGACAAAAAAAAAATGAAGGCAGAAAGTGGTCAAACAAAAAAGTATAATGAGTAAGAATTAAAAGGAAGATGGAAAAAATATAAATTTTATAGTTCTTTCCTATGCCAAACTATTTTCTGCTACAGTATAAAAATTCATGCAGAATGGAGGAAGGATAGCATCTTCAACAAATGGTGCTGGGAAAACTGGAAATCCATTTGCATCAAAATGAAACTGAATCCCTTTCTCTCGCCATGCACAAAAGTTAACTCAAAATGGATCAAGGAGCTTGATATTAAATCAGAGACACGGCGTCTGATAGAAGAAAAAGTTGGCTATGATCTACAGATTGTGGGGTCGGGCTCCAAATTCCTCAATAGGACACCCATAGCGCAAGAGTTAACAACTAGAATCAACAAATGGGACTTACTCAAACTAAAAAGTTTTTTCTCAGCAAAAGAAACACTAAGAGAGGTAAATAGGGAGCCTACATCCTGGGAACAAATCTTTACTCCACACACTTCAGATAGAGCCCTAATATCCAGAGTATACAAAGAACTCAAAAAATTAGACAATAAGATAACAAATAACCCAATCAACAAATGGGCCAAGGACCTGAACAGACACTTCTCAGAGGAGGACATACAATCAATCAATAAGTACATGAAAAAATGCTCACCATCGCTAGCAGTCAGAGAAATGCAAATCAAAACCACCCTAAGATACCATCTCACTCCAGTAAGATTGGCAGCCATTATGAAGTCCAACAACAACAAGTGCTGGAGAGGATGCGGGGAAAAGGATACACTTGTTCATTGTTGGTGGGACTGCAAATTGGTGCAGCCAATTTAGAAAGCAGTATGGAGGTTTCTTGGAAAGCTGGGAATGGAACCACCATTTGACCCAGCTATTCCCCTTCTCGGTCTATTCCCTAAAGACCTAATAAGAGCATGCTACAGGGACACTGCTACATCGATGTTCATAGCAGCACAATTCACGATAGCAAGATTGTGGAACCAACCTAGATGCCCTTCAATAGATGAATGGATAAAAAAATGTGGCATTTATACACAATGGAGTATTACTCTGCATTAAAAAATGACAAAATCATAGAATTTGGAGGGAAATGGATGGCATTAGAGCAGATTATGCTAAGTGAAGCTAGCCAATCCTTAAAAAACAAATGCCAAATGACTGCTTTGATATAAGGGGAGTAACCAAGGACAGGGTAGGGACGAAGAGCTTGAGACAAAGATTAACATTAAACAGGGATGAGAGGTGGGAGGGAAAGGGATTGAGAAGGGAAATCGCAAGGAAATGGAAGGTGATCCTCAGGGTTTTACAAAATTACATATAAGAGGAAATGAGGAGTAAGAGAAGAATAATACAAGTGGAAGAAATGATTTACAGTAGAGGGGGTAGAGAGAGAAAGGGGAGGGTAGGGTAGGGGAGGGGAGGGGAGGGGGGATAGTAGAGAATAGGATAGACAGCAGAATACATCAGACACTAGAATGGCAATATGTAAATCAATGGAAGTGTAACTGATGTGATACAGCAATCTGTATACGGGGTAAAAATGGGAGTTCATAACCCACTTGAATCAAACTGTGAAATATGATATATTAAGAACTATGTAATGTTTTGAACGACCAACAATAAAAAAAATAAAAAATAAACAGACAGAAGCATTAAAGCTCACATCAAAAAAAAAAAATTCATGCAGAGATTTAATTAAGGCAGGCAGCATGGCGTAAACCTGTAATC
Organism: Spermophilus citellus; assembly: GCF_964194105.1. Classification (NCBI taxonomy): domain Eukaryota; kingdom Metazoa; phylum Chordata; class Mammalia; order Rodentia; family Sciuridae; genus Spermophilus; species Spermophilus citellus. The sequence goes on from NC_138185.1 coordinate 136,460,298, forward strand.
CCAGCAACCCAGATAACTGAGGTAAGAGGATCACAAGTTCGAGGCCAGTTTCAGCAACTTAGTGAGGCCCTCAGCAACTTAGGAGAACCTACCTCAAAACTAAAAATAAAAAAAATCAAAGGAGTTGGGAGTGTGACTCAGTGCTAAGCACCCTGGGTTCAATTCCTAGTACCAAAAGAAAAAGGAAAAAAAGAGATTTAGTTAAAATGAGTGACAGTTGCTGGCTTTTATATAAATAATATTTTTATTTTATATTCAATGCGTCACTTCCTTTCTTCTCCAAGAAAAGTGGTGGGTGAAAAACAGAAGGTTACATTAAGAAATATACTTGAACCAGCAGCTCAGGAGCTGAGGCAGAAAGACCCAAGTTCAAAGCCAGCCTCAGCAACTTAGTAAGGCCCTAAGCAATTTAGTGAGACCCTGTCTTAAAATGAAAAATAAAAAGGGCTAAAGATGTGGTTCAGTAGTTAAGCGCTCCTGGGTTCAATTCCTGGTACCAAAAAAAAGAAGATAAAAATACCTGAAAGATCCAAGTGCAGTCTGTATTTAAAGCAATGTACAGGAATTGTGAAAACATGTCTTTCTCTATTTTTAAAGATAAAAAGAAAGCCCAAGTTTTCTATCTCGTAACAACATAAAGTTATTTTAAACTGACTTTCTGGCTATTATTAACAGTTGGTACAAGAGAGTAAAATCTCATTAAGATGATATCATCATCATCATCATCATCATTATTGGTGCTGGGGACGAGTTCTTTGTTTTGTTTTTTGTGTTGCTGGGAATCAAACCAAAGGCCTCATGTATGTTAAGCATACACTCTACCACTGAGCTACTCTCCCAGCTCCTAAAAGTTGTGAATTTTATGTTAGTATATCTGCAAACACTAATCTGTTTTTAGACATTTAAAATCATCATAAAAGATTAAATACTTGGGGCTGGGATTGTAGTTCAGTGGTAGAGCACTTGCTAGCATGTATGAAGCACTGGGTTTGATTCTTAGCACCACATAAAAATAAATAAAGAAAATAAAGGTATTATGTCCATCCACAGCTAAAAAAAATAAAAAGGATTAAATACTTATTGAAGATATACTATAAACTAAAAGAATAAATTTCAAAGTCAAGAAAATTCCACATATGGGCTGGGTATGTAGCTCAGTGGTAGACGGCTTGCCTAGTATGTGTGAGGTCATAGGTTCAATCCCCAGTGCTACAAGAAAACTTAAAAATAAGGAAAAGAAAAAAGAGTTACTTGGGTTGTATATGATTTTATTTATTATTAAATCTTCTGTTACTAAGCTTGTTATTTCTAGATAAGGTGAATAATTAAATAAACTGTATTGAATGAGCATTATATAGTAGTTTGTAACAGATCCTGAATTCTTCCTTATTCTGATACCTAGTGTCTTAGTTCATTTTCTGTTGATAACAAAAATACCTGAGTCTGGGTACTTGTCATGGTTTGGATGTGATGTGTCCCCCAAAAGCTCATGTGTGAGACAATGCAAGAAGGTTCAGAAGAGAAATGATTGGGTTATAAGAGTCTTAATCCAATCAGTGATTTAATTAACTGAGTGGTAACTAGAGTGGTAGGATGTGGCTGGAGGAGGTGAGAATTGGGGCATGGCTTTGGGTATACATTTGTTTCTAGCCAGTGGACTCTCTCTGCTTTCTGATCAAGATGTGAACTGCTTCCCTCTGCCACACTCTTCCACCGTGATGCTCAGTCTCACCTTGAGCCCCGAGAAATTAAGCCGGCCTTCAATGGACTGACCTCTGAAACTGTGAGCCCTCAAATAAACTCTTCCTCTTCTCCGATCCTTTAGTCACGGCAGTGAAAATGCTGACTAAAACAGAACTTTATAAAGAGGTTTATTTAGCTCACAGTTTTGAAAGATGAAAGTCCAAGATCACATGGCCCCCAGGTGTTTGGCTTCTTGTGAGAGACCCCTTGGCTGGGACAGAGAAATGGAAAGGGAACCAGTGTTGTACAGAAGCCAAGCATGTGGGGTGTACTCTTTTCATAACAAACCCACTCTGAGAGCACTCTATGAGACCAGCAGTGCCCTCTAAAGACCTAATTACCTTGCACTATGCCCCACCTCTTAAAGGTTCCATTACCTTACACCCAGCACAGCAGATACCTTTTGTTCTGAAAAATTTTTTTAGAGAAAGAGAGAGAGAATGAATCTTTTTTTGTAGATGGACACATCAAAATGCCTTTATTTTTATGTGATGCTTAGAATCAAACCCGGGTCTCACCTAGGCGAGCACTCTACCACTGAGCCACAATCCCAGCCCTGTCCTGAATTTTTGAGGCCTAAATGAAAGGTTCACTTGAGCCCAAGAGTTAAAAATCATCCTGGGAACATAGCAAGACCCTGTCTCAACAAAACAAACAAGGTTGCATTACCTCTATACTATACTAAACTAAAGAGGAAACATTCAGCACTTGAACTTTGTGGTCAGGGGTGGCACATCCAAACTACAGCAGCCAAGCAAATTACTTAACCTATTTAAGTCACAGTTTCCTCATTCGTTGAGATAACAGATCTACTTACCAGGGTTATTTCAGAAATAAAATTAGTTAATGTACCTAAATTGATTAGTACAGTGACTGGCACAAAGTAAAGGTTTATAAAATGACAGTTATTAATGAACTGAGTGTTTATACTCATGTTATCAGTTATGTTCTCTGTCTATGGTACTGATCTGGCATCAGAGTGGGATCTAATTAGAAAGTTTCTAGCTGAACTTGGAATCAGAGCCAAAATACTTGAACGGTTTGGGTTTACATTTTATTTAGGCAAGGTGAAGTCTTGCCAATCATCTTCAACCCACATCTGATATCTCATGTCATAAATGCCTTCATTCTAAGCCCTAATGAAGTCCAAGTAAGTGTATATATAACATACTTACACATTTCCTATTTTAAGATTTAAAGATGAATAATAGAAAATAGATGCAAGGAATAGAAGAAAGGATTACAGAAAATAAATCAGAAGGCAGGTACGGTGGCTCATGCCTTTAATCCCAGTGACTCAGGAGGCTGAGGCAGGAGAAATGCAAGTTCAAAGCCAGCCTCAGCAACTTAGAGAGGCCCTGAGCAACTCAGCGAGACCCTTTGCCTAATAAAATATATAAAAGGGCTGGGGATGTGGCTCAGTAGTTAAGCACCTGGGCTCAATGTCTGGTACCAAGAAAAAGAAAAGAGTAGAAGAAAATAAATCAGAAATTCAGAAACAGATAATCGTTTACTGGGTAAAAGAATTTAATTTCTCTTTAAGACTATAATTTTTGCTCCTAGATACCATTTCTAATATGAAAAGCTAAAAAGGTTCACCCTACTTCCTCAAAAACTATAAGTACAAGGGAACTAATCATACAAACTATGGGTTTTGATTATTCCAAAATATTCTACATATCCTGGCCCCCCAAAAGAAACTATGTTCCAATTAGGAAATACAATTCTTCCTGAAGGCATTTAGATAAGCTCATAGTTTCATTTAAATTAAAATAGTTTCCTCCTTTTACTTCCTCTCAAGTTTCCTTCTACCTTCCTCTGTATGAACAACTTTAACCGTTTTTACATAGAGGCCCCAAAACTATGCAAATATGATAGGCAGACCACAGAAGCATATCAAATATAAACATCTTGGTTTCAAAGTACACTAAAGCATATGATTCAAGACAGAAATCATATCAGGTCAGAGAGAACTACTACATATCAGGAACCAAAAAAAAAAAAAAAAACCCGCCAAAACTATACTTCAGTTTTATACAAGTGCCTAGTAATTTAATTGCTCTGTGTCTAACACCTGGTCTTTTTTTAATTTTGGGGGGGTACTGCGAACTGAACTTAGGGGCACTCAACCACTGAGCCACACCCCAAGTCCTATTTTGTATTTTATTTAGAGTCAGGGTTTCACTCAGTGGCTTAGTGTCTTACTTTTGGCTGAGGCTGGCTTTGAACTTGGGATCCTCCTGCCTTAGCCTCCAGAGCTGGGATTACAGGTGTATGCTATGCACCCAGCAACACCTGATCTTCATGTCCCTGCCAACCTTGGTACAATTCTGGGAAGTCAGATGCAGATGTGATTGTAATCAATTATATTAACCCTCAGCCAGTGAGGTGCACATGCCTGTAATTGTAGTGACTCAAGAGGCTGAAGCAGAAGGATCAAAAGTTTGAGGCCGGTCTGGGCAATTTAGCAGGACCCTGTATCAAAATAAAAAGGCTGGAACTGTGGCCCAGTGGTAGAGGACCCTTGGGTTCAATCTGGTACCACAAATAAATAAATAAATAAATAAATAAATAAAACAAAGAAAAGAAAAAAAAAAGAAAAATCAGAACAAAAAAAATCAATTATTGGGCTGGGGCTAGGGCTCAGAGGTAGGGCACTTGCCTAGCATGAGTGGGGCACTGGGTTCGATTCTTAACACCACATAAAAATAAAATAAAGGTCTATCAACAACTAAATTTTTTTAAATTAATTAAATATGTGAAAGATAACAAAGAGGCTTAAGAGTCAGAAGCTTGAGCCGGGGTTGTAGTTCAGTGGTAGTGTGCTTGCCTAGCATTCGTGAGGCACTGAGTTCGATCCCGGGCACCACATAAAAATAAAAATAAAAAAGGGCCAGAAGCGAGCAATCTATCTAAGGAAGACAATCTGACAGTTATAAGTAGTTATCTGCTAGGGAAATACCAAGGGTGGGGTGAAGATGAAATAGTAAGTCTTTACTCTGTCTAAACATTCTCCCCATCCATCTTAGTATGTTGGCTCTGATTCCAATTTTACTTAGATGGTCTTGTTAGCTTCTCAAATGTTCTGATGCAAGGAATCAGATGTCACATATAGCATAAATTACTCAGGCTGCTGGAAAATAATATTCCACAGAACATTAAAAGGTATTCCTATTTGGAGGCATTATGGTTTCAAATCCTGACAACTGCTTATTTGACTTCTTATGCTTCAGTTTCCTCATTAAATAATGATATGATGATGATGATGATAATGCTTACTTCAAGTATTATTATATGGATTGAATTAATTTATGCAAAGCATTTAGAACAATGGCTAGTATTGGGGGGTATAGCTCAGTGGCAGAACATATGCTTAGCACGCAGGAGCCCTGGGTTCAATTCCCAGTACCAAAACCAAACAAAACAATGCCTAGCACAAAGTGCTTAATAAAGCTACTATAATCTTTCAATATAATTATTAAACATCTCAGGGACTGTGGGTATAACTCAATGGTAGAGCAAATACTTAGTATATACAAGGTCTCTAAATTCAATCCTCAGCACTGAAAAAAATTATTTAATATCTCCCAATTCTGATTTGTGTGAATCAAAATCCAAGTATGATCAACTCTAAAAATATTGTGATTTTGGATTATCAAATGCCACAGGGGCCTGGGGATATAGCTCAGTTGGTAGAGTGTTCGCCTCACAGCACAAGGCCCTGGGTTCAATCCCCAGCACCATAAAAAAAAAAAAAAAAAGAAAAGAAAAGAAAAAGAAATGCCACAGTGCAAGACAGGGGTGTGTGTGTGTATGTGTGTGTGCGTGCGTGAGGGTGCTTGCTCCCTCACATACATGTAGCTGGCAGGATGGATTAAAAAGGAGATAGACTGTGAAGGATTTGTGTATTGTACCAATAAGTTTCTATTTTATTTTATAAGCACAAGAGATCATCTAAAGTAATCTCACTTATCAACATATTGTTAAAATAAAACTTATAAACCTAAGTTTTAGAACTCACAAATACCAACAAGATGAAGGAATTCCAGAGAAATATAGTGACCAGTGATTTCAATATTTTAATAGCAATACAACCTAAACTGAAACCAAAATGTCAGTGAATTTAAATGAGTGCAAACAGAGGCCACTTCCATTCTGACTCCTAAAAAGGCATAGATAGGACTGCAGCTCTATGGCAGAGCATTTGCTAGCATAGAGGAGGGCTTGAGTTCAACCCCCAACATTGCTAAATAAATAAATAAAGGCACAGTGCATGCTGTTTCCTGGCTCCATAATCCACTTCCTCCAATTGTTGAAGGCACAGGATCTATCAGTTTCAGACATCCTTCCACCATAACAAAATCCTGTCTCTGTCATTTGCCCCTCTAAATATGGTACTAGAATAAGAAGTTCAGCACCATTGGATGCAAACAACATATTATAAATGCTAACATTAGCATATGCAGACCTTGCCAAAAAGTAGGTGTACAGAATGTGATATAAAAACAAAACAAAAGGCCTTAATTTGGGGGGAGAAGGCAGCTGATTTCACAAAAACATCCAAGAGTAAACATGTTCTTCTACCCTTCTGCCATTCCAATTTGCTTTCATCTGATGAAACCAGATAAATGTGCTAGAATTGGGTAACTATAATAAATATTATCATCACAGGGCTCACAGATTTTTCAAGTCCATTGACCTTAGTCCAATCTTCATGTTACTTTAAAAGTTGGTAGCTTATACACTGACTAGTTATATATTTATTATGTGTATTAGAAAAAAAGTATAAAATACATCAAAACCATGATTTCAAGAGATTCAATTTAGAAGAGGAAAACTTTTTAAAAATTTTTGTTTTTTATTTTTTTGTACTGGGGATTGAATTCAGAGGCGTTTTATCACTGAGTTAAGTCCTCAGCCCTTTTAATTTTTTTTTTTTTTTTTTTTTTTTTTTTTGCCGACAAGGTCTGACTAAGTTGCTTAGCACCTTGCTAAGTTGCTGAGGCTTGCCTAGACCTTGCAATCCTCCTGCCTCAGCCTCCCAAGTGATGTGCCACTGACCAGGGAGGGTAATGTTTTTTAAAAAGTCCATTTAAAGTATTAAGTAAAATTTGGGGTGGGGGTGTGGCTCAGTATTAGAGTGCACACTTGTCATGGATTCAATCCCCAACACCAAACAATGATGACAAAATATAAATAAATAATAATAAATAAAATGGCAAAAATTATAAAGGTAATAATTTATTAGTGAAGACCCAATAGTTGTGCCATAAACACAGGGCACATTGTCTGTTTTTGTTTCTATGCTTTCTTCCTGGTTCTATGTTGTGTTCCCAATGATGAGAAAAGATATGACCTTTAGTTAAGTAAACTTGTATACTGTACTTTCATTCAGTTAAACAAATACCAAAATGCCTATAGAAATTCTACTGTTTTTAGGAAAGAGTGTAATACTGTTAGGAAAATAATGGCCCAATGAACCATTCCTATTCAGAAACAATGATTTTCTAAGGCATATCCACACACTTCAAAGCACCTAAAGGAAAAAAAAAAAAACTAGCAAAACTGGTAACTGTTTAAACTGCAAGTTGTTATATGATCATTTAACTTATTTCCACATGATCTGTCACAGGAGCATGATAACATGAAAAGGTTTTTTTCCCCATCTGCTAATATCTGCTAATAAGAATGTGTTTTCAATATCTCTGGCCAAAAGAACAAATGACAAAGTAATCATCAGATGCCTTAGGCATCAACTTAGCTGTTAGCAGAAATATTACTTTTTTATTTTATTATAAAATATATTCAGATTAGACCTCAAAGTATTCTAGCTAATTATGTCTCATGAGTTTCAAGTGTGGTATTTCCCAGGACAGGCAAGAACGGAGGAAAAAAGAAAGTGGGAAAACCCATTTTTTATCTGGCCATGTCTGCACTTTTAGTATTTTATACCTAAGAACCAGTCTTAAAGGGCAGTTGAACAGGTGGAGTAAGATCTCTCAATTCTTAAAATATTTGCTATTAAGAAGCTACGCTATTCACAAAACTGAGGGAACGCTGTTAGAAAGCTGCCAGTATCCAAACTCCCCTCTCCAGCCACGGTTTCCCATCTTGGCAGATGAAAAACAGCAAAAGGTAAAATGACACTCCCTTCTCGTCCACTTTTCCCAACTTTGATATCTTTCGGTTTCCTCAATCATCAGCTGCCTTTCTTCATATTGTAATGACTAATGATTAAAGAGGAAACAAAGGACCGGGTTAAACTGCATTTTACGGTAGTTTCTAACCCCCTACTACTTTCTTTCACTGATCCTTTTCTTTGTGTCTCTGCGGAAAAACCGCAAGATAAGGACGAACTCTACTCGACAGGCAAGGGCTATCCAAAGCCATGAACCTCGGAGTCCTTCAAACAGTTATCTTACAACTACTTGACTACAGTGGTCACCACGCAGTCTATTAATCCCGACCACATCAACACGGTGAGGGACTGAGAGTTGATCTGTGTGGTTTCGAAGACGAATACAAGGATCAGGTCATCTTTCCTCCGCCGGCCCTTCGAACTTCTTCTTGTGCCTCGCCTCATTCCGGGCCCAGTCGGCCAAGCCTGGGCCGGAGGGCCCCCTCCAACTCTTAAGTCCGACCCCACTAACTTTCCAACCGTCACGATATTCTTTTTATCTTCAAGATATGATCCCAACCTTCCTCCCGGCTAGCTACCTCAGCTCCATTCCTGGAGACTCACCAAGCAGTTCCGGGCCACTCCTCTCCGGCCGCGGCAGCTCGGACACCACCAGACCGGACCGGGAGCAGCGCCCTTGTCGCGCCTGCGTGCCCCCAAGCCACGCGCCTGCGCTCTTCTCGGGCTCCCTGACCGCAGACACACCCTACAGCTAGAGCCAATCACTGTGCGGTAGGTTTAAATCTCCGTGCCACGCAGGCTGAGAGCTGGGGAAATTCACCCGTTAACCGGATAGATTCCCGTCTCGCCCGCAGGTGGGAGGCGTTCGTGCAACATTTGCCAAAAGCATCCGTGTGCCAGAGACTGCGGGATGAACACTGAGGGGGAAAAAAAGTGACTAGAATGCCTTTGATCCGTGGAGACTGGGAGATACATAGGTTAACAAATTATAGTGGCTACAGTACGATGCATGGCACATATACAATCTGAGGCGCCTTTGACTTACAATAAACAAAACATTTTATTCTTAGGGGTGTCTAAAAGGGTTACCTGAGGAAGTGACCTTGCGAGTCTTAAAAGATAAATGGGAGTTTCCCCGGAAGTCCGGGAGGGAAGGAGCTAGTTTTCCAAGCTATGGAAACAGGGTATGCCAAGAACAACATAGCGCCTTCAGGAAATGTCTTGTATTTCATCCTTGTTAGAGGCTTAGAGCTCATCCTGTATCCCTGAGTGTAGGGGAAAATAAGCTATAAACGGCTGGCAACAAGTAGGGCATGGTGGCTCAGCAACTTGGGCAGCTGAGACTGGAGGATGGCTTAAGCATAGAAGTTCCAGGTCAGACCGGGTAACAAAGGGAGACCCTGCCTCAAAAGCAAAAACAAAGTAGAAGAAGGAAAAAGAAAAGTGGGAGCTGGAGGTGGGGTGATGCTGGGGATATAACAGTCGTAAAGCGCTTGTTTAGCTTATGTGAGGCCCTGGATTCAATCCCCAGAAGGAGGGGGCAGACACAACTAACCTCCCTTCCCAAACGTGACATGGCCAGACCTTGGAAGGTCTTAGAATTTTGGACTACTGAGCCTAGCCTTCGTTTTGCGGTTACTGATAGCTATTAATGTATTTTAAGCAAGTAGATGACTGTTTTATAACCACCGCTCCAGGAACTCTTCCACACAACTCTAAGAAAAAGACAAAATGCTGGAAAAAAAGAGGGGAAAGTTTTTCAAAGAAGTAGTACTCTATTCCTAAGAGATTAAAGAAGATGAAGCCTGAAAAAAAAAAAGTCTTTTCTTTTCTTTCTTTCTTTCTTTCTTTCTTTCTTTCTTTCTTTCTTTCTTTCTTTCTCTCTCTCTCTCTTTCTCTCTCTCTCTCTCTCTCTCTCTCTCTCTCTCTCTCTCTCTTTCTTTCTTTCTTTCTTTCTTTCTTTCTTGAGCAGGGGATTTAACCCAGTGCCTTGTGCATGCAAGGTAAGCACTCTACCAATTGAGCTATATCTCCAGCTCTGAAGAAATGTCTTGAATTTAGTAACAGAGATCATTGGCAATCTTAGTGACACTGTTTAGGGGAATGATGGGGCTGAAATATAGATTGCAGTAGTTCAGAGAAATGCAGAAATGAGGACAAGTTGTACAATGCTTTTGGAAACTTTCGCCTTGCCAAGAGGAGGGAGAGAGGATAATAAAGGGTCAAGGTTTTCATTTGTTTTTGCTGTTGGGTTTTATGTTAAAATTAATACAAGAGAAACTTGAGCTTGATAGAGAAGATCCATCTGAGAAAAAGTTGATTGAAAGAAAGAAAGAAGCTAAAGATTTTGAGAGGTAAGGGTAGAGGCAGTTTGCTAAGCATTGGTGGCATACATCTGTAATACCTGCTACTCTGGAGGCTGAGGCAGGAAGATCACAAGTTTGAGGCCAGACTCAGTGGCTTAACAAAAGATTCTGTCTCAAAAAAAAAAACAAAAACAAAACAAAACAAAACAAAAAAAAAAAAAAAAACAACTAACAAACAAACATGAGGGCTCATCCTATACTCCCAGTGACTTGAGAGGCTGAGACAGGAGGATCACAAGTTTGAGATCAGTCTCAGCAATTTAGCCAGACCCTAAACAACTTAGTAAGACCCTGTCTCAAATTAAAAATAAAAAGGGCTGGGGATATGGCTCAGTGGTAAAATAACCCTGGGTTCAATCCTCAGTACCAAAAATTAAAAATAAAAGGGCTGGAGATGTAACTCAGTGGTACAGCACCACCACCATCACTACCAACAACAACAAAAAGAGGGGGGGGGAGGGAGGCAATTCAAGGCACTGGTGGGAGGAATAGTCTTAGAAAGGGAGAGAGAAAGGAAATAACCTCAATTATAATGAAAGGAAGTGTTTGTATGTTTAATAACAGTAATTAAATAAGTTTTCATTTGAGGACTTATTTTCTTTGTAAAGTAGGAGACAAAGTCATCTGCTGACAAAAAGGGAAGTAGTATTGGGAGTTTCAAGGAAGTTGAGAAGCTTTGGAAAAGTAGTAAGGATTAATAAGCAGTGTAGAGGGACTTTTTGAAATGGTTGGAAATGAACTCACCAGTTTCTGTTCTCTGTAGCTTTCCAAAACAGTAATCACTTTGAGGGCAGAGGTGAAGGAAATATATGACTGAGTTCACTGAGGATTGAGATGGTCATGGATATAATATCATGATTCTCAGTCAGGGACAGTTTTGTCTTCCAGTGGACATTTGTCAAAGTCTGGAGATGTTTTTTTAATTATTTTGACGATGAAGAATGGTAGAGTATTACTAGTATGTAGTGTCCAAGATGCTAAACATCTTATAATGCATATGATAGCCCTTAACAACAAAGAATTATCTGCTCCAAAATGTTAAAATTCTTTTTTTTCCTTCTTTTCTTTTTATATATATATATATATATATATATATATATATATATATATATATACACACACACACACACACACACACACACATACATATATATTTGCAGTACTGGGATTGAAACCAGAAGCACTCTACCACTGAGCTACATTGTCAGCATTATTATTATTATTATTATTACTACTATTACTATTTTGGTATTGGGAACTGAACCAAGGGGAGCTTAATCACTAGCCATATTCCCCAGACCTTTTTTATTTTTTGAGAACAGCATCTCAATAAATTGCCCAGATTGGCCTCAAACTTGTGATCCTTCTGCCCCAGTCTCACAAGTCTCTGGAATTACAAATATGCATCACCCTGACTGGCTCTAAAATATCAATATTCTAAAGGTTGAGAAATCCTGATCTAGAATTACCTTGATGTTCACCAATATCTGACCATATTTGACTTTGACTATGGTCCTGAGCTTATAGGGTAAAGAGGTTCTTCCATGGCATGACTTTAAAGGAGTGGAATGAGCAGCATACTACAGACCTTCAATATCTCAAAGATTTGTGATGTCACAAATACAGAATTGGGAGTTTCCTGAACCTCTAGAAGCAAATCTGGATTTATACATAGATTAAGGTAGCTGCTTATATTGATTTGGGGCATTAAAGGTCTACTTAAGTAGAGATGTTATTTTAATTTCAATCATACAGGAGTAGCAACATTTCACATTATTATCAACCTTAATGTAACTTTTTTTTTCTGACTAGTCTTGGCCACTAATACAGAATTCCCAGGGAATGAGTACGAGCTAAGTTTAATAATAAAAAAATACTTTAGGCACAAATAAGGAGGGAATGTATGCTGTTTAATAGGCAACGGTCATAGATAAGTACTTGACCTCTGCTATTTCATTTCATTTTAGCAACACCCTGTGAGGTATTAAACCTAATTTTAACTTAGAAAATTGAAGTTCCAAGAAAATTTGCAATTTGACCAACGTCACAAATAAGCTGAGATTTGAACTTGGGTCTGTCTGTACTAAGGCTCTATCTAGTACCTTCCTTTGAACTTCAATACGTTTTACAAATAATGAGTGATTTGGAAATTAAGCCCAAACAGTTGTCACTACCTATGGTGGGGGGACTTGGAAAGAAACTAGAGGCCCAGAAAGAGCAAGGAGAATGAAAAAGGTTCAGAAAGGTTGGTGCAGCGGACTGCCTTTGTTCTTCCATTCTTTTTGAGTAAAGCCTCTTCCCCTGTGTCCGTTGTTCACTCTCTTGTGTACAAATAAAGCTCGATTGTTGAGAAAGGCGATGGGGGATGGGGGACAGGGGGAAGAGCGCGACGACGGCGAGGTGCGCCTGCGCGCTGGTGGCGGCGGCGGAGGCAGTGGCGGAGCCCGGCAGGGAGCGGGTCCGGAGCGGGCCACCGGACCCGAAGCCGAGGGGGGCTTCAGGGAGCTCCCTTGCCGGGCCTTTGGCGGCCTGATGGAGTAAGAGGGGTTGGCTGTGAATGTGAGTATCCAGGGGCCGACCTGCGTTGAGGATTTCGGAGCCCGAGGGTCGTAGTGGTCTGTCTCTTAGGGAGGTGGTGGGGCTGCAAGACGCGCCAGGGTCTCTGCTCCTGCAGGTTGTGGCTCAAGGCAACCTGGCCACCCACTTTCCCGGAGCCTGCGCGGGTTTACGGGCAGGCGGTGATTCTGGCTTCAGGATATGTATTCTCGCGGGGGCGTTCCGACTCTGTTCTCAGCCGCAAAGGAAACGTGGCTACAAAACCTTGACCTTTTATGGAGGCCGCCAACCTCTTTTGGTCTCTGGGGAGGGGGCCCTAGACTCTGGTGCTCAAAGATTTGCGGGTCTCAGGCCAGGGGCTCCTGTGGCCTCTTGTGACTCGCTTTTTCCTCCTTTGGTCGTCTCCTTGTGGGATGTGTCTTAATAATAGCAACTAACTATGGAGCGCTTAGTATGTGTCTGTTTAATATTTAGTACGATCTCGGTGCATAATTATGGAAAGGAAATGCTTTGCACCTCCCTCCTCAATTTGTTCGATTTAGTCATCTCTGAGAGTAAGATTAAGCCATTTTGTTGGGAAGTTTACTTCCGTGGCTTCAATCAACTTGGGACTGCCATCATAAATAAGGAAGCTTTACTCTTACCCTCCTACCTTAGTCTTCCAAGTAGAGTTGCTGGAAATAAAGTTGTGCACCCCCACGACAGGCCATAAATAATTTTTTAGTGTTAAGAGCTTAATACCATTCTAAATCCCAGGAAATCTTTTATTATTGTTGTTGTTGTTGTCAATGGATCTTTATTTTATTTATTTATATGTGGTGCTGAGAATCGAACCAGTGCCTCACACATGCTAGGCAAGTTCTCTACCACTGAGCCACAACCTCAGCCCAGTCCCTGGGAAATCTTAAAATTTGTTTTAAGCTCTGTTCACAAGTTTGGCTGAGAATGAAACAGTGGAAGATAATATTCAGATTCGACTAGGATTTAATTAGTACTTACTACAAATATGCCAAATACACTCGGGTGTGTCACAAAAAAAAAAGAATGCAATATTGTGATGGCAGGTGGTTTATGCAGCACCTTTTGGATGTGATCCTATACATTTCTGATGGTAATTTGCTTAAACTAGCCTTTTTAGTGTAATTGGCATCACTTAATATGATGCTAAAACATCTTACTGTTACACCAAATTAGATATTCTAAGTATTTCTGCTGAGAAAGCAAACTGTTTTACAGTTATAGTTTCTAGAGTTAAGTCGAATCTAGAAAATGGTAGGAGCCTTTAATTTAGAGTATGTTTACTGGATGGTTTTTGAAGAGAACTTCAAAATGGCCTGGAAGGAGGGAAAGGTTATATAGAAATCTGACCAGGCTAGTCAGAAACAATTGCTTGTATTAAAAGGAAAATATTTTAAAAGGAGGGCTGGGGTTGTATCTCAGTGGTAGAGTGCTTGGCTAGCACTTGTGAGGCACTAGGTTCCATCCTCAGCACGACATAAAAGTAAATAAAAAGGAAAAACTATGGTGATTATTGTACATCTAGATTGGAGCCTATGTAGTCTAAAAGCTACTCTATAAGAAAAGCAGGTCCTACACAACGGTAAATGCCAGATGACTTGGTTCAGGAACCAGGTATGACTGGGTGAGAAGTATACATATTGGATGTCTTGGAATCACACGTTGGGAAGTTTAGTATTATACCCAATGAATGAGTACCTAGGCAGACAGGTTACACCTGAGTACTCTAACTGCATGCCTAACATGCAGAATTGCTAATTGAAAGTTTTCAGTCCCCTGGGGATGTGGCTCAGTGGCAGAGCACTTGCCTAGCATGGCCTTGGGGTCAATCCCCAGAACTAGAAGAAAGGGAAAGGGTAGGGGGAGCAAGTTTATAGTCAGTTGAGTGTTTTGTTTTTTGTTTTTTTTTTTTTAACTGAAAGAGACCATCAAATATGAGTTCCAGCTGGGCCTGGTGGTGCATGTCTATAATTCCAACTACTCAGGAGTCTGCGGCAGGAGATTCCAAGTTTGAGGCCAGACTGGGCAATTTATCAAGATCCTGACTCAAAATAAAAAATTTAAAGGGCTGGGAATAAAACTCAGTGGTAGAACGCACTGAGTTCAATCCCCAAAAAGAAAAATGGAAAGAAAAGAAATGAGTTCCCAGGTATTCATCAAAAGAGGATGGTTAAACAGATTTATGTATTTATGTAAATGAGCCAATATTGAAAGATTTCCAATATATAGTGAAAAAGAAAAGATGCCAAAAAGCGTGTGCATTTTGCAACCATTGTGGTTTTCTCTCTCTCTCTCTCTCTTTCTCTCTCTCTCTCACACACACACACACACACACACACGCATGTGCACGTGCGCGCACGCGCACACACACACACACACACTCTTACACACACACCATAAATGGAAATGGAATATCTGTGGATGGTAATTAGAATCACAGAGACAGAAAGTAGAAAACTGGTTGCCAGAGGCTGGGGAGAGGGAAATGGGAATTATTGTTAGTGGGTCCCGAGTTTCACTTTCACAATGTCACCCTAAGGGGCTTTGAGGAATTTTTTCCAGGGGGAACTCTTCTCAGACCTTCCAGGCTCTTTTTCCTCCCCTTTGGTACTGAAGCTTGACTCCAGGTTCTATTACTGAGCTGTATCCCTATCTCTTTATATTTTGAGATAGGGTCTTGGTAAGTTTTTAAGGCTGGCCTCAAACTTGTGATCCTCCTGCCACAGCCTCCTGACTCTCTGGGATTACAGTTGTATGTATATCCCAACAGTGTGCTGCTTTGCCAACCTTCTTTCAGGCTCTTGACATATCCCTGAAAAGAATTTAAGTATGAATCAGATTTTAGCAAAGAGGAGGAGCTTTATTAGAAAGTGAAAGGTGACAATACCATACTTAGAGGAGAATGCAGGCTATCTTGAGAGTGAGAAACACTTATGAGGTCTGAAACTTTAATGGGAATGTATGTGGGGATGGCATCATCCTAGATCCCATCATTGGTCTGGCATTCTCAGGATCTTTAGGTTGATGTTGTCTTTTACATCTGATCAACAGATGATATTTAGAATATTACCTTGTATTATACGTTTCTTAAAATCATCTTTCTTTGCTTTAATCTGAAAGTACATTGTGTAGGCTAGTTGCACTTAAGCTTTAATCAAAAAGAGGCAGTTTGTTTTTTGTTTTTTTTTTTACAGTTACTCTAATATTTGTAGATTTCTCAGAAATTTGGGAGTGACGGGCCCAGAGAAAAAAAACAGGTTTGGGGAGTTAGTCCTATCAAACTTATGGTTTTCCTTCCTCAGTTTCTGAAGTAGCTGGGATTATAGGCTTGTGCCATGGTGCCTGGCTCCTTATAAACATTATTATTATTATTATTATTATTATTATTATTATTATTATTATTTTGTACCAGGGATTGAACTCAGAGGCACTCTATCCCCAGCCCTGTTTTGTATTTTATTTAGAGACAGGGTCTCACTGACTTGCTTACCACTTCACTTTTTTGCTGAATCTTTGCTTTGAACTCATGATCCTCCTGTCTCAGCCTCCCGGGCCACTATAAACCTTTTTTATTTGAAAAATTTAAAACAACCAGAAAAGTAGAGAAAGAAATACATTGAACCCATGTAAATCTATCACTCAAATTTTTTAATCTGCTAATATTTTGCTGTACTATATTTGCTTTTATTCCTTTTTTTTAAAGAGAGAGAATTTTTTAAATATTAATTTTTTTAGTTTTTGGCGGACACAACATCTTTTTTTGTATGTGGTGCTGAGGATCGAACCCAGGCCACACGCATGCCAGACGAGCACACTATGCTTGAGCCACATCCCAGCCCTGCTTTTATTCCTGATATTTGATTTCTAAGTATTTTAATAGGTCTCTAATAAAAAAGAACATTTTCCTGCATAACCCAGATATGTGGGAATAATTTTTCTATATTATCCAATATCCATCCAGTCCCTGTTAAATTTTTTCCAAATTGTCCCTCTTTTTAAACCTTGTTTTGAGAGGGTGCTTGCTCTATTGCCCAACCTAGTCTTGATCTCCTGGGCTCAAGTGATCCTTCTACCTCAGCCTTTCTAGTAGCTGGGAATGCAGGTGCTTGCTCATGTTCCTGTCTAAACCAATTTTTATTCATTTTCCAATAAAGGCTACACTGTTGCACTTGGTTATAATGTGTAGCTTTAAAATTTTAAAATGACTCATTATGTATTCAAAATATAAATGATTATCATTTAAAAAGATGAAAAGCTCACTATAAGAAATTGTTTTTTTAACTGAATCCATGATAACTGTTCCATGTTTTATAAAGGAGGAGTGTGAAGTTTGGGAGATTAAAATTTACTCAGGGTTGTAGACCTATGAAATATTTTTTTTCTAAATCCAAGGTCCATGCTTTTTCTATCATACTTTGTAAACTATAAACTGGTATATAAATTCAAAGTTATTATTACTTTAGTACTTCTGCTACTTGTGTACTTTATTTGTATTTTTTGGATGGGTAATCAATATCTAATAAGATTATAATTTTTGGAGTATCAGTAAATCAGGAGAGATCTAAGTAATATGATATCTGTATAGCCATTCTGAAAGTTCAAAATATATACAAGTCAAACATCTTGATTTCTGGAGTTCCAAAAAAATTCCATTTCTAGAATTTTTACAGTCTTATAGTCTTGGTCTTAGATCTAAGGTCTTCTAAGTGTTAAAAAACAAAACAAAACAAAACTGATTTTAAAAGGTGGGTGTGGCTTTGTTTTGGTTTTAGCTTTAAAAACAATTCTATGTATTGCTCAAGTGTGTGTGTACACGCGCGCGTGTGTGTGCACACGTATGTGTGCATGTATGTACATGTAGTGCTGGCAGTTGAACCCAGAGACATTTTACCACTGAGCTCCATTCCCAGCCTTTTTTTTTTTGTGGTATTGAGGATTGAACCCAGTGGCACTAAACCATTGAGCCACATCCCCAGCGCCACCCCTCCTTTAAAAAAATATTTTTTAGTTGTTGATGGACCTTTATTTTATTCATTCATTTGTATGTGGTGCTGAGAATCGAATCCAGTGCCTCACACAGCGCTCTACCACTGAGCCACAACCCCAGCCCCTTTTAAATTTAGGGTTATGCTAAGTTGCTTAGGGCCTCACTAAATTGCTGAGGCTGGCTTTGAATTTATAATCCTGCTACTTCAGCCTCCCAAACCGCAGGGATTACAGGTATGCACCACTGTGTCCAACCCATTTCCAATCCTTTTTAATTTAATTTTATTTTTGAGACACAGTCTTGCTAAGTTGCCAAGGCTACCCTTGAATTCACCATCCTCCTGCCTCTGCCTGTAGTTGGGATTACAGGCATGTGCCACCACACCCTGCTACTTAAATCTTTAGAAAGTTCAAAAGAATCTCCAGTGTAAAGTAAGCTCATATCCCCAGGCCCTCAGTTCTTTTCCCACAATGACTGTTATGGGTTTCTTGGGAATCCTTTTAGAGGTATTCTGCATGTATGTATATTTTAAGGGTAAATTCCAACAGTAAACTATATAAGCATCTTAGCTATATAACTTAAAATAATGCTGTTCAAGGATATATTCCTATTTTTATTGTTTGTTTTTATTCCAAACATCTTTGTTAATTTTTATTTATTTATTCAACATATATTAATTACCTGGTGTATACCAAACATGTCAGGTAGTAGGAACAAAATGATGAGCAAAAGGTATTCTGCAATTAATATTTAATTAATTAAGTGTAATTAAAGAGAATATCAAATGCAGAAGAAGCAATTGGATAAATGGCATTCCAGTCAGGCATGGTGGTGCAGAGCTGAAATCGTAGTGGCTGAGATACCTGAGGCAGGAGAATCTCGAGTTCAAAGCCAGACTCAGCAACTTAGCAAGGCCCTAAGCAACTTAGTGAGTCCCTATCTCTAAATAAAATATAAAAAGAGCTGGGGATGTGGCTCAGTGGTTAAGCACCGCTGAGTTCAATCGCTGAGTTCAATCCTTGGTACCAAAAAAAAAAAAAAAAAAAAAAAGGCAGTCCAATAAGAAAAGAATAATAATATTCCATCTTTAGGATTGATTGTTGTCACCATGTTTGGACCTCTTTTAGGTTTCTGACCTTGATTGCCTGGAAACTGGCTTGGCTTCTTAGACTCCTAACTCTTGTCATTTAATAATTGTTTCTGTCTTCAGTACCTTTTTTGTTATTCTTTCAGAAATAATTGCATTTCAAAAAATACACAAAAGTGAAGGGAAGGGACTGGGACTGTAGCTCAGTTGCAGAGTGCTTTCCTAGCACATATGAGACCCTGGGTTTGATCCTTAGTACCGTGTTAAGGAAAAAATAAATAAAGGCATGCTGTCCATTACAACTATAAATAAATAAATAAATAAATGTGAAGGGGAGAATATTTAATCACTGGACAGAAGTAATACTGTTCATATTTTGATTATAACCTCTCAAGTTTATGTATGTTTTTATTTTTTATTTATTATTTTTTAAAGAATTTAACCTTTATTTTTTATTTATTTGTTTTTTATGTGGTGCTAAGGATCAAACCCAGTACCTTACCCATGCTAGGCAACTGCTCTACCACTGAGCTACAACCCCAGCCCTATTTTTAAATTTTTTAATCAAAAGTGAAGTCATTGTCTACCTACTAGCTGTAATCAGTTTGTTTCATGACATGTTATTTTTCTGTCATTAAATAATTACCAAACTTTTTAAAAAGCATTCTGCTGGCCATCAAGGAGCTTATAGTTTACTGGGAGAGGTATTCAGCAAATGATTATACTAATAACTAAATATAGCAAAAGATTTAGTTTAGGACCTGCTTTGTGTAAAATATTTCATATCAATGTACTAATTCCTCAACAGTCATATGACATTGACAGTAAAGGGAAGCAGACACTGAAAGATTATATTACTTAATTACCATCATACCAGCTAGTGAGTTTTAGGTTTTGAACACAAGCATTCTAAAGATCTTGCTTTTAATCATTAGCCTAATCTGGTGACTTTCAGTGAATTTGGGATCATCCCAAGGGAAAATGTAGAAATTTTGGGGAGTATTTTTTTTTCTTTTCTCTGTCTCTGTCTCTCTTTCTGTCTCTCTCTTTTTTTTTCTCCCAGCACTGGGGATGGAACCCAGGGTCTCACGCCTCACATGTGTTAGACAAGCTCTCTACCTTTTATCTGCATTCCCAGTCATTGAAGGATGTTCTTTTCAAAATAATTGGGAGAGTACACTGATATTTAATGGATTAAATATCTGGGATGTTAGACGTCTTACAATGTAAGGGACATTTCTGTATGGTTTAAAAAATTGTTTTCAAAAATTGTGTTACTTCTGTTTAAAAAAAAAATTTTTTTTTTTTGTTTTTTTTGTTTTGAGCCAGTCACAGCAGCACACACCTGTAATCCCAGCAGCTCAGGAGGCTGAGGCAGGAGGATGTTAAGTTCAAAGCCAGCCTCAATAGCTGAGTGAAACACTGATAAAAAAATAAAAATAAAAGGGGATGGAGATTTAACTCAATGGTAAAGCACTCCTGGGTTCAATCCCGAGTAGCCCCCCAAAAAGTTAATTTTTAAATTGGCAAAATTATGTATATTTATTGTGTATAAAATGATGCTTTGAAATATATATATGTGGGGCTAGGGTTGTGGCTCAGAGGTAGTGCTCGCCTAGCACATGTGAGGCCCTGGGTTCAATCCTCAGCACCACATAAAAATAAGTAAATAAAGGTATGTGTTCAACTACAACTAAAAAATATTAAAGAAAAAGAAAGAAATATATGTATGTGCTAGGCTGGTGGTACACACCTGTAATCCCAACAGCTCAGGAGACAGAGGCAGGAGGATCATGAGTTCAAAGCCAGCCTCAGCAAAAGTAAGGCCCTAAGCAACTCAGAGACACTGTCTCTAAATAAAATACAAATAGGGCTGGGGATATGGCTCAATGGTTGTGTTGCGTTCAATCCCCAGTACACAAAAGAAAAAGAAAAAAAAAAGAAATATATGTGTTATGGAATTAGCTCCAGCTAAATCAGCATTTGCATTGCCTTTTTTTGTGTGTATGTGGTAAAAATACTTAACTCTTGTATTACTTTCTTTTTTTAAAAAATATTTTTTAAGAGAGAGAATTTTTTTAATATTTATTTTTTTAGTTCTCGGTGGACACAACATCTTTGTTGGTATGTGGTGTGGAGGATCGAAGCTGGGCCGCAGGCGTGCCAGGCGAGCGCGCTACTGCTTGAGCCACATCCCCAGCCCCTCTTGTATTACTTTCTAATGTCCTAGAGAATATTCACATAGATGAAGAATCTTTTTATAATTTTCTAAACCTAGAACCAAGTTT
Organism: Spermophilus citellus; assembly: GCF_964194105.1. NCBI lineage: Eukaryota > Metazoa > Chordata > Mammalia > Rodentia > Sciuridae > Spermophilus > Spermophilus citellus. The sequence continues at coordinate 136,481,482 of NC_138185.1, forward strand.
GTTTTCCTTATAAGCAGTATTTTTGCATGAAGCATAGTTACATAAATCAAGGAATTGTTTCTCTTTAGTTCAGAAAGATAATCAAGAGATGGTCACTAAAATCAATACCCTGGTGGAGTGGCTTATGCCTGTAATTTCAGTGACTCATGACGCTGAGACAGGAGGATTGCAGATTTCAGGCCGGTCTTGGCAATTTAGCAAGACCATATCTCAAAAGACGAGAGAGAGCTGGAGATATAGCTCAGAGGTGAAGTGCCCCTAGATTCCATCCCCAGTAACCACCCTTCACAGATTTGGTCTAGAGTGCTGGATGCAGTGGCACATATCCATAATCCCAGCAACTCAGGAAGCTAAAGCAGGAGAATTGCAAATTTGAGGCCAGCCTCAGCAATTTAGCAAGGCCCTGCAATTTAGTGAGACCCTGTTTCAAAATAAAATAGGGTTGGGGATGTAGCTCAGTGGTAAAGAGACCCTGGTTTCAATCCCCAGTACCAAAAAACAAAACAAAACATAAAAAAGATCTGGTCTTTAGTATTTTGAAAAAATCGTATCACTGATAGCAATGGCATTCATGATTTATTTTTATTTATTTATTTATTTTTAGTTATTGACCTTTATTTATTTTACTTATTTGTATGTGGTGCTGAGAATCGAACCCAGTGCCTCACACATGCCAGGCAGGTGTGCTACCATTGAGCCACAGCCCCTCATGATGTATTTTTTTTTAAATATTTTAAAGTTGTTGATGGACCTTTATTTTATTTATTTGTATATGGTGCTGAGAATCGAACCCAGTGCCTCATGCATGCCAGGCAAGTGCGCTACCACTGAGCCACAACCCCAGCCCCTCATGATGTATTTTTATCAGCACTATAATATACCTGTTATTTCAGTCTGTTTTGTAGTTGTCATGTTCATAGTTTTATTTCTTAAAATACTGTCATGCTAGAGCATTTATATACTGAAATGTTTGTTTATTATTTTATGATAAATTATGTTTTTGGTTTTTGTTTGTGGTACCAGGGATTGAAACCAGGGGTGCTTAACCACTGAGCCATACCCCCATCCCTTTTTTATATTTTATTTAGTGACATATCTCACTAAGTTGCTTAAGGACCTCACCAAGTTGCTGAGTCTGCTTTGAACTTGCAATCCTCCTGTCTCAGACACCCAAGCTGCTGGGATTACAGGCATGCAACGTCACACCCGGCAATATGATTCTTTCTTTAATTTTTCCCACAAAGACTTGAGCTACCCTCCCCTGTACTCCAGGCAAAATGGTATTTTTAGTACTGATCTACCGTGTTCCTCCCTGAGACATTAGGGCTTCTTTATATACTTGCTCCTCTTCCTGGAATGCTGTTACCCATTTTGATCCAGTTAACCACTCATCTTTCATATATCTCAGTCCAAATGTCAGTTGCCTGGGGAAGTACTCCCTAATTTCCCAGACTAGGTCAGAGTTCCTCGCTGTGCAATGCTATCCTAAAATCCTGTCCCTTTTTTATAGCACTGTGACTATTTCTGAGGTAGGAAGGAGAGTAGCAATTCTCAACCATACAAAACTTAGCACCTTCCTTTTTTCCCTAAAACATTTTGGAAATTTTCATTTATATATATATATATATATATATATATATATATATATATATATACACATACACATATATATGTATATATATATATATATATGATTATTTAACAATCCTTAGTGTACCCATTAGCCAGCTTCCCCAATTGTTACCACACATTTTTTTTTCTTTCTTTTTTTTTTTTAAAGAGAGAGAGAGAATTTTTTTAATATTTATTTTTTAGTTTTCGGCAGACACAACATCTTTGTTGGTATGTGGTGCTGAGGATCAAACCCGGGCTGCATGCATGCCGGGCGAGCGCACTACCGCTTGAGCCACATCCCCAGCCCACAATTTTTTTTCTTTGAAGATACTGATGCCAAAGAAGACAGAAAAAGTATAAACCAAAAATAGAGGAAGTAAAAAATAGTAAAATGGTAGATCTAATCCAAAAATATTAATAATTCTCTTAATTTAACAGAACATCCTGATTTAATGCATAGTGACAGATTGGCTAAAAGTAATGCATGGGAAATTATATGTCATATAAACAGTTAAGCCGAAGAGAATAGCACATAAAAATTTGTGGGATAACTCAGCCAAGAGGAGCCAGAGGAGACATAATAATTAAATGTACTATGATATTCTGAATGACAACTGGAAAAGAAAAAAAAAAAAGATTAGGTAAAAAATGAAGGCATCTAGGGGCTGGGGTTGTGGCTCAGTAGTATAGTGCTTGTCTAGCATGTGTGAGGCACTGGGTTCGATTCTCAGCACCACATATCAACGAATAAGTGAATAAAGATCCATCAATAACTAATAAAAATTTTTTTAAAAATGAAGGCATCTGGATAAAGTATGGCCTTAAGTTAATATATTAATATTGCTTTATTAATAATGACATATGTATCAGCAATATGTGTAAGATGTTGATACAGGGAACTGGGTGTGAGGTATATATAATATACTACTGCCTTTGCAACTTGTCTATAACTCTGAAACTATTCTAAACCTAAAATGTTAATTAAAAACCACCCAAGAAAGATTGTAGGATACAACTTAAGTAGTACTTAACAGGAAAGTTTATAGCTTTAATCACATTTTTTAGAGGAAAAAAAAAGATCTAAAGATAATGACCTAAAGTTCAACATTGAGAAGCTAGTAAATGAACAAAATAAACCCACAGTAGTTAGAAAGATGTGATAAAGCCAAAAGAAGAAATCAGTAGACAAAGACAAACAGTAGACGAAATCATAAACTTGAGGGTTTTTTTTTTAAGATCAACAGTATTATTATTACTAGTAGTAGTAGTAGTAGTAGTAGTAGTAGTAGTAGTAGTATTTGGTACTGGTGATTGAACCCAGGGGCATTCTGAGCCACATCCCCAGCCCTTTTTGTATTTTATTTAGAGGAAGGGTCTCACTGAGTTACTTAGGGCCTTGCTAAGTTACTCAGGGCCTTGAACTTGCTATCCTCCTGCCTCAGCCTCAGGAGCTGCTGGGATTACAGGCATGTGCCACCATCCCCGGCCAAGAGCAATATTATTGATAAACCCATAAAATAAAAAAAAATAGAACATATGACTAGTATTAGGAGTAAAAGGATTTTTTCATACGATTCTGTAAGGCACATTAAGGCCTTACAGAATAACTTTGTGTCAGATTTGACTTTTTTTTTTAAATGTTGTCATATTAAAACTATCACAAATTCAAACAAAGTCTGGATAAATTTATATTTATTAAAAGATAAGGTGTTTTAGTCAGCTTTTTTGCTGCTGTGACTAAAGGATCTGACCAGAACAGTTGTAGAGGAGGAAAAGTTTATTTGAGGACTCAAGGTTTCTGAGGTCTCAGTCCATAGAAGTCTGGCTCCATTCCTCAGGGCTGATCATCATGGGGCAGAGTGTGTCAGAGGGAAGCAGCTCACATCATGGTGATCCAGAAGCAGAGAGACTCCACTTTCCAGGAGTCATGTCATATATACACCAAAGTCATGTCCTAATTCCCACCTTCTTCAGCCACACCCTAACACTTCAATTATCATTCAGTTAATCCCTATCAAGGGATTAATTCACTGATTGGGTTAAGACTCTTATAACCCAATCATTTCTCCTTTGAGCCTTCTTGCATTGTCTCACACATGAACTTTTGGGTTGGGGAACACCTCATATCCAAACCATAACATAAGGTATTATTGTTTTTTAAGTTGTACACATTGATGGGATTTATTGTTATATATTTGTACATGTACACAATATAGCAATATAATTTGACCAATATCGCTCTCCAGGTGTTAATGGTTTTAAAACCTCAATAGCTGGATGTGAGGGCACATCTGTTGTCCCAGCTACTTAGGAAGCCAAAGTAGAAGGATCTCTTGAGCCCAGAGTTCAAGGCCAGCCTGGGTAACATAAGCAACATTCTATCTCAAAAACAAACAAAGCCATGAAAAAAATTCAGGGCCACAGTAGTTTTGCTATTGAATTTTATCAAGTATTTAAAGAAGAAATGCATCAACTTAATATAAATTTGAGAAAATAGATAAGGAAGGAACACCTCTGCTCATTTCATAATGTCAGCACAAACCTAATAACTAAAAGCCTATAATGATACAAAATAAAAAGGAAATTAAAAATCTGCATACTTTATGAACACAAGCACAAAAAAATATATATGTAAAATGTTATCATATCCAACAAAATATACAAGGGCTAAACACATCATGATTAAGTGACTAAGAATATATGGATAAGTGTAAAATGTAAATTATATAATCTAGGTAGTGGATATAGGGATGTTCATTATAAAATTCAATAATTCTATGGTTGGAATTTTCCAAAATACCTTATAAGGAGAAAAAATTGAGGGAATGTTATGATCAGAATTGCATTTTAAAGAGACTACTTCTGTTGTAGTATAAGGAATTTAGAAAATATGATTGTGTAAGGGTATTTTGACAGAAGGTTTATCTCTAGCCCCCTTGACAGAAAGTTTATTGATAAGACCACTTATAATAATAGAGTTATTCTTTTTAGGATGGTGATATGAAAGTAGATTTGAGCCCTGGGAAAATTTATAAACTGCTGGACTGCTGAACTTTTGAACAAATTTTGTCTGATTTTTTTGTTTGTGTGCGTGTGTGTGTGTGCGCGCAGATGCACTTATAGTGCTGGAGATCAAACCTAGAGTTTCGTGCATACTGTTCAAGTGTAAGTGTTCTACACCTGATTTGCATCCAAAGCCCATGAGCATATTTTTTATTGCATGCCTGCTGATGTGTTAGGATCTATCACTGCCACAAGTACAGTATACACATAAGCTTTTAGTAAATGTTAGACTCAGTATTTATAAAGGTATTTTGGAGATTTCCAAATTTGCAAATCCCAAAATTTGCAAATACCACTATAGCAGCATATACTTTCCTTTCTAAAATTCAATAAAATACATGATGAGCTTTTTGAGACTTAATGATTTTTTTCTTTTTAGTTGAGATGGATGCAATATATTTATTTTCAGTGCCTCACATGTGAGAGAGGCAAGCGCTTTACCACTGAGCTATATAGCCCCAGCCCCAGACTTAATGATTTTTTAAAAAATACAGAACAAAAGCATTTAGAAATCTACATTATGTCAATTTATTTTATTTTTTTTTTAAAGAGAGAGAATTTTTAGTTTTCGGCGGACACAACATCTTTGTTTGTATGTGGTGCTGAGGATCGAACCTGGGCCGCACGCATGCCAGGTGAGCGTGCTACCGCTTGAGCCACACCCCCAGCCCTACATTTATGTCAATTTAACTTATACCAATACAATGATATAGTCAACCATGAACTTAAAAGATTTTTATAAAAATAGAAATAATGAAAACACCAGCTATTTTGGTTATACATGTACAAAATGGATGAGATTATTAAATATACTTTTAGCAATGAGAGGAGAACAACAGAGCTTTTTGAGAATATTTGTAGTCATCTAGGCTTATTCATTAGCTTGCAGTGATTATGGAATTGTGAATTATGGTGTAGACTTCTGGGAGTGCTTGGGGAAATCATATATATATATATATATATATATATATATATATATATGATTCTGTTAAAGATAGGAATTGTAAACTTTCAGCTGTTAAATAAATGCAATAAGCTATCCATTTATACTTTTTAAAAAGTGTATATAGATGCTATCTTGGAGTTTATGGGTTATTCTGTTTTCTGATGATAACTTTTTCTAGCATTTTTATTCCATTGTTAGGGTCAGTTTTATCCCACTTTCTTTCTTTCTTTTTTCCCTGAGGGGCATAATGTTTGCCAAGTTCCAGAATTAAGTAAGAAAATAGAACCTGACGTTAGTTCTAATTCTGAGTTAAAGAATCAGACTTTTGATTTTGCCTTGACAATTTCCTTGTTTGATGGAGGCATTACAAACAGCATTATTTGCTGGAAGCTGAACTTCTACCTACTTTTTAAATTTTTTTAAATATTTTATTTTTTAGTTGTAGTTGGACACAATACCTTTATTTTATTTATTTATTTTTATGTGGTGCTGAGGACCAAACCCAGGGTCTCGCACATGCTAGCCGAGCGCTCTACCACTGAGCCACAATCCTAGCCCCTGAACTTCTACCTATTAATGCCTTTTCCTGAGTCACAGCATTAAATTCCTGTCCTGTTTTACTCCTTTGCTTACTGATAAAAGAGTGGTCAATACATACACTCCTGCTAAGTGTTAGGGAGAATTGTAAAATGCCTGTTAAGTTTATGTTCAATCGAAGATTGATACAGGAAAACAACAATCACTTTCCTTCTGAAGGGGTGTCAGCAGGCTTAGAACTAGCAAATAGGATAGCTACCAAAAGTAAGAATTGAAATTCTGGTTTTTAGTTCATGTGCCCCAAACTACTTCTGACCCCTTAATTTTCAGCTTTCTACATTTTTAGTGAGACCCACTCAGTAAAGTGAGTATCTCCCATAAATGTCAGTCATATCTTTGCTCCATAATCTCTAGAAAATACAGGGATGGTGGCAAAAAGTTTCCCTGATGCCCTGTTTTGCTCACCAGAAATCCATTAGTTTTCTGACAGAGTTAAATGGAGGTATAGAAAGTTGCCTGTAGACTTTTGAAAATGATATTCAGTGTACTACTCCTCACCCTGCCACCCTCCCCGCAAAGAAACCAAAACAATAAACTTTTTTTCTTTTTTTAGTGTTTTACTGTCATGTAGATTCCAAGTTGAGTATAATTGTCAAAATTTAAATTTCTTAAGCACTACTGGGTTTAATGTATGAATGTTATACAGATATAAAAAGTTATATCTGTTCCTCATAGTAGGTTAGCAAGATCAAACAAACCTACCATCCAATAGCCTGTTTTTAACTTATTTCTCAGGTTGTTTTAACAATAAAACCAAATGATGATGTTTTGAATGAAGTTCTTCTACACCAAAAGGTGTTTTTTGAGCCCTGAGTTATATAATAAATATTAGAAGGTATTGATGTTTGAAGTAGACTACAGTTTTATTAAATAACGGCTACTTGAAAGACTATCTTCCTGGTCAACGTAAATCATACCCTGTCCCCACACATGCCCCCAGTACTGGAGATTGAACTCAGGGTTCTTTACCACTGAGCCATGTTTCTACCCCCTTTTAAAATTTTGAGACTGGGTCTCATAAGTATGGGAGTTTGAAAGAAAAGAATCTGACATGATATACAATTTTGCCTAGGCGAATGGTAATGGTACTAATAATAGTAATTAGTACATGGAGAAACGGTGATTATAAGGTTTTTAGGGTATTGGGTCTGAGAAATGTCATATATTTCTCATTTGGAGAAACAAAAGATTTCATGAGGTAAATTTAATTGATATGGGCAGGAGATGTAAGGTGGTTAAAGTGAGGATGGCAGTAATTGGATTGCTTATATACTTAGTTGACTTGCATTATGGAACCTCTCAATCACCTTGGTTGAGATCACCAGGCAGGATGATTGCTTCTTTGGCTTCTAATCTTTGTTAAAGCCTTTAAAGAGTAATGGTTCATATCTAGAAGGTTGTGAGCTAATATAATTATTTCAGAAAACTTAATGGAATTATGTTTAACCTAGTTTAAGGACCTACAAATTGAAGTTCCTGTCAGATCAACCCAATATATATACTATATTTTCCTTATTAATCAAATTGCTAGCATACTTTTTCACTTTCTGAGAAAGTAAAAATGAATTTAAGAAATTGATCTAAAGAGTATTTTTATTATATAGCTTTTATTTATTTATTTGGTGCTACAGATTGAACCCAGCTCCTCACACATGCTAAGCATACACTTTACCATCAAGCTACATTCCCAGCCCATATATATAGCTTTGTTTTTGTTTTATTTTTTTTTCTAGTTGTATATGGACTCAATGCTTTTGTTGTTTTTTAGTTTTTGCATTTTTTAATATTTATTTTTTAGTTGTAGTTGGACACAATACCTTTATTTCACTTATTTATTTTTATGTGATGATGAGGATTGAACCCAGAGTGTCACATGTGCGAGGCAAGGCCTCTACCGCTGAGTCACAACCCTAACCCTATTTATTTGTTTTTATGTGGTGCTAGGATTGAACCCAGTGTCTCACACTTGTGAGGCAAGTGCTCTACCACTGAGCCACAACTCCAGCCCCCAGCCCATATAGATTTATTTCTTCATTTATTAGAGGTTGACATCGTCAGCTTTTTAAAATAGCAGTAGGTTTTCTTTTTCTTTTTTTGATTGGGAGAAGGGTACTGGGGATTGAACCCAGGAGGGCTTTACCACTGGGCTATATCCCCACCCTTTTTTATTTTTTGAGACAAGCTTCCTCTAAGTTGCTTGGGGCCTTAATAAGTTGCTGAAGTTGGCCTCAAACTTGTGATCCTCTTGTCTCAGCCTCCCAAGTCACTGGGATTATAGGTATATACCACCACTCCTAGCCACAGTCTGAATTTAGTGCTTAGTTTTCAGCTGAGTAAAAATATAAAAAAAATTAACAGTACTGTTGCTTGTGTCAGAAAGTCAGACTTTGGGGGCTGGGTATGTAGTTCAGTGGTAGTGTACTTTCCTGGCATGCATAAGGCCCTAGGTTCAGTCATCAGCACCACCATCAAAAAAAAAAAAAAAAAAAAAAAGTTCACACCTCTTCGTTGACTTTATTGCTTCTGAGGTTTTTTTGTTTGTTTCTATTTTGCTTTGATGGTTAGTTTCTTGAGGCAGAATTTAAAATATTTCTGGATCGGGCTGGGGATGTGGCTCAAGCGGTACCGCGCTCGCCTGGCATGCATGCGGCCCGGGTTCGATCCTCAGCACCACATACAAACAAAGATGTTGTGTCCGCCAAAAACTAAAAAATAAATATTAAAAAAACTCCCCCCCCAAAATAAATAAAAATATTTCTGGGCCTATCTCTTCATCAGTTTACTGAACTCCTAGATTAGTCCTGGGTGTTCAATAAATGTTTATTGGATGAAATAACAAAATATTTCATACAAGTAGTAAACTTTAAGTAAATGTTAAGACATAAGAAATTTAGAAGAATAAACATGCTACAACAATACTAGAGTGAGTTAGGTTAATTTTAAGGTTTAGGAGATTTTTAGTAATCCTGAAAGTATAAATAATATTATACCTATCCATTAAGGAGTATATCTTTGTTTTGGTAGCTAATTGATATTCATCTTTCTCAAATGTCCAGATTCCTACCCTGTAATCTTGTTTTTTGATGGGAGGGCACTAGGGATTGAACTCAAGGACACTCTACCACTGAACTATATCCCCAGCCTTTTTTATTTTTTATTTTGAGACAGTGTCTCACTGAGTTGCCCAGGTTGGCCTCAAACTGGTGATCCTCCTGCCTTAGCTTCTTAAATTGGTTGGGATTACAGGAGCCATTATGCCTAGCTACTCCATAATCTTATTCAAGTGTTGAACCTTATTATTTAAAATTAATTTAGTATAGGAAAGATGGTAGAATGAATTGGACATAACTTTCCTATGTTCATATATGAATACATGACCAGTGTTAACTCCACATCATGTTCAACCCCAAGAATTGCATCCTAATTAGAATAAGTTATATTTCATGTATGTATAATATGTCAGAATTCTATTGTCACTTATTCTGAAAAGAACAATAAAAAAGAAAGAACAGTGCTTTTAAATAAAAAATAATATTAGATGCTCAATGTTAAAGTAGGTTGCAACTGCAAGAAAAACGTTAAATCACCAGAGACATGGAAAACCTTAGGCATCTTTTATTGGTCTTTCTGCTATTGTCTAGCAGTTAGGTTGACGTATAACCTTCTTTTGTCATGGTTTTAAGATTTTCTAAAGAATGAACTGCATGTAAGGAATGAACTGCAAGTAGATATATCTGTTAGAGCTTGGTATTGTTGTGTAGAGGAAAAAAAAGAATGCTTCTTGTAGAGTGGACTTAAAATCTTAGGTGGAGTGTTGAACTCAAAAGCTGAGTATGTTAGTGCTAGAGGATTGTGCAGTTGAAAACCTTTGGGTCTTACTCTAAACCCAGCTCTCTTCATCTTGTGTTTAGTAACCTAAGATAGTTCCATTTGGAACAATTCAACAAATAGTTAAACAGATTGCCTTCAGCGTGCCAGTTTCTGTCCCAAGCGTTGTAACTATACTTAGTGTTCAAAATATGTGAAGTTCAGGCTGGGCTGTAGGTCAGTGGTAAAGCACCTGCCTCACATCCTCAGCACCAACATGAAAATAAATAAAGATACTGTGTTTATCTACAACTAAAAAAAAAATTAAAAATATATGAAGTTCTTATTCTCGTGGAACTTAAGTTGTAATTGGGAAAATAAGTAACAAAGGGTCCTTGTTTCAGATATTTCTTGCTGCATAATAAATTTACTGGTTTTAAACAACATTTTCATTGTTTCTTATAATTCTGTGGGTTGAAAAGCATTCAACTATTGGTCTTCCTGATCTTGCTTGGAGTTTGTCTTTGGTGGCTGTACTTGGGAACCCCAAAACAGCTTACTTATAACTGTCACTTGGTCTTGACTATTGTTGTACTCTGTTGCATTTCAGTTCTTTTCCACTTGGCCTCTCCCTGTGGCTTGGCTTTTTAAAAGCATTGTAGGTATGTTCCAAGAGGGAGTATTACAAGTGGACAAAGGCAGGAGCTGCAGATTTTGGAAAGCCCAACCTTAGAAGTTATATAGTATCACCTTTACTACATTTTATTAGTCGTACTAGTTCACAGTGAGGAGGGAAATACTCTACTTTTTGGATGGGTGGTGACAAAATCACATTGCAAAAGAACACATTGTAAGAGATTGTTTTGAGCATCTGTGGAAACATGGTCAACTAAGTGTTCACCATGTTTCCACAGATGGTCAAAACGTGGTCAATTAAGCAGGTTAATAGAGAAATAGGGGAGGAGGGACAGCATATGCAATATCATATAGGGGTTCAAGGAAGGCCTCCCAATGAGGCAGCATTTTAATATCTGATGGAAATGATAGAGTAGGCCCGTAAGAAACATAGGTCATTTTAAGGAAGAATATTCCCAGCAAAGAGAAAAAAAAAAAGTAGAAGCCTTAAGTGGGGAGAATCCCTTGTATGATCAAGGAATAGCAAGGAGGGCATTGTGACTGAAATGGAATGATAAAGGAAGAGTGGGGGCTGGGGATGTGGCTCAAGCGGTAGCGCGCTCGCCTGGCATGCGTGCGGCCCGGGTTCGATCCTCAGCACCACATACAAAGATGTTGTGTCCGCCGATAACTAAAAAATAAATATTAAAATTCTCTCTCTCTCTCTCTCCCCCCCCCTCTCTCACTCTCTCTTAAAAAAAAAAAAACCTATTTAAAAAAAAAAAAGGAAGAGTGGTAGGGCATTTAAGCTTGAGAGGAAGTGAGAAACAGATTGGTAGCCACAGCAAAGACTTATAATTTATAATTTTCTGTAAATCATTGGAAAATTCTGAGTAGAAGAATGACATGACCTTATTTAAATTTTAAAAAATCCTGTTCCTAGAATCTTTGGCTATGTATATGAAAATAGACTCTAAGAGGTCAGAGTGGAAATAGGGAGTCAAGTCAGTAGGCTTGACCATTATGTGGCAAATGATAAATGTCCTAGGTAGTAAGAACTGGTAGAAATTAGGGTATATTTCAAGGTAGGGTTGACAGGATTTTCTGATAAGGGTGGATATGGGATGAGAAAGAGCAATCAAGGGTGACTCACAAAGTTGTGGCCATTGGCATCTGGAAAATTGGAATTTCTGTCTGTTGAGACAGGAAGACTGGTAGAAAAGCAAGGCGGAGGTGAGGAAGATATGACTTGTAATTTTGACTATGTTAAGATCAATTCAAGAAGGTATCTGGGGGAAAGGTTACTAAATGTTAACTTCTTTGTTGCAGGTTTGATGTTGAGTGCTTCAGATCTGGTCACTATGGTACGAGAACGAAAATGCATATTGTGCCACATTGCATACAGCTCAAAAAAGGTAATCAGAGGGAGAATTGAGGCTACATGGATAATCATTTTTTCAGAGATGTCTTATTAATAGATGGATAAAAGCTTTTAATAATGTCTTATTTAGTTTCTTTCTTAAACCATAGTCTTAGGCCACTGGTTTCTTTCTCAGTACTACCTCATTAAGTCAGTACCTGTATTATTAAACTTCTACCAGAATTTGAATGTACTCACAGGTGAATGATATAGAGAAATTTAGTTAGGAACCACTTACAGAGAAATTCAGGTTATTAGAGGTTGTTATTTTCTGAGATTTTAAAATTGTATACTTTTTTATTATTATTATTTTTAATATTTATTTTTTTTAGTTCTCGGCGGACACAACATCTTTGTTGGTATGTGGTGCTGAGGATCGAACCCGGGCCGCACGCATGCCAGGCGAGCGCGCTACCGCTTGAGCCACATCCCCAGCCCCTAAAATTGTATACTTTTAAATGCACAAATGCTTAGCAAATATGGCATTTTTCATATGTACCTGGTTTCTGTATATGCCCAGTCTTATGAAAAGTGCAATATAGCAGAAATGGTACTAACAATATCCTAGACATCCACAAGATGGGGATGTTGCACAAAGAAATATAGACCTTATCTGCCCCCTCATTCCCCACCTCAGTACTAGGGATTATACCCAGGGTCACTTTACCACTACATTCCCAGCCCTTTTTATTTTTAATTTTGGTAAGGATTTTGCTAAGTTGCTGAGGCTTGAACTTGTGGTCCTCCTGCCTCCTTGTTCTAGAAAATCTCCCGAGTTGCTGGGATTACAGGTGTGTTCTTGATTGTTATTGGAAATTCAGAAAACTGTGAAGATCATGGGCTAGGTTAGCCAAGAAAGTCTGATTGCAGGTAATGCACCTTGAAAGAAATCTAAGAGTAAAGCAATTTAAGTGAAATGGAAAAAAGAGATAGGTTAAGTGAAAAACAACATGAACAAAGACACCCAGGTAGAATGGAGTTGGCAGTTCTAGGTGTCAGTAAGAAAGCTTATTTGATTGAAACAGTTTTGTTTTGGGATTAGTGGGATTGTAATTTAAGTGAAGATAATTGGAAAACAGTATCAAATGTGCTATAATGAAGGTTTTTTACCCCTATTGAAGATTTCAGTTACTGATGGAAAAAACTAATTGATTTAAAATCATATTTAATAATATATCTGCTACCTTTTAAAAAGTAAAATAATTGGGGCTGGGGCTTAGCTCAGTTGTAGAGCGCCTGCCTTGCATGTGTGGGGCCCTGGGTTCTATCCTTAGCACCACATAAAAACAAACGAAATAGAGGTATTTTGTCCAACTACAACCAAAAAACAACAAATATTTTTTAAAAAAGTAAAATAATTGTTTTTTTAGATTTAAAACTTGATCTGGACTTATGAAACTTCCAAGTTCCTTATGTCTACTTTCATAAGGAGATGGGACTAGAGAGGCCAGTGTTCCAAGGTGTGGTATTAGATTTTCTTGGAGTAGCAGCCCTATCTTGTCACTTCACACTTGCCATGATCATAGTGAAGTAAAAATCAAGGACTATAGTTACTTACTCCTCTTGTCTTAGGAAAAGCTAGTTTTATGTTGTTAGACAAGGGAATGGTATGGTTTTAGTGAGTAATATAGTGTAAAATAACAATGGATTAGTTGGAAGGGATGACTCTACTAATTATTTTTAGATGGATTAAGAACAGTTTGTGTTGAAACAGTGCTTTCCTCCAGTTTCCCAAACAAATGTAATCCTGGTTTCTCCACATATACTTTAGAGGAGAAAAGGCTCTAGGGTGACTTGAGCAAGGAAAAGCTGTATAATATAATCCCTGAGCATCCTCATGCCCATTAACTTATATAAAAAACCAAGAAGCTATTAAGTTAAAAATATGTATCTATTCATTTATTTTTGTTATTATTTTTTTTGGCACTAGAGATGGAATCCAGGGGCACTTTACCACTGAGCTACATTCCAGCCAGCGCCCCTTCCCCCCACCCCTCCCCTTCTTTTTTTTTAAATTTTGAGATAGGGTTGCTGAGTTGCTTAGGGCCTGGCTAAGTTGCTGAGACTGGCCTGGAACTTGGGCTCCTCCTGCATCAGCCTTTCAAGTCACTGGGATTACAGGTGTGCACCACCACACCCAGCTGTATTTAGTTTTTTATTTCAGCGTTTCTCGAATTTATTCAACCATGATACCCAGTTCTTTACAAAGAACACTGATTAATGTGCAAGGAACTAAACAGAAGCCTGGTATACAAAAATGTGTATATTTGGAGCTCTTACCTTAAGTCTAGCCTGTGGGTCTTGTCCAGGTATTTTGAATACTCAGTTGTTTCACTATTTGTATTCATTTTTTGGAACAGAATGGGTGAGGATTTTGCATATAAATTTGGGAAAAATTAGTGAAGTGTTCTAGAAAATCAAAAGTCACATTGCAACTAGTTTTTAATTATAACACTTTTGTAATAAATACAGAATCAGTTTTTATATCAGAGAGAATAACTCATTTCAATTAATATTGTCTTGGTCAGGAATGGCTTGGTTGCTAGAAAAACCACTTATATTTAACTGAAGGAATTTAAAATACAGATAAGAATCTAAAGAAAAACAGCAAGCATAGGGACTTGAAGATTTTGTAAATTCTTGGAGTTTTTCATTCCAACACAGTGTTTGGAACATTGAAATGTTGTCTTGGTGTCAGATCAGCCTGGGTTGGAGTTCCAGTTTAACTACTTGGTTATCTATAACTCTGAGAGGCCATCTTTTCATATTTATCCCTTCAATCCCTCACTCTCCACTCGGTACATAATAAGCACTTGATAAAAATCTGGTAAATGAAGAAGTTAACTTCTCTGCATCCTGTGTCCTTGGAAAGTTTATAACTCTGCAATATTTTGCTGTTCAAATGAGAAAATGTTTAGGGCACTTATCACAGAATATAGTAAACAGTAATATTCAGAAATTTTAGTAGCCTTTTATTATTTGTATATATAAATAGCTATTCTCTAATTATGACATGCTGGCTATATAAACTTTCAAGTGACAAAAGGATAGACATTTACAGCTCTTTGTGTTTTGTGTGTGGTTTGCATGTTTTTAAATGACAACTTTTTCACAGATTTTATTTTCTTCCCTCTAAGAACGAGATAAGGGAAGTGGGAGGGGACATAGTAAATGTTCAAACTTTTCATTAGATCCAACCAAATCAGTTGGGGAAGTGGAGGAGTGTGCAGTGAAGTAAAGCAGTAACTGAATTATTGTATTCAAAGTATTTTTTTAAAAACTTCCTGATCTGCTATAGAGAAGAGACTGTTATATTTGTAATTCCCATCTATAATTGATGTAGCCATTTATATTCATTCAACAAATGTTTATTGACACTCATATTCCAGGTCTGACAAACTATGTGTAAACCTGTTACTTTCTTTTTTTAATACTTATTTTCTAGTTGTAGTTGGACACAACACCTTTATTTTCTTTTCATGTGGTACTGAGGATTGAACCCAGGCCTTCGCATGTGCTAGGCAAGCACTTTACTGCTGAGCCACAGCCCCAGTCCCATAAACCTGTTAACCTTTTACGTACTTTTTTTTTTTTTTTTTTTTTTTTGAAAGGTACCTAGGATTGAACCCGGTCTCACTTAACCATGGAGCCATATCCCCAACCCTTTTTATTATTATTTTTTTCCTATTTTGAGACAGGGTCTTGCTAAGCTACTTAGGGCCTCACTAAGCTACTGAGGCTGACTCTGAACTTGGGAGCCTGGCTGTAGCTTACTCTTTCGGGAATACTAGGGATTTAACCCAGGGGTACTTTATCACTGAGTTACATCCCCTAGCCCTTGTGATTTTGTATTTTGAGACAGAGTTTTGCTAAGTTGTTTAGTTGCCTCACTGAGTTGCTGAGGCTGGCCTTGAACTTGTGATGTTCCTGCTTCAGCCTCCAGAGTCACTGGGATTACAGGCACACACCACCATATCAGGCTGTAGCTTACTCTTGAAATATTCAGTAGAGAAAGAGAGTGTGGACAAAAGTAGTCAAATAGTTGGAATACTAAGTGATTTAAGAATTAAAACAAAAATTAAAACTTTAGAAAATTCTTTGTAGCGGGATAGAATTAACCTACATATTTTATTCTTAAAAGTCTTTTGCCTCCTGGGCTAGGGTTGTGGCTCAGTAGCAGAGCGCTCTACTCGCACATGCGAGACTGTGGGTTCGATCCTCAGCACCACATAAAAAATAAATAAATAAAATAAAGGTATTGTATCCAACTAAAACTAAAAAATAAATATTAAAAAAAAGTCTTTTTGACTCCCGAAGGCAATACTTTCTAATCATTTTAAAAAGCCATCCAAATATGTTTTTCTAATAATTTCTTTTACTTAAAATATATTGCTGGACACAGTGACACACACTTACAATCCCAACAATTTGGCAAGCTGAAGTAGGAGGATTCAAGTTTGAGGCCAGCCTTAGCAACTTAATGAGACTTTGTCTCTAAATGCCAAAGTAAAAGGTGCTGAGGGTGTAGCTCAATGGCAGAATGCCTTTGGGTTCAGTAATCCCCAGTGCCAAAAAAAAGGAAAATATTTCAAAAAGCACAGCTGAAGAACTGTGATCTGGGAAGAATAGTCACACACAAAAGAAACATTGACACAGGAAGCTGAATCCCCAATTGTTGATTACATAGGACATAGAATTTTGTCTTTTTTCCTCCCTCCCCCAAAACAATCCCCCTTAGTTTAATCTGCTTTTTTTGATTTTGAAGGAGATGGACGAACACATGCGGAGCATGTTGCATCACAGGGAACTTGAAAACCTGAAGGGCAGGTATGGGAATGGCTCTCTTCCATAAATTTGCATATGGGGGAGGGGGGCTGAGTACCAATGGTGCCTGTCCATTTATTTATTTATTTATTTATTTATTTATTTATTTATTTATTTGTGTTTATTTATTTTTCAGTTGTGTATGGAATGGACTCAATGCCTTTATTTGTTTTTATGTGGTACTAGGATCGAACCCAGTGCCTCACACTTTCAAGGCAAGTGCTCTACCACTGAGCCACAACTCCAGCCCCTCCTGTCAGTTTATTTGATAGTAATCTTTTGTTAATGAATACTGTCTTATGGCATAGAACAATCTGTTTGCATTAGTAACAAGTACAGTAGATTTTTAGCATTCTAAAAGGATAAACCCTGTAATTCTACTTCTTAGGAGGCTAAGACAAGAGGATTGCAAGTTTGAGGCCAGCTTGGGTAATTTAGTGAGACCCAGTCTTGAAAATAAAATAAAAAAGAATTGGGGATGTAGCTCAGTGATTGCCTAGTATGTGTGAGTCCCTGGGTTCAATCTCTAGTACCCCACCTCCATAAACAACTGCAAAGGGATAAACTGATATCTTTGTGCATCTCACATGTGTAAAATTCACAGCAGCTCTGGTAGAATATAACAAAGATGAGTTAGGATGAACTAGTTCTCTCTTTAGTAAGCTATATCATTCCTACAAAGCAGCCTTACAGCTGGGACATTTCATATTTAGCAATGTTATAAATTATTGCATACTATAAGCCTCTAGTATTCCTAGAATAGTCTTTGAGAAATTCAGAGTCTACTAAATTGCACTGAATCTCATTAGTATGAACAAAATCAAATTACAGGCCTTAAGTGTATTTGAGAACGCTCTTTTGGGATTTAAAACTTGAGATGTTTAAGGGAAGAAAATATAATAAGCTGCTTTTAAAAAAAAGTATGTATATATGCCTGTCCTTTTTCCATTTATGGTTTCTTTTTTATTGTTTTTGACTTCAATGTTTTGCATTTGAAGTTTGGAGACTGGATAAACAGCATCATTGGGAAACTAAGAAATATGAAATGTATTTTATTCCCTGAATAATAGTTAAGTTTTGATCAGAATACCATCCTAGCAGCCATGGTGGCACACACCTGGAGTTTCAGTGGCTTGGGAGGCTGAGGCAGAAGATTGTAAGTTCAAAGCCGGCCTCAGCAAAATCGAGGCACTAAACTCAGTGAGACCCTGTCCCTAAATACAATACAAAATAGGGCTGGGGATGTGGCTCAGGTTGAGTGCCCCTGAGTTCAATTCCTAGTACCTCACTCACCAGCCTCCCAAAAAAGAATGTCATCCTATATCATTTGACATTATTGTATTAACTTTTTTGTTAAGTCATATTGTTTTAGATTATGTGGGCAAGTTAATGTGTTATGAAACTTTCAGCATCTCTTTAGCATATTAATGGAATTTTTACATGTCCCTAGTCTCATACTATGCAAAGGTTAGGTTTAGCAGCAATATAAAGAGGATTTTACTCAAGAGTTAGTGTGTGGTGAGCCGTTGTCATAACTTGAATATATGTGATTTCTAACTTACTAGCATTCAAAATCTATGAAAAACAGTTAAATTTTTATTCTATGTGGATTATTTTAATTATTTATGAACCCATTTCCAGTGGACTTCCTTTTAGAGCTTACCTTATTCTAGACTACTTACCTGCCACCTGCTCCATATGTACATATTATAAAATTAAATAAAACGATATGATATGTCAAGAGCTTTGTAATGTTGTGAACAACCAATAAAAAAAAATAAAAGTAAAAAAAAAATTAAATAAAACAAATAAGGTCAGTAAATCTAGTTAATAGGAGAGAAACCCATTGCATTCCAAGACTAATGTCATATTTAATTCAGAGGTCACTAATCAGCCATTTAAGACTTTTAAAAGACAGTCGATTTATTTATTTATTTAATGAGAGAGGAGGGAGAGAGAGAGAGAGAGAGAGAGAGAATTTTTAATATTTATTTTTTAGTTCTCGGCGGACACAACATCTTTGTTGGTATGTGGTGCTGAGGATCGAACCCGGGCCGCATGCATGCCAGGCGAGCGCACTACCGCTTGAGCCACATCCCCAGCCCCGATTTATTTATTTATTCATTCATTCATTTATTCATTCATTTTGTGGTACTGGGGATTGAACCAGGACCTCACAAATGCTAGGCAAGTTTTCTACCTGCCTTTTTTATTTTATTTCAAGACAGGATCTCACTAAGTTGCCCAGGCTGATCTCAAACTTGGGGTCCCCCTGCCTCTTTCTCCAGAATAGCTGGGATTCCAAAGGCATATCACCACATCTGGCAAAAATTTAAAACAAGTTTTGGTTACATAAGATTCATGTTCACAATGAATACAGAATCATGAAAAGCAAAACTCTTCCTGCCCCATTCCCCTTTAAATTCCACTCCTGTTTTAGAGGATAGTCAAGGGTTTAGAGTATTTCCTATCCAGACCTCTTTCTATGTATTTACGTAGATTTATATTTATATACACACATTTTGTTTTGTAGCCGGACACATTCCATATGTGTGTTGTTCTGTAACTTATTTATTTTTTCCTCCCCTCCATTCCCCTCCAAGCAAATTCACTGTGTAATGGAGATTTTATCTACCATTTTCAGTTACTCGGAACATAATTAGAATACTGAAGCATCTGAACCACCAAATAGAAATGTCATTGTTACCACCCTAATTCATTTTAATGTAGAGAAGAGCGCTTTAGTACTAATTTACTCATACGTTAGATACAATGCTCACATGTTTTAATGGTTTCCCGGCCTTTAATAAATTATAAGGAAGAAGGCAACAGGTAACAAGAGAAAAAAAGGAAAGAAAGAAAACATCTGTTAAGACTATCAAAAAAAACAAAATCTCTTCAGGCATGGTGAAGCACACCTGTAATCCCAGTGACTCAGGCAACTGAGGCAGGAGGATTACATGTTTGTGAGCACTCTCAACAACTTAGTAAAACCTTGTCTTAAAATTTTTTAAAAAAGGCATACTATCTCAAAAAGCATTTACTGACTTGGAACATTTTCTGAAAGAAAAGTTATCACTAGTCTATATGGTAAGTACAGATAATCATCCAGCATTATTCCTTTTTCCTGTTACCCTCAGTTTGTGATTATTGCCTCTGAATTTTGTGGTTTATTACTGGCTTTCTGGTATTTAGACTTTCTATTTATAATTGTATCTATAATTTCAGGGTTTGATCTGGTTAAGAATTGTGAAATATATATTTTTAAAGTTTTTAATATAAGCTTGAATGAGAAGTAAGTAACTGATCCTCTGGTTCACAATTAGGGATCTGGAGTATTTCCCTATTTTCCCCCTCTATTTGTTCAGATGTGTGGTCTATAAGTAACTTGTCCAGATAGATGCTGTTAAAAAGGCTCAAACCTTTATTTATCAAACAGCTGTTGTGGTGTAGTTAGAGCAAGCTTAATAAAGAAAAGCTTATGCAGAGACCATCTTAAGGCAGCCTTTCACTCATGAAAGGAAATTGTGTGGTAACAGGATGAAGGTAATTTGAGATCTTTAAACACCCTAAGGAAAATTACTCCTTTTATTAGTTAAGAAGCGAAAGTAGTTCATTTTTCCCATAATTATTTTATGTACTTACGTAAAGTATTTAAACTGGTTGTTAATTAAAGAATTGAAAAATAGCATCATTGGGCCAGCCTTAGGTTGTCCAATACTACATATGGTCCTTACCCGTCTTCGGATGAGCTGACCTCAGGGCGTCAGCCTCCTGTCTTAGATTGGTACCACTGTAATTGGATCTTACCCGTCATTGACTACCGGTCCAGTATACAGCCACACCTGTGGAGAGGTCTTTGTCATGACAAGCAGAAGGGAGGAAGATACACCAAGCCAATTGATGGCTCTTGTTGGAAAAATTGTACCACCGATGACATCATCAGCAAAAATACTCCAACACTACCACAAGTCGCTGCACCAACAGATAGTTCACAATGCATACAAGTGAGTTCACAATGCATACAAGTGACACATAGTTTAGGCAAGTTCTGCAAGCAGTTCAGTGATGGCTATTGCAGAAACTGTAGATTAGTTTTATCTTTGTCTTCACCGGCACTGGGATGAAGATAGGAATTCTAGTAATAATGGCTAAAGAAAAAATTATGTAACATTCCAGAAGGCACTAAAAGAAAACAATTTTCTTAACAATTTACATTATCTTGAAGAGAAAAGAAAACAATTTTCTTAACAATTTATATTATCTTGAATAGAATTATTAAATATAATGAAAAGGAAAGGTGAAAGTAAACAAACAGATCTGTTAACCTTCTTTTTTGTTTACATATTAAAACAATTCTTAACAGTTATTTACCCAATTTAAATTAAACCATTTAAATCACGTGAATAAAAAAAATATTTTGATCCATTTTTTCATGAGCGCTCATCATATATGATATATGGACATACGTACATTCAAACATATAACACAAAACACAAGTGTGCACACATAATATAATACATACAACACATAACATAATAGTAAAGGCCTTATAACTTTTTACAGGTGAAATCTCCATTGCAATGTTTAAAAACTCTATAGTCAAAAAAAAAAAATAGGACTGATCAGCAAAACATTAACCTAGGTCTGTATGAGCTCAAAAAACAAAATAGAACTTCATGATATGGGAAAGGGCAATAATAAAATAGATATTGAAAAAAGCATCCTGGTTCTGTCGCAGATGTAAGGATAGCCAAATTGGAGTTTTGGATATCAGCTGTTATGGATTTGAGCCAAATCATCTTCTTTTTGGTCTATAGAAATCGCTTTAGTTAATCTCTCTGGAATCCAAATCGGCTGCTGTTCTCCTTGTGGAAATACACAAACAGGCCCCCGACTCCAGA
Source organism: Spermophilus citellus (assembly GCF_964194105.1). Classification (NCBI taxonomy): domain Eukaryota; kingdom Metazoa; phylum Chordata; class Mammalia; order Rodentia; family Sciuridae; genus Spermophilus; species Spermophilus citellus. Next base: position 136,503,272 of record NC_138185.1, read on the forward strand.
CAATCACTGGGTCAGAATTTTAGTTAATCTTTCCGGAATCCAAATCGGCTGCTGTTCTTCCTGTGGAAACACACAAACAGACCCCCGACTCCAGACAATTACTGGGTCAGGACCTTTCCATTGTCCTGTTAGAATATCTTTCCAAAGTACCTTGGGCTTATGTACATTTTTTGGACACATATGCCTTTCTGCAGCACTAAGTCCTGATGAATCCAAATTTAAAAAGTTTAGAGTAAAAAGGGTTATTTTAAGTTTATCTTTGGGGAATATATACCCCTTCCCAATTCCGTCTTTTTGCTTTAATAAGTACATTTTAATAGTTTGATGAGCTCTTTCAACTATGCCTTGTCCCTGTGGATTGTATGGGATTCCTGTTATATGAGTAATGCCAAATGATGAGCAAAATTGTTTAAAAGAGCTAGAAGTATAACCAGGGGCATTATCTGTTTTTAACTGTTTTGGAACGCCCACAGTGGCAAAATTTTGTAAGCAATGAGCTATAACATCTTTAGTTTTTTCTCCGGCATGAAGGGAGCCCATCAAAAATCCAGAAGAAGTATCAACTGTAACATGCAAATATTTTAATTTTCCAAATTCTGGCAAGTGTGTGACGTCCACCTGCCAAATATGGTTAGGTATCAATCCTCTAGGATTGACTCCAAGATTAACTTGTGGTAAAAAGGTCACACAATTTTGACATTGTTTTATTATTTGTCTAGCTTGTTCCTTAGTTATTTTAAAACGCTTTTGTAAAGTTTTAGCATTGACATGGAACCTTTTATGAAAATTTATAGCTTCTTCTAGTGTAGAGAAAATATGTATGTCATGTGTAGTTTTATCTGCTAAATCATTGCCCATACTAAGGGCTCCAGGCAATCCTGTATGTGCCCTGATATGTCCTATAAAGAATGGATCTTTTCTGTCCCAGATTAAACTTTGTATAGTGGAAAACAAAGAGAAAACAGTAGAAGAAGGGGAAATCCTACCAGCATCTTCAAGGGATATTATAGCATTAACTACATACTGACTATCAGAAAATAAATTAAATACAGAATCTTTAAACATCACAAAAGCTTGTAATACTGCATTAAGCTCTACCTTTTGAGCTGATTGTTTGGGTACTAAAAATGTAAAAGTTTGATCAGGTGTAACTATTGCTGCTGTACCATTATTTGACCCATCAGTGAATATATTTGGAGCATTCATGATAGGTGTTTTTCTTGTCATTTTTGGAAAAATTACAGGATGCAATGACCAAAAAGACAATAAAGGATTAGATGGTAAGTGGTTATCAAATGAAACATTAGATTTGCACATGATTATTGCCCAAGTATTTAACTCATTAGCTAATTCATCAATTTGATTCATAGTATATGGAGTAATAATTTTATTGGGAGAAATTCCAAATACTCCCTTTGCTGTTTTTATTCCTTTGAGTATTAATTGTCCTACAGCCTCAGGATATCTAGTAAGAATAGTGTTAGGAGAATAAGATAAATGTATCCATAATAATGGACCTTCTTGCCAAAATACTCCTGTAGGAATATTTTTTGTTGGTAGTACAATAAATAATAAAGGCAAACTTATATCAATTCTATCCAAATGCATATTTTCCATATATGTTTCAATGATTTTTTTATGCCTTTCTTGCTTCAGGCGTTAACATTCGGGGTGAATTTGAATCTGATGGACCTTTTAGGATATCAAATAAAGGTCCTAATTCTCCTGTTGGAATACCTAGATAAGGCCTTATCCAGTTTATGTCTCCTAATAACTTTTGAAAGTCATTAAGTGATTTGAGTTGATCTACTCGTATTTGAATTTTTGGTGGACGGACCATGGTTGAGGATAATAGAACTCCTAAATAATTAACTGGAAAATTTAATTGTACTTTATCTATTGCTATCTCTAGATTATAATTTTTTAATAAATTTGTAAGTGTGGCATAACATTCTAGCAATGTGTTTTTAGCTTTGTGTGCTAATAATACATCATCCATATAGTGAAATATTTGTAGTTCAGGATTTTGATTTCTAAGTGGCTGGATTACTTTGTTAACATAAATTTGACACATAGTTGGGCTGTTAGCCATCCCTTGAGGGAGTACTTTCCATTCATATCTCTGATCAGGACCTTCATGATTTAGTGCAGGGATAGTAAATGCAAAACGTGGACTATCCTCAGGATGAATTGGAATTTAAAAAAAACAATCTTTAATATCTATAACTAAAACATACCAAGTTTTTGGCAAAGCAGACAATTGAGGAATCCCCGATTGAGCAGGTCCCATAATGACCATTTCATTATTAATGGCTCTTAAGTCTTGCAATAATCTCCATTTACCAGATTTCTTTTTGATGACAAAAATGGGAATATTATGGGGAGATACAGAAGGTTGTATGTGTCCTTCCGCTAATTGTTGTTTGACCAGATCATGGGCTACTTGTATCTTTTCTTTAGTCAAGGGCCACTGAGGAACCCATACTGGTCTTTCTGATTTCCATGTAATTTTTATTGTCTCAGTGGCCCTTTGTGAAAATCCAACCCATGTCTGTCTGTTCCTTGATCTATTTGTATTGGTGCTGCTATACCTTGTTCTTGTTTTTCTAATCTTTTTCCTTTCCTAAAACCTTGTCTAGCCATAATAGTGGGTGCATTTTGATTGATGTTATTTGTTAATGTCAAACCTAATTGATCTAAGACATCTCGTCCCCATAAATTTATGGGAAGATGATCCAATACATATGGCTGTATAGTTCCTTCACATCCTTCAGGATCCTTCCAATCTAATACCATTGCGCTTCTATCGGGATTAGTCGCCACTCCTAGGCCTCGAAGCGTTTGAGTGGCTTGTTGTAATGGCCAATGTTTTGGCCATTCTTGACGAGAGATGATGCTAAGGTCTGCACCTGTATCCATTAGCCCATTAAATTCATGTCCTTGAATATTTAGTTTTAGCATGGGGCGAGAATCTAAATTTAAAGAAAGCATAGCCCAATCTACACCTGTGGAGCCTAATCCCTTGGAACCTCTTTCTACAGCATGACTGGAAAATTTATCATGTAGGCTTGGTATTATTAGTAACTGTGCTATTCTATCTCCTGGTGAAATTACTGATATACCCTTTGGAGAACTGGCTATAATTTTTATTTCACCTTCATAATCGGGATCAATTACCCCAGGACTTATCAAAAGTCCTTTTAGAGTAGAAGAGCTGCGTCCCAATAATAAGCCTACTCTTCCTTTGGGAAGAGGTCCTTTTACCCCTGTGGGAATGATTTGAACTCCCATCTCTGGAGTTAGTACTGATCTGGTGGAGGCGCAGATGTCCAACCCTGTGCTCCCTGTGGTTTGTCTGAAGAGGGATCTGATGGACAATGTGTCCTGGTCACTACCCTGATGGGGTTTCTGGGTTCCTCCAGTGCTCCGTATATTTGTGGTTTGGGGCCCCGGAGCATTGGGGCCCCCTGTCCATTTTTTGGCAACGGAGCCCGATGCCTTTGTCCACGATATTGTGGATAAACACCTTGTCCTTGTTTGTTTTTTGATAATGGAGTACCCTCTATGGTGGTTTGAGAACGGCATTCATTAGCCCAATGTAATGGAGTACCCTCTATGGTGGTTTGAGAACGGCATTCATTAGCCCAATGTCTCCCTCTACGGCATTGTGGGCAAATACCCGGTATTCTACTCCTTTGATACCTAGTTTTGTTAAACCCTCCTCCTATGGGGCAATTCCTTTTAAAATGTCCTGTTTGTTGACAATTGTAGCATGTTCTTGGCCTGGTATATAAAGCCTGTTTTACTGCAGCTGCCACAATTTGCCCTTGTTCATTAATGTCTCTGGCATCTAAAGCCTGTTTTACTGCAGCTGCCATGACTTGCTCTTGTTCATTAATGTCTCTACATAATTTAATATATGTGTTTAAATCTTCCTATTTCCATGGTCTAATGATATCTCTGCACCAACGATTCGCTTGGTCATAAGCCAGTTGTTTTATTAATGGCATTGCTTGTTCTGTATTCCCAAAAACTCTGGTAGCTGTTTGAATAAGCCTATCTACAAATTCAGCATAAGGTTCATTAGCTCCTTGTATTATCTTAGATAATTGACCTTGTAAACCTCCATGTCCTTGTAAAGTCTTCCATGCCTTAACTGCATCTACAGCAATTTGTGAGTATACGCCAGGATCATATGCAATTTGTTGCTGCCGATCCTCATAAGGTCCCTTTCCTAACAACATATCTAGATTTCTCTGAGAATAACCAGCTGCTGCATTTCGCCTAGCCGTCTCCTTGCAAAATTCCTCATTGGCAACCTTCCATAACAGGTATTGTCCTCCATTTAGCACAGCTTTACAAATATTAGCCCAATCTGCTGGCGTCATGTTTAAGTTGGTAATGGATTCGACCAAGCTTACAGTGAAGGGTGCTTGGGGACCATAGGTTGTTACAGCCTCTTTTAGCTCCTTCACTGTTTTGAAATTTAAACCCTGGTAAATTCGCTGCCCTCCTACCTCATATACAGGGCATACTTGAGATCCTGTCTCAGGATCCCAACTATCAACTGTGGGGGTTGGGAGCCTCCTAGCATATGGAGGTGGTGCTGTTGATTGGACACTTATGCCCTCTGGTGGTAAAATGCTGTTAGTAGCAGTCTCCTGTAGAGGTGGTGCTGTTGGTTGGACACTTACGCTCTCTGATAGAAAGGTGTTATTAGGGGCTGGGGATGTGGCTCAAGCGGTAGCGCGCTCGCCTGGCATGCGTGCGGCCCGGGTTCGATCCTCAGCACCACATACCAACAAAGATGTTGTGTCTGCCGAGAACTAAAAAATAAATATTAAAAATTCTCTCTCTTTCTCTCTCTCTCTCTCTCTCTCTCTCTCTCTCCCCTCTCTCACTCTCTCTTTAAAAAAAAAAAAAAAAAAAGAAAGGTGTTATTAGCAGTCTCCTGTTGTAACTTTTCCCCTGATGGCTTTTTCTGCTCTAAACTTCCTTCCTCTGTCTCACTAGCTTGAAAGACCTTCTCTTTTACTTGAATCTTTTCCTCTTTCTGACTAACTTGAGAGACCTTCTCTTTTACTTGAATCAATATGTCTTCTTCTTCCTCTACCTTTGTCTGAATTGAAGGCTTTGGACTAAGCAAACCAGATACGAGTGTCCACAATGGCAATGTGCCAACTGGCAGAGTCCCTGGGTTGTTCTTTTCTATTCTTTTTAAATCTTCACCATGATGGTTCCATTGTGATATATCTAACAACTCCTCCTTAAAAAGCCATGGGCTACATTGTTGTATTGTATCAACGTATGCCCTGTTCTTGATTTTACTGAGATGCCTCCTTCCTCTAACAATTTACTTAACAGTCTTTTGGTTTGTTTTTTACTAATTGCTGATCCCGTATTTCTGCTATAATACAACCCAACAAGATAACACCAAACAAAACCGAGACAGAATGAAATAAAAATGGAACCATACAAAATCATTATATCAACCTTTCTATCCTCCTGAAATGTCCATCCGTCCTTTCTCCCTATCTGTTCCTCAGACGCAAATAGTTTTTCCTCAGATGTGAGCGGTTTTTCTTCCGTCTCACTCATCTCCAGGGACAGGCAAGTTAAAACAAAAATGAAGCAAAACAAAAGAGGAATCTTAGAATGGCTACCCATCCTCTCGCCCTGCCCTCAGGGGCGAGCAGTTTACTTACCCTCAGTCGCTCCCCGTGCGAGCCACCAAATGCCGCAGTCTGGCTGGGCACAATTCAGGAGCCACTTGTCAAAAGAAACTAACTTTATTTTTAGAACTACAAACGCCAAACAAAACAGCTCCTCAGGAAAAAACCCTCAGAGCCCAACTGCCACCACCGGCTTCCCACAAGCCTCTCACCCCCACACAAACCTCACCACCTCCCACAATCCTCCTGCTCTTGAGGCTGATTGGCTGGGTCGTGTGGGCGGAGCCAAAGAAGTCCCCCAATGAGCAGCTCCGTGGAGGAGCCAATCAGCTAGATGTTGCTGGGGCTGCTGTGAGCCAATCATCAGCTGGCAATCTGAAGGGCAGGGAAATAGCCCAATGAACATCACCGCAGAGGAGCCAATCAGCTAGATGTTGCTGGGGCCGCTGTGAGCCAATCATCAGCTGGCAGTCTGAAGGGCAGGGAAACAGCCCAATGAACATCACCGCAGAGGAGCCAATCAGCTAGATGTTGCTGGGGCCGCTGTGAGCCAATCATCAGCTGGCAGTCTGAAGGGCAGGGAAACAGCCCAATGAACATCACCGCAGAGGAGCCAATCAGCTAGATGTTGCTGGGGCTGCTGTGAGCCAATCATCAGCCGGCAGCTGGAAGTTTGCTGGCAGCTGGAAATTTGCTGGGGCCCCTTTGGCTGTAGCTCTCAACAAACACCCTAAGGAAAATTACTCCTTTTATTAGTTAAGAAGCGAAAGTAGTTCATTTTTCCCATAATTATTTTATGTACTTACGTAAAGTATTTAAACTGGTTGTTAATTAAAGAATTGAAAAATAGCATCAATAACATATAATTTAATTTGCTAGTAACTTTTTTTTTAAACTTTGAAACAATTTATTTCATTGATAACAGTTATTTAAATTCTGCATTTATGATTTCAGTTTCTTTATTTAAAAAAAAGAGGGAGCCTAAGTAAATAATCTCAACATCACTTCACATATAACAACATATGGCTCGGATATCAGGGAAAATGACAGAGTAAAAAATTCAAAAATTTTGTCCATAAAAACAACAAATAAACCAGGAGGAAAAATGCTTGAGTCAGTTGTTTTGGAACCATGCTAGTAACTTTTTTTTTTTAATTTTTTTTTTTTTTTTAAGAAATTTTTTTTTTTAGTATTTATTTTTTAGTTACTGGCGGACACAACATCTTTGTATGTGGTGCTGAGGATCGAACCCGGGCCGCACGCACGCCAGACAAGCGTGCTACCGCTTGAGCCACATCCCCAGCCCCTTTTTTTTTTTTTTTTTTTTTTTTTTTTTTTAGTTTTTGGTGGACACAACATCTTTATTTTATTTGCATGTGGTGCTAAGGATCGAACCCAGTGCCTCGCGCACTCAGGGCAAGCACGCCACCGCTTGAGCCACATCCTCAGCCCTAGTAACTTTTTAAAATGTAGTTTCCTGGGCTGGGTTTGTAACTCAGTGGTAGAGTGCTTGCCTAGCATGGGTGAGGCACTGGGTTTGATCCTCAGTACTATATTTAAAAAAAAAAAAAATCAAATAACTTAAAAATAAAGGTAAATTCTTTAAAAACAAAATAATTTGGTTTCCCAAACATGGTGTGTGGAAGCATAAATACCTGTTGAGTGTAGAACAGAGGTTATAAGGTTGCCTCTGGATATATTGGCTTTTTAGAAGATGTAGTTGTCATACCCTGTTCCTTCTCCGTATAAATGAGAATTATCTTCTTGAAGTATCTTATAAAGTTTATCTCTCTTTTTTAAGCTAGATTTTATTTATTAGAAAAAAAGATGTCTATTTTTGATAAATTATTTAGTGCTTACTTTTATGTCACACTTATTGCCTACACCGTTCTAGGTTATTGATGTATTTTTGCCTGTACTGTTCTAGGTTACTGATGTATTTTGTCTATCAAATAACTTTAGAACTGTGGTTATGTTCTTGCTCAACAAGGAAAGCAACATGTTTTCAAAAATCTGTGTTTGAATATCAAGTATCCAACATGTGCTTTGGGGTTGCACAGTGTGTGGGTTTACGATTATGTATACTTATTTTTAATGAGGTTAAATTCTGCCACTTTATAGTTCATTTCCTAATATTTTATTTTATTATTATTTTTTTTGAGAGAGAGAGAGAATTTTTTTTTTAAAGAGAGAGAATTTTTCAATATTTATTTTTCAGTTCTTGGCGGACACAACATCTTTGTTTGTTGTGCTACCGCTTGAGCCACATCCCCAGCCCGAGAGAGAGAATTTTAATATTTATTTTTTAGTTTTCGGCGGACACAACATCTTTGTATGTGGTGCTAAGGATCCAACCCGGGCCGCACGCATGCCAGGCGAGCACGCTACCACTTTGTGGCTCTCCAGTTGTCTTTAAAAAAAAAAAAAAAAAAAAAAAAAACATTTTTTTAGTTGTAGATGGGCACAATATCTTTTTTTTTTTTTTTTTTTTTTTTGGTTAAACACAATACCTTTATCTTGTTTATTTATTTATTTATTTTAATGTGGTGCTGAGGATCGAACCCAGGGTCTCCCTCATGCTAGGCGAGCACTCTACTGCTGAGCCACAACCCCAGCCCAATATCTTTGTTTTATTTGTTTATTTTTTTATGTGGGTTGAGCTACAATCCCAGCCCTCCAGTTGTCTTTTTAAAAATCTCTCTCTTTCTCTCTTTCTTTTATTCCCCCAGTACTGGGGAGGTACCCACAGCCTCATGCACGCTAAGCAAGTACTCTACCACTGAGCTCACCCCAGCCCTGTTGTATCTTTAAAGAGGGATTTTGATGGTTCAGACATGAGAAAAATTATCTGCATCTTAGAAATAAAAGTAAAATCTGCAATTTCATTTAAATATCTTTTAAGGATTATACTAAAAGTCAAAGTATAAGCAATAGGGTGATGATGTTGTTACTACAATATACAGTTTAGTATTCTGTAAGTGCTTTGGTAGAAAAGGGGACAAATACATTTTCCACAGTTTTAGAGAATTTAAAGACAAAAGCTTTTCTAGTGTAAAATTAAGTTGATTTGAATTTCTATTATAATATAAATTAAGTATGCTAATTTTGTTATATGGTGTTCAGATTCTTCTGATACTGTTCATTCTGATAAGATTTTTAACTCATTTTTGTTTTGCTGTGCAGAACAGCTTGTTTTGTATTATAAGTTAGTGTTCACTTAGAATGAACCTTATCAATGTAGTTTCTACAGAGAAAAGTATGCTATTCCTAGTAAGATGGGGAAAGTTGACGATTGCTATTCTTTAAATGTAGTAAGTATAGTTGAAGACTTTTGGTGAAAATAATGTACAAGTACCTGTGGGATTAGAAGGAATTAGAACATTGATAGAATAATTTAGAATTAGTGTTTTTAGAGAGAACCTGGTCAGAGTTCATTAAAATGAATCTGTAAAACATGAGCATTTTGAGTTACAAAGTCCAAAAAAAGGTGAGAACTTGTAGATTTTCTCTCTCCCATGATGTTTAGAAAATTAGAAACAGTGTTGTGCGTTAATTTTATTGGGGTGTGTGTGCATGTGCGTGTGCGTGTGCGCGGCGCTGCTGGGGATCAAACCCAGGACTTCCTTGCATGCTATACAAATTGTCTAACATTGAGCTAAATCCCCACCTGCATTGCACAGTATTTTCTTTTTAAGTTTACTGGGTATTTTTTAAGGGCTTATACTTTGTCACGGTTGGCAACATTGACTATAAAAAATTAGTTGTTCAATAAGTTGGTTTTTAGTTTTTTGTTCTTTAGTGAACATTCAGGTGATCTCCAACAGAAACTGTCTTTAGTAAAGATGGTTTTGAGCATCTTTTCTGGCTAATTGACATAAATTCTGCCTATGTCTTGTTAAGTATATGTAAGAAAAGATGAAGCAGAGGCACACCTGTGTGTGTTTCTGCCTGGCCAAAGACATTGTGTCTTTTTGTGTTGATGTATTTTTTTAATAGATTGGCATAGGAAGTGCAAAAATGCCACTAGTATAAACCCAAGTCACATGATACAGGATTATGCCAGTTCGAATTATTGAATGGATACTGCTGCCCAGTGGCTTTGGTGTTCAGAAGGTCCTTAGAAATTATTGCAGAGACAACTGATCCAATCAAGGAATTTTGAGAAGCTAAAAAGCAGTTAAATTTTAATATTTATTTATTTTTTTAGTTTATAGCTCTGGAAAAGATTGAAGACTTTAGCTTCTTACAACTGGCCAAGTATGAAATTTACCCTTAAGTAAAGGAAAAGAATAAATTCTGTCTGTCCTGTTTAAACTAATTTTCTCATTTTCTTCTTCTCTAAACAGTAGCATTTTCTGTAACTTGAGAATAAAGCAGCTGTTAACTGCCTACAACTGAAATTCTTTTCATTCCCTTTACAATAAAGCCCTCCTGAAGCAGAATGTAGATCACATTATCATCCAGACCAAAAAAAGTTCACTGAGACTACTCCTATCATTTTTCTCAGGGTCCGGAATCTTCACATTCCAGGCAGAGCTCCAGCTGTTCAGATTTAGTTACACAGTTGGGATTGGCTGTACCACCTACTCTTTTCTCCACCCCTTAATTTTCACTGGAAGAAGACTCTAAAGCAGGAGATTAAATGGAAGTGCTGTCACCAGCTTTCTGAGTGCAGCTGGCACCATGGGTGTGCTTCAGAGCAACTTATGTTTGCTCTGAGCCCCCTGCCCTGCCTCCCCTTTCACCATGTTTCCTCTGGCCAAGATTTTAAGTACAGCAATTCAAGAAGATTTCTCCTCCTAAAGCTCATTAATCTGAAGTGTATTGCCTCTTGATTGCTGGAAAAGAATTTAAAATTCATCTCAAAAGTAACTTATGAACAAATTTATTAAAGTGATGAAAGGAGCATTGAAATTGATTAGCACTGATTTTTTACTGTACCAAATTGTGCAGTCTCTTTCAGAGGAAACTTTAACAGATCTGGTGAGTGTGCCATGCCAGTGGGGAGAATTGAATGTCCCTCGTCTCCCTCTTTCCCTAGGGACAGTAGTCATGAGTGCCGAGTATGCGGGGTCACAGAAGTGGGTCTTTCTGCATATGCAAAGCACATTTCTGGCCAGTTGCACAAAGATAATGTGGATGCCCAGGACAGAGAAGATGATGGGAAGGGAGAGGAAGAGGAGGAAGATTATTTTGACAAGGAACTCGTTCAGTTAATAAAACAAAGGAAAGAACAAAGTCGGTAAGTGATGATTTTTATTTTTTTAAAAAGCTTGTCTGTAATAGAACATAGTAGAGAATATATTTTACATACTTTTTAGCCTATAGCATTTAAACTTACTTATAAAATGTAACTTGAGGTTACTGTCTTATGAATAAAGGAAAATGAAATGCTTTCTTGAACTACTGTGCTATCTGCTCTAAAAAATTCAAAACTCAGTATTGTATGCTAGCTCTAGCTACATTCTGAGGTTTTTACTACATTGATAACTATGTTTAGAACTGTTTTAATGGTGTCCAAATTTTGTAGTGGAAAACTTAATTGAGTGTGAGCTTCTTTGAATATATAGCATTTTTAATTGGCAAAATAACATCTAGGAAAATTTTTTTACCTGATATGATTTAACATGGTGCTTCTGCCAAATTTGATTTCTGTCTTTGAATCCCTAGTGGCTACCAAAGTGTTTTTTTTTAATATTTATTTTTTAGTTATAGGTGGACACAACACTTTCATTTTATTTTTATGTGGTGCTGAGGATCGAACCCAATGCCCCACTCGTGCCCACAACCCCAAGCCTACCAAAGTGGTTTTACAAATATTTATCAAGTTAATTTATATTTTAAATTTGAGAGTGTCAGTATCATTTGAGTATCATTTGATAAATATTTGTAAAACCACTTTGGTAGTTTGTATGGTATTTTATGCTTGTATGTATGTATTGAGGTGTTAGGAATTTGTGATTTTGCCTTATTGATTTTATTTTCTGAAGAGTTTAATTAACAGCACAGAAATTTTCAGATATGAGAGAACACCATTTATAAAGTGGAATAATTTTTCAAGTCCAAAGACATGATTAAAAACATTTGAAATTCTACAATAAAATTTTGATCTTGAATCTTGAATACTAGTCATTCACTTCCTTTTTGGTTAGATATTTGGATATAAAAAAGGAGTATGTCATTTAACTCTATGTATAATCAGGAATTTTTTGAACCAGTCCTTAAAATAAGACTTCCTTAGCCTTAAAATGTCAATAGCAACATGGTTCTTTGAGTCATTCAGTTGCTTAGTCCTTCAAATGACATTCTTATTATTATTAGTACAGTTGTAGTTTACTCTTTCTGCTGTTTAAGGGAATTGGAGCCTCTAGGAGACTAACTTCTGTTTTATTCTTATACACCAGTGCCATTGTTAGCATATCTGTATAAATGATTGTTAAGTCAAAGGGTAAGAAGCATTTCAGTAGATTAGACATTGATAACACAATTCTTCAAATTTTCTTATATGCCTTTGTGGTAACCTATTTATAAAATCATCTGTTTCTTCATGAGGTCCCCCTCCCCCCACATGAGATATTTAACTCTGTTCTTTTGGGGCTGTGGATTTAGCTGAATACTATTATTCCCTCAGTCTAGCCAGGTCATGATGATCCAGAAATTCTTCTTCATATATGATTTATTCCCCAATTCTCCCCCCATTTCTGATCTCATTTGTATAACTGAGTCTGTGGTTCCATTGGATGTTATAAGTTGCCTGCTGCCTAGAAAGATAAAAACAAATTAGTTAATGATAACACACACACAAAAATCCTGCTAGTGTATTTAATATCACTTGTTACTTGGAGACTTCAGGTCTTCTGGTTAGCCATGTTGTAATTTATAATGTAAATGGTATTTGCACTTTTTTAGATATATTAACTTTCAATTCCTTGTGGAAAAAAAGGATTACAATTGTGTTCAAAATGTTATAGACATTGAAAGCTCTTCAGACCAATTAAACTAAGTATTGAATTTAAGATTTAAGTCAAGTTTAGAGAAAGAAACCTAACCACAGAAACTTTGCTTTGGGATTTTCAGTCTATCAAGGCCTAGTGACTTAGGAGTATAAACTTAGATTCAGACTGCCAAGGTTCAAATCTTCACTCTGCCACTTTTTGGCAAAACACTTAACCTGTCTCCTCCTCAGGTTTCTCATCTAAAAAATAGGAATAATAAGAATACTTGCCTTAGGATTGTGAAAATTAAATAGGTAATCTATTAAAAGAATTGCATTAAATGATACTTAGTAGATACTCAGTAAATTTTGGCTAATATTACTCATTATCTCGAGTCCTTAGCACTCCTTAGCTTGTGCTAGATGCACCGTAGGCAGTTTATAGAAGAAAATGGTTTTGTAATTATTGCTATGATGTTTACTTAAACTTATTCACATTTCTGTGGCCTCCTTATTTAACATGAATAGTTCAAATAGTTGTAACTTCTTTATAAAATACTCTACCTCATGGAGCTCCTTATAGCACTTATTGTGGTTACTGCTTATTTGTATGTGCTATTTTACTCCTGTTGGACTTTAATTCCTTGGCTAGGTTCTGAGCCCATCATAAACAGAAGCTGCATATTAAAGTTTTCTTATATCATTCACAGTCATTGTATAAGTGCTTGATAAACTGTTTATTAATGAAGATAACCATGCAAAATATGATCGTAAAAATAGGTTAAGAAGGGGCTAGAGTTGTGGCTTAGTGGTAGAGTACTTGTCTAGCATGTGTGAGGCACTAGGTTCGATCCTCAGCACTGCATATAAATAAAGGAATAAAATAAAGGTCCATCAATAACTAAGAAAAAATATATTAAAAATGAAATTAAAACAAAACAAAAATAGGTTAAGAAAAAAATAGGTTAAGAAACTGGATTTTTTAGAAGGAACCTGTAATTGGAGAAATCATGTATTAAGGACAGATAAATTAACATAAAATTGTATCAACAATAGAATAAAAGGAACAGAGTCCTAGAATATGCCAATAAATATAGAACCAAGGAAGGATAGTGTAAATATGTCAGATTTGTAATATTTCTGGGATGATGGGGGAAATAATATATTATGTAATATTAATTAACTGAAGACTATTGAGTTTAACCATACCATTTAAAGATGCGAAAGCAAACACTATTAGAAATAAAAATGGGGGCTGGGATGTGGCTTAGTGGTAGAAAGCTGGTCGGGCACGTGTGAGACACTGGGTTTGATCCTCAGCACCATATAAAAATAAAATAAAGGTATTGTGTCCACCTAAAACTAAAAAAAAATAAAAATAAAAAAAAATTTTAAAAAAGGGGCTCTACTACTTAATCTAAATAATAGGGGAAAAGAGGCAGAAGGGAAGTTTGGTGGGTTTTGCCTATAAAGAATGCATTAAAATTTCTTTAAATTCATAACAAAAAAACTATTTTTCTTCCAGACAAGATGAGCCTTCCAATAGCAGCCAAGAAATAAACTCTGATGACAGGCAACCTCAATGGAGACGAGAAGACCGAATCCCTTACCAAGACAGAGAGAGTTACAGCCAGCCAGTGAGGCATCATCGTGGACCTCCACAGAGAGATTGGAAATGGGAGAAAGATGGCTTTAATAACAATAGAAAAAATAGCTTTTCACATTGTTTGAGAAATAGTGGTGGACCAAGAGGATGTTCTGGGTGGCATAAAGGTGTTGCAAGAAGTTCCTCAACCTGGTTTCACAACCACAGTAATTCTGGAGGTGGTTGGCATTCAAATAGTGGGATGGTAGATTGGAATTATAACAGTACAGGAAGGAATTCCAGTTGGCATTCTGAAGGAACAGGTGGCTTTTCCATTTGGCATATGAACAACAGTAACGGAAACTGGAAATCCAATGTACGTAGTACAAATAGTTGGAATTACAATGGCCCTGGAGACAAATTTCAACCAGGCAGAAACAGAAATTCTAACTATCAAATGGAGGACATGACTATGCTTTGGAACAAGAAATCTATTAAGTCAAGCAAATATAATCCAGAGAGATATAAATGGCAGTGGCAAGACAATGACAAAATTGGTACAGTTGCCACATACAGAAGTCCTTCTGAAGAAGGATTTACAAGTGATAAATTTCCTTCAGAAGGCTTACTTGACTTCAATTTTGAGCAGCCAGAAAGCCAAACCACTAGGCAGGCAGACAGTGCAGCTTCCAAAAGTAGTGGAAAGAATGGCAGTGTAGCAAGGGAAAAGCCTCGTCGCTGGACTCCATATCCTTCCCAGAAAACTCTGGATTTACAGTCAGGATTGAAAGAAGTCACCAGTAACAAGTCAGAAATAATAGATAAACCTCTCTTTGATTTTAGCTTGATTACCACAGGAATACAAGAACCTCAAACTGATGAAACAAATATCTCCCCAATACTAAAAACACAAAAAGAAATACATACTGGATCTCTTAATCACACAACCACTTCTGACTGCACTGTTTCCTATGAGGTGGTAAGAGATTGCCCCATTGCAGAAAAACCTGAACAAAAGCATGATTCAAATAGGATTCCTTCATTGAAATCCCCACTCCTTCCACTTCCAGCCACTAAATCAGTTTCTCAAAAGCAAGATTCAAAGAATCCTTCAAACACCAAAGCAAATTCTTTTTCCCCTGGAGAACACTCAGATCCCTTGAACAAACCCACTTTAGAAGACAGACAAGGTTCTCCTTACATATCCAAATTGCGAAGTTCATGTCCTCATGTTTTAAAAGGGAATACAACTACATCTGGCACTCAAAAAAAACCTGATGATAATTTAAATGAAACATTACAAAAAGCCAAAGAAGTGCCAGAGTGTCATGAGACATTGCAAAATCCACTTCTTAGCACTTCTAAGAGGACCAGTAACTTTGCAAAAGCAAGTAGAAATGTAGAAGAGTCTGAAAAGGGATCTTTGAAGACTGAGTTTCAAGTGCATGCATTAGAAGATGAAAGTGATGGAGAGACATCTGATGTAGAAAAGCATGGAACAAAAATTGGAACTCTGGGTTGTGCAACTACAGAAGTTTTATCCTGCAGCACTCACACTGTTGAAGAGAAAGAACAGGATGAACAGATCTTGAAAACACCTCGGAAATTTTCCACCTCTCCTTGTAATTCCACGGTTCACCAGAATGAGTCTGAGTTACAAATGGCATCTGCAGCTAGTCCACACTCTGGCTTATTGCTAGACTTGAAATCTCTAGAAGATGGACAGGATGACAACCCTATTAAATCTCACATATCTTTCGAAACAGAAGGCTTTGAGAGTACTAGTTTAGATGCTGAGCTTCAAAAAAGTGATATTAGTCAGCCCTCTGGTCCTCTCTTGCCTGAACTAAGCAAGCTTGGCTTTCCTGCCTCACTTCAGAGAGATCTAACCCGGCACATTAGTTTGAAGAGCAAAACTGGAGCACACCTTCCTGAGCCAAACCTCAATAGTGCTCGCCGTATTCGCAATATTAGTGGTCATCGAAAGAGTGAAACAGAGAAGGAGTCTGGACTCAAACCAACCCTACGACAGATTCTAAATGCATCTCGGAGAAATGTCAACTGGGAACAGGTCATTCAGCAAGTAACCAAGAAAAAACAAGAGCTAGGCAAAGGCTTACCCAGGTGTGTGCCTCTTTTCAGTATCTGTGTTCTTTCTTGCTTTCTTTTAAAGGTATCCTTTGACCTGGGTCAAGAGAATTCTGCTTGTTCCTTTTAATTAAATGTTTGCCAAAAATACTCATTGTAGATGTCTGATTCAATTTACTATCAAAGAGTAAGTGGTACTCTATGACTAATGGAATACAGTTTTTCTTAGTGGAGAATGGAGGTTAAAATGGAGGCACACCTCCTTCTGAGAAAGGAGATAGGGGCATAGGAAAAAATCATCAGCAATCCATCATTTCAGTTTGTATATCCATAAATCTGTATCTATCTGTAGAATTTAATTTCTCTAGATCTAGATCTTGAATGAATGACACAACTTTTAAATATAACTGTCCTCATTGCCTTTTACTTAGAACCTGTGGATAGTTACCTTTCTGTATTTACTCTGGACATCATACTTAAGAACACAAAATGTTTATCTCAAACACTTCTGTAATATTGTGGCTGTTCATCTTATGTTGAGGTACTATTCTGAATGATAAAGTGTTCAAACAGATTTACTACCTGAAAATCATAATTCTGTAGCATTTTAAACTACCCTTCAGGTTTAGGGTAGTTTCTATCCTTGTTCAAATAATAAATTTATTTTTCCCCCTTTTCCTTTACCAGATCTGGTGAGTAGTATATGAAATTATGAGTAAAAAACTCAATGTAGTGCCTGACACTTGTAAGTGATCAGTGAAAGTTTATTGTTTGTTTTGGTTTATTTACTTTTAAAAATTAGGTGTTTTTGTTGTAGATTTAGAGCTGTATTTGAAATAAAATTCTCAATTTTTACTCTCATATGTATTCTTATGGCTATATGTCTATAATTTATTACTGTGACATAGCAATATTATTTATTTTCTGTCTCAATTCCTTATCAAACTGTGAGCTCCTTGAGAACAGGAACCATCTTATATGTTTTTGTAACCTGTGCTTGACAGAGTCTGACACATTAAAAAGAGCTCTTCCCTATAACCATGTCGGTTTATGTTTTTGTTTTTGTTTTTCTTTTTTAAGGTTTGGCATAGAAATGGTACCTCTGGTTCAAAATGAGCAAGAGGTCTTGGATTTAGATGGTGATCCTGATCTGTCTAATTTAGAAGGATTCCAGTGGGAAGGTGTTTCCATTTCCTCATCTCCTGGGTTGGCCAGAAAGCGAAGCCTTTCTGAGAGCAGCGTGATCATGGATAGGGCTCCTTCTGTGTACAATTTCTTCAGTGAGGAAGGTACTGGCAAAGAAAATGAGCCCCAGCAGATTGTTTCACCTAGTAACTCATTGAATGCTGCACAGAGTCAGAAAGCAACGATGTGCCTTAAACAGGAGTTGACACCTCTGACTGCCTCCCTCAGAACAGGTGAAAAGTCTGAAAATGTTGCTACCCGAAGGCGTCATAGTGCACAATTACCCTGTGATCATATAATACCTTTGATGCATTCAGCAAAAGACCTAAACAACCAGGAGAGGTCTACACCACCATCAGAGAATCAGAATGCCCAGGAGAATAATGGAGAAAGAAACTCTCTCTCATCAAATGCATCCTCACTCCTTGCAGCCTCCAGTTTAGCAGATGCAGCCACTGATAGCAGCTGCACCTCTGGTGCTGAACAAAATGACAGCCAGAGTATTAGAAAAAAACGAAGAGCCACAGGAGTGAGTATGATTCCCTGTGCTTTTTATAGAACATCTCATGTAGCAACTTAGTTGTTTATAAAGAAGGTTTAACTGTTTGATTTTGGAGGGATTTGGGGTTGTAGTTCTCTACACTCTGGAATAGAACTGTGAGGCTCTTATTTCATCCTACTGGTTTCTTTCACCGAGTAGTTCTACTAAATTAGATGTAATGTAATATGAATGTACAGTACCAGGAAAGTATGAAGTCATCGCTAAAACTAGTCTTCAACCCAGTGATTCTTTGTATCACCTGACCAAGAATAAGTCATATCTTCAGCTGTAATGCAGTCTATTTTCATAGATGTACTCTGTACTGCTTCTGAAGAGTTTTCTGTTATATTCGTAATGCATGTGTGTATGACTGTTGGATTCAGAACTTCTAGGATTAACACTAAAGTAGCTTGTTACTGTTAGAGTGCATATATAAGAACATAGCATAGAAGTATTTTGTTTTATTTTTATGGTATTGAAAATTGAACCCAGAGGCTCTCTACCACTGAGCCATACCCCCAGCCCTTTTTATTTTAATTTGAAACAGGGTCTCACTAGATTGCCCAGGCAGACCTTGTACTTATGATCAACTTGCCTCAGCCTTCCGAGTTTCTGGGATTATAGGCTTGTGTCACCAGGCCCAGCTTTTTAGTACTTGTAACTATCTTTTGTCCTTTAGCTACCCAGCCTGGCTTCTTAAGAGTCTTGTCCTTCACCAGTACCACTTCAGCTCTTCTGGCATTCCTACTTGATATTGCTTAATCTTCTCAGAATTCCTTTCTGGAAAGAAAGAGTTGCTGGTAGTGATAGAATCTGGAATCTGGCACTGTAAGAAAATCGTCTCTTTCCTTTAAAACTAAGGCAATAAATAAAGTAGTTAGGGTCATGGGTTTAGACCTGTTTCAAATTCCTATTCTGTTCCTTGGAACTAGACTGTACATAGGGGATATTAGATGATTTGAAATACAAAAGTAAAAAATTATCCTTTGGCAAAGCTAATTTTTTTTCATCCTCTAATCCCCATTTTTTTCCCAAATATTGGCTGACAACACAATTATTGTCTTAAAGGAGTTCATGATCAAGTAGAAGAATTTCTATTTTTATTACAAAAAAGTGGTCAGAACTGAGTATGGACACAGCTTCTTCCTCTTTTGCCCATGACAGCATTTAATTGTCCCTAGCTCTTTTTTCCATTGAGTTTAAAACCATCATAGAGTCCACGTCCACAATGACAAAGCTAGTATCTTGAGGTTTGTCTCATAGGCAGTTTAGCTTCTTATTGCAAAGATTTTCTTGCTGAAGTTTGAAATAGAAACTGTGCCAAAATAAAATTAGAGTTTGTGTTATTGGCTTTGTTCATATGTGTGAATTGCTTCACCAAGGTGGAATGCTTTACCTAAGCCTGTGGGTTTTACCACCTTTAAGATGCTGGGAAGGCATCTGATCTTGTATTCTCCCCCTCACCCCTTTTTTTCTTTTTAGCAGATACATTGATTCAACTAATATTTGACTTGTGTGTGAGCAATAGTGAAGGATAATGTACGACTATCTTAGAACTTTCATTCTTTATTCTTTTTCTCTTGGATAATGACCCTTACATATTGATATTATTCAGTTTTGTTTTGCTCCACAGGATGGATCTTCTCCTGAACTCCCAAGTCTTGAGAGAAAAAATAAAAGAAGGAAAATTAAAGGGAAAAAAGGTATGGTGCAGAATATTGTGGCAAAAAGAAGTTGTTCTTAAAGCATTTGGTCTTTATACAACTTGACACAGCAAACTTGTGTTCATCAAACACTGATACCCATTTTTTTTTTTTTTTTGCATTGTTTTACTTAAGAGCAAATTGGATTTCCTACAACACTCAATACAACTAGAGGAAGAGTATATGATGCCACATAGACCTGTAGGCTGAGGTTATATATCTCTTGTACAATATAAGCCAGAAAATCTTATTGGGCCTTTTCAGTAGGATAAAAAAGAGCACGTCATTTAATAAAAACATTGTTGTTCTTAATCATTTATAGGCATTTCTCTCAATTTTTCATTTTTGAAGCATTTTGGTTGCTTTTCTAATAGTGAATTAGGGAAAGAGGTTATTAGCATTGTTCCTCCTCTGATAGGTTTCTGTGACTTTTACTTTCCTTATAGGGAGTGATTTGATGAGTGGATGTGATAAATAAGGGAAGAGTCAAGGGCAACCCTGTTTTCTGTTTGGGGAAATTAGGCAGATGATGTTATTATTTATAGAGATAGATGACTCCATGGCAGGAACAGATTGAGGCTAAAGAAAGATGAGTTTCCTTTTAGATCCTTTGATTTAAGGGACCTTTGAGACACTTAGAAAGGGATATAATAATTGGATATGTGGATCTGATATTTAGAGGAGAGGTTTTAGCATATTAAATTAGAAAAAGACAAATGATGACACATACATTATTTAGAACATTTATTTAAGTTAAATACACTCCTCTCGGGGTGGGGTTGTGGCTCAGCGGTAGAGCACTCGTCTAGCACGTGCAAGGCCCTGGGTTCAATCCTCAGCACCACATAAAAATAAATAAATAAGGGTATTGTGTCCAACTATAACTAAAAAATAAATATTTAAAAAAGTAAAATAAATAAACAAATAAATACACTCCTTTCTGATATTGTGAAATATATTTTTGGTCTTTGTTTGCTGGCATACAACCTAAATCCTTGGAATCTCTTAAGTGATAGAATCTTTTTTGTGTGTGCTAATGGTTGACTTATGGCTGGCAGGTAGCTTCAGGATGAGGGGTTATTCACCTGAAAGATCAAGGCAGGATTGAAGGGTTGGGACTCTTTAGCTGTAAACCCCACCCCAGCCCCTGCCCACGCATGCAGCCTTTTGTGGGGGAGGAGGAAGCCCTGAAGGTTAAATCAGTCTTCAGTGGCCCCAAATTTAATCAATTATGCCTGTGTAGTAAAGCCTCCATAAGAACCTAAAAGGAAGCTGGGACCGAGGCTCAGTGGTAGCCCTCTTGCCTGGCATGTGTGAGGCACTGGGTTTGGTTCTCAGCACTGCATATAAATAAATAGATTAAAGGTCTGTCAACATCTAAAAAAAAAAAAAGTACGTGTGTGTGTGTGTGTGTGTGTGTGTGTGTGTGTGTATAAACACAACTACAACAAAATAACCTAAAAGGACAGGGTTCAGAGATCTTCCAGGTAGCTGAACACATGGAGGTTCTTGGAGGGTGGCTCACCCACACAGCATCAAACTTCTTTCTTCCATACATCCATACATTACCCTATGCATCTCTCTATCTGTATCCTTTGCAATATCCTTTATAATAAATGAGCAAATATAAGTATTCCCTTGAGTTCTATAAGCTGCTTAAGCAAATTAATTGAACCTGAGGAAGGGGTTATAGGAACCCTAAATTATGGCCTGTTGGTAGTCTTGGAGACTAAATGCTCAGTCTCTAGGATATTATGTTATCCCTAGGTAAATAGTGTTGGAATTGAATTGGAGAATACCTGTCTGATGATGTTCCCTGCAGAATCAATTTTTGCTGAGTATGGGGAAAACCCCCACACATCTGGCATCAAAGTGATCTGTGTTGTTGAATGTGTGTAAGAGAAATAGTCTGAATTTGACTTCTTATGTTTCTACTGACACAATGTATTTTTTTCACAAGGCATTTTCTAATAAGGAGAGCTATTCTAACTATGAAAATACCAGAAGATAATGGGAAATGTGTCAGGGCATTAGAATGGGCAAGGATTTTTTGGATAAGACCCCCAAAACACAGTAAGCAAAAGCAAAGATTGACAAATTAGTTAAAATAGCACCCAGATCAACTTCCCTGTAGCCTTACTCGAGAATAAAGGAACAGTAGATCTCAGACATCTGCTGATACCACACTGCTGCCTAATCCTTTTTTCCCAGTTTTTCTGGAGCCGCCTCCTTCCTATGTATCCCCATCATTAGCAAACTAAAAAATATTCTGTACATCAAAGGAAATAACAGTAAAGAAACAATCTCAAGAATGGGAGAAAATATATATGTTTTTAGTGCTATAAATATTCTGGATATTAAACCCTTGTCAAATATATATATCTATCTCAGTGGTAAATAATAATAATAATAATATGACTGAAGAGAACCATTTAAAATTAACAGACTAGAAAAATATAAGATTTGGGAGGAAAGTTCCAAGCAGACTAGGTCTGAGGCCCAGTCTAAGCAAAAGCCCTAAATGAAGTGGATGGTAGCTAAAAAATGGAAAATAAAACCTCGATCCATGAATGTGCTTCAACAGAGATTTCACCTGGGAAGTTAGTGGAGAAAGAAAGTGATTAGTTAGGATAGTACAATGTGGTATACTTGACCTATGAGACAACTCTGTCTTGCGATTCTTACTTCATTTCTATCTTTGATATCAGGCTTGGTCACATATTTTCTAAAACTTGTCGAGTCTCCTAACCTCTGGAGGAGAAAACAAAAGTTTTTTCCTGAATCATGGGCATAGTTGAGTCTTTTGAGAAACTGTTACTGAAGAGGAGTCTCCAGTATTAAGCTGGGCCTTATGATTTCTTTCAGCAGAACGTTCTCAGGTTGACCAGCTACTGAATATTTCCTTAAGAGAGGAAGAACTAAGCAAATCACTGCAGTGCATGGATAATAACCTTCTGCAGGCCCGGGCAGCTCTGCAGACAGCATATGTTGAAGTTCAGAGGTTGCTCATGCTCAAGCAGCAGGTAACAACATATGTATGGTCTAAATGAAAACAGATCATCTCAGAAGTAGATTTTGAAATGCTTAACAAGATACTTTATTTTCAGATAACTATGGAAATGAGTGCACTGAGGACTCATAGAATACAGATTCTACAGGGATTACAAGGTATTCATAGGGTGTCCATAGCTTATTACTTTTTGTTCTATATAGAAGGGAGGGAAAAGTAGTTATGGAAAGATCATATGGTTTCTCCCATGTTTTTTTGGTTTCATCATTCTGTAAAAAGCCTGAAACCAGCTAGGCACCATGGTGCTCACTTGTAATTCCAGCTACTCGGGAGGTCAAGTCAGGAGGATTGCAAGTTTGAGGCCAGCCTCAGCAATTTAGTGTGACCTTCTTAAAATAAAAAATAAAAAGGGCAGGGGAAAAAGGTCACTGATAGAACGACCCTATGTTCAATCCCCAGTGCTGCAAAAAAAACAAAAAGGGAAAAAAAACCCTTAAACTGTATATCCCAGAAATGTTTAGCAATGGATATAGTAACTCTGGATTAAGAATAAAAAGACCAGTGTTCAAATCTGGCACTTCCACTGGTGTTTATATAATTTTAGATAAGTCATTTAAAGTTTAGAAAATTGATATGTTGATGCCAATTTTATACCTGTATCTTTAGTAGTTGTATAGATTAGATGATATTCTATTTTGAAGAATTATGAGGGAGTATACTAATATATTTATTTAAAATTCCTTTCTAATGTTTATAAATACAAATTGTTTTAGAAACAAGTGACTCTTCAGATAGCATTTTTGTATTCGTATATGTGTTTCTTGTTCTAGAAACATATGAACCTTCTGAGCACCCAGATCAGCTTCCCTGTAGCCTCACTCGAGAACAAAGGAACAGTAGATCTCAGACATCTGCTGATACCACGCCGCTGCCTAATCCTTTTTTCCCAGTTTTTCTGGAGCCGCCTCCTTCCCATGTATCCCCATCATCCTCTGGAGCCCTTCTCAAAGTAACTACATCTCCTGCTTTCCAAGCCCCTGGGAGTGTCCCTGCTCCAGACTCATCAGTTCAGATTAAACAAGAGCCCATGTCTCCTGAACAAGATGAGAATGTGAATGCTGTATCACAAGTCTCTGCTTGCAGTGTATCCAAGGAATTACCCCAAGTTAATAGTAAGTAAGCTTTTCTCTAGCTTAAAGGGCATCCCTGCAGTGGGACTAGGACAGTTATATAACAGTGTGTAAAACCATACTTGTCCATTAAACTAAAGTTATTACAATTAAATTTTTATTTAAATGCCCTACCTAAAGGAGAGTTTTTTAAAATGTTTTAGAGAATGTAATTTAAATATCAGTAACTTAATTTTCTCTAATTTAAGGTTACTGAGTTGACTTTGTATTAATACTTAAAAGTTTCTATTTATTAGGTTAGGTGCAGAATTTATTTGGTGTTTTTGATAAATGGGTTAAAGTTGTTCATCCAGTTTTTTAGATAAGGTATATGCTCTGAGTTTTTTATCATCAAATGTCCTTATCTCAAATACAAGTCAGAACTTTTATAAGCCTGAGAGGCTGGTAGCCAAGATAAGATGACGTGGGGTTCTGGGGTTTGTAATCCTCTAATGGGAACTTGGACTTAAGTGGTTTTGAGAAGTAGCCAGGATTTTTACTCTTTTCATAAAATAACATCTAGTTAACATTTGAGAATAACTTGTTAGCTATTTAAAATCTCTTAGAAGTTTTTATGACCACAGTGTTGCCGTATTGAAAATTAGTCCAAACAAAGAAACAAACTGGCATTGTGTGATTTCTTGAGCAAAAACAGTCTGAAAAATTACCCTGGCTTTTAGTACCAGTATAAATAATATTGATATCAAATGGAAATTGTCCTTCATGTTGAATTTTAAGTTGCTTTTTTTGTGGATAGTATTTAAGATTTAAAAAAATAGTAATAAAGATTCTTTTATAGATTTCTTTTTCTGATTACAAAAATAATTCACTTTCATTATTAAAAAGTTGGGAGATTACAAAAATGTAGATGTTATTTTGTTATACTATTTCGGTGTTTACTCTTTATTTTTTTATTTTTGGTACTGGGAATTAAACCCAAGGTGCTTTACCATGAACTATTTACTTCCTACCTCTTTTTATTTTTTATTTTGAGAAAGGGTCTCACTAAGTTGCCGAGGCTAGCCTTGAATTTGCAGTCCTCCTGCTTCAGCCTCGTGAATTGCCTGGGTAACAAGTATGCACCATCATTCCTGGCTATATTTCAAGCCATTTTTTTTTCTTTTTTACTTTTTTCTTTTTGTGACACTGGTAATTGAACCTGCCAGGGCCTCAAACATGCTAGGCAAGCACTTTACCATTGAGCTTTATCTAGCCCTCAGTCTCTCTTATATCACAGGTATTCGTGTATTTATATGTAGACTTTGTTTTTTTGTTTTTTTTTTTTTTTAATAAGAGAGAGGGATAATGATTTTTTTTTTTAAAGAGAGAGAGAGAATTTTAACATTTTATTTTTTAGTTATTGGCGGACACAACATCTTTGTTTGTATGTGGTGCTGAGGATCGAACCCGGGCCGCACGCATGCCAGGCGAGCGCGCTACCGCTTGAGCCACATCTCCAGCCCTATATGTAGACTTTGTACAAAGGAGAAATCATAGCCTATTACAACCTGACCTTTTGCATTTAATATTTCATTTTCCTTTGTCTTGAAAATAATTCATCTAGAGCTGGGTCTGGTAGCACAGGCCTGTAATCCCAGCTACTCAGGAGGCTAAGGCAGCCAAGTTCAAGGCCATCAGGGCAATTTAGCAAGATCCTATCTCCAAAAAAATAGATTTTTTTATCTAAAATATTTTAAACATTTTACTAGTTGTGTAATATTTGAAAAGTTGCACAATCAAGATATACAATAATTTATGTAATAAATCTCCTTTGAATATTTAATTTTTTCTCATCAGTTTAAAAATTCCTAAAACAGGAAATAATTAAGTTAATGAAAATAAGCATTCTTAAGTCAATTGAATTTTTTAATCACCCGTGTATAGTGAAATAGGATGGTGTGTGGGTAAAAGGAAAACATCTAAGAAATAAAACTGGAAATACTTTAGCTAAATAGATATTTAAATATCTAGAAAGAATAAAACACCATATTAAATATGTGGACTTTTAAAATAAGATTAAGAGTAATATAAGCAATCCCTGCCCCACATGGAGTTTGTTTGTTTTTTGGCAGAGCTGGGGCTCAAACCCAGGGCCTCACAAATACTAGTCAAACACTATTATTGAGCTATTCCCAGAGCCACATAAGGAGCTTTTGAAAGGACTAAGACATGCCTATTATTTTTTATATTGACGTAAGGCAAAGGATAAGTGCCATAATAGGGATGAGTGTAGGTTATGGGTAACTTCATAGAGGATGAGTTAACAGCTGTAACAATCATGGTTTTATGAACATATCACTGATACATTATTTGGTAGAGGTTCAATTAGTGATAAATAATTTGCAGTTTGCAAACACACAAAAAAAGATGTAAAAGTTTTTTCCTTCTCAACTTAGGAGAAATCAGTTGTCCAGTTTATCCAGTCATCACTGCAGCATTGTCCTTATCAGAGGTAACAGAAAATTGCCATGAACCTATCCAAGATCTGAAGTTTCCTGTGGAGCAAGGAAATACAAGAAACAGGGAAAACTCTCCCTCTTCCCAATCAACAGATCTTCTTAGCATAAATAAAGACAGTGAAGAGCCAACCAAAGGCAACAGTGGGTCTGAAGCATGTAGCAGTTCGTTTCTAAGATTATCTTTTGCTTCAGAAACCCCTTTGGAGAAGGAGGCTCATTCTCCAGCTGACCAGCCTGAGCAACAGGCAGAATCCACTTTGACATCAGCTGAAACTAGGGGAAACAAGAAAAAGAAGAAACTTCGGAAGAAGAAAACTCTACGGGCTGCCCATGTTCCTGAGAATAGTGACACTGAACAGGATGTATTTACTGCTAAACCTGTAAGGAAAGTAAAAACTGGAAAATTAACTAAAGGGAGTAAAGTAACCACCTCTACCTGGGAAGATAGAACTGGTCAGGAGCAAGAGAGTGTCAGAGATGAGGCAGACAGTGACTCATCCCTGGAAGTTCTAGAAATCCCTAATCCTCAGTTAGAAGTAGTAGCTATTGATTCTTCTGAATCTGGAGAAGAGAAACCTGATAGCCCATCTAAAAAAGATATTTGGAACTCTGCAGAACAAAACCCACTAGAAGCTTCTCGTTCTGGTTGTGATGAAGTTAGCTCTACCAGTGAGCTTGGTACCCGCTACAAGGATGGCATCCCTGTGAGGTAAGGATGTTATTGGTCCAATCAAAACAGCTTTCATCAGTCTTTTTTTTTTTTTTTAATGTTTATTTTTTATTTTCAGGGGTACCAAGGATTGAACTCAGGGGCACTTAATCACTGAACCACATCTCTAGCCCTATTTTGTATTTTTATTTAGAGACAGGGTTGCATTGAGTTGCTTTGTGCCTCACTGTTGCTGAGGCTGGCTTTGAACTTGTGATCCTTCTGCTTCAGCCTCCCAAGCCACTAGGATTACAGGCATGCATCACCACAACCAACCACTCGTCTTTTTTTTTTTTTTTTTTTAAAGAACTTTTCATGGTGCTAGGGTTATAGCTCAGTGGTAAAGTGCCCCTGGGTTCAATCCCCAGTACAAAAATAAATAAAACTTTTAGTTACGAATCAGAATTTGTTTAAAAATCAAAATTTGTTTGAGAATAGTAGGTTATAAAAATGGAGGAATTAGATTTTAATAGTGGAGATTTTTCTGCTTTCTCTTTTGATTAGGTTGTAAATATTCATTCTGTTTTTATTTTTCTTCATATAGAAATTTGATATAGAAAAATTGATCTCTTATTATATCATTTACTACTTTGCCCATTGTTTAGAGAAATTCCCTGAGTTGGGAAATTTTTAGATTTTCTATCTGTCCTATTCTCACAGATGCTAAGAAGGCTTGCTTTTATTTTGCAGTGTGGCAGAAACTCAAACTGTGATCTCCTCCATAAAAGGATCAAAAAACTCTTCAGGTATTTGTCATTTTATTTTATGTAAATCAACCACAGGAAAAAGATTTGTAAATTTAGATCCAAGGTTTATATTTACAGAATGGCAGACAGGAACATCAACAGAATTGTCTTGATCAGCGCTAAATCTTCAAATCCTGGCTTTTTCAAGTCTTTCACTTCCATCTCTCTTATCTGAGTCCCTTATCTACTAATTAGTATTAAGATTTCATTGGCTCCAGAGATTTTTGCTTTGAGAAGGAACTGCTTAAAGAATAATCCCTTACTTAAAGAAATAACTGTTCAGAAGCAAGAGATGCAGCAAGAAGAGAGACTGGGTACCTTTCAAATATCACTGAGAAGTTCAGTCTGTAAGGATTTTCTTCCTAAATTAAAGGTCCCCCACCTTCTCTTATTTTATAAGCTTCATAATAAAGATTTTCAGTGAGAATTGTTATATTCTGCTAGAGAAAATAGACTTTTTAGGAAATCATCTTTAGGTTTAATTCAGGGACAACTATATGGTGTAATGTTTTTGAGTTTTGAGTATCTTTCTAGACTGTAGCAGACATGTCTCTGAAACTTATTCTTGTTTTCTAGAAATATCTTCAGAGCCAGGAGATGATGATGAGCCCACAGAAGGAAGCTTTGAGGGGCACCAAGCTGCAGTGAATGCTATTCAGATATTTGGAAACTTACTGTATACCTGTTCAGCAGATAAAACTGTCCGAGTTTATAATCTGGTGGTAAGTGAATGTGACATTTTGAATGTTTTTGGTTATATAGGTTTTGGAAAATCTTGTTCATACTCTCTTCAACATGGAGGGGAATTTATTGAGGGGGTTTTACTGACTTTAGTTGTAGTTGATCCACATCTCAGTGGGGTCACTGGGGACTTTATTATTTCTCTCTTATCTTTGTCTTCTCTGATATCATCTTTTCCTAAAAGGTAGTTCTCTTGTAAAGTGCCTCTGGAGTTTGTTTTTCTTTTCACCACCAGAAAGGGGGGTGGAATTATATAAACAAGCTTGGGCCAGTCAGGTACTACACTGGAGTTGATGATGGCATCAGTTGCATAGCTGCTGTATTAGGAGTGATAATATGAATATTAGGGAGTATTAGAGGAAACATTTTTCCCTAATAATTAATTAATTACAGAATCCAAGTTATTGAGGAGAGCAGCAATTTTTCACTCTCTCATACTTTTATGATTTAAGTTTTGGATTTCATGTATGTCAAAACTAATTCTGTTTATCAATAGTGATAGCCAGGAAACTTTAGGGACAGTAGGTTATCTTCACAAACACTGAAAAAGTATGTAAAGTTACTAAATTCAGTAAAAACTCAAAAGTTAGCTGATGAACCAGAAAGATTTGTTTACTATAGGCAGTAGGTATATAGGTTCCTTTAATCTAGTGATATGAGTAGCAGCAGCAATGACTGAAGAAAGGAGACGGTGGTACAAGAAGTATGAGTGTAAGATCCAGGGGGATCAAGTCCATCTCTAAATTACAAGGGGTGTGTATATGTGTGTGTGTGTGTGTGTGTGTGTGTGTATGTATGTGTATACATACATATAGCTTGTACACACATACACACTTTTTTTTAATATTTATTTTTTACTTGTACTTGGACACAATACCTTTATTTTACTTATTTATTTTTATGTGGTGCTGAGGATCAAACCCAGGGCCTTGCACATGCTAGGCGAGCGCTCTGCCACTGAACCACAAACCCAGTCCCTACACACACATACATTCTAAATAGATTTTGGTGTATACATAGAAATGACATTTAGAAATTCCCTTAGGAAATCAGACCTAGACCTTGAAGACTTGTAGTAGCACATGACACATTTTTTTTTAGTATTGTGGAGTATTCTCAAGCTGATGGTCAAACATGCAACTTTATGGGTAATTAGCTTCATTTTGAATTTGCTAGGTGCTTGGTCTATGTGTTAGAGAACCTTGCCCTAGGCATGAAAATTCGTACCTTTTTTTGTTTCTAGTGCTATGGATTGAACCCAAGTCCTTGCACATACTATGTATATGCTGTTCACTGAGCTACCCTCCCAGTACTGGCCTTCATTATAGTGAATTGCCTTAAGTATTTTTTTGTATGTCTCAGTTAACATAATTCTATGTAGCTCAGTATATGTGACTGTTTTGATAGGCATTCAGTGAACAAATATTTATTGAATATCTTTTGTGTACCAGGCATTATTCCAGGCATTGAGTGAACTGAAATTTTAGCATTTTTGTTGTTGATGATGAAATGTATTGTTTAATCCTACATCCTAAAAGTAATCATTTAATCTTTGCTTGATTTTAGAGTCGGAAATGTATTGGTGTGTTTGAGGGCCATACTTCCAAAGTTAACTGCCTTCTGGTTACTCAGACCTCTGGAAAGAATGCTGCCCTTTACACAGGTTCCAGTGATC
This sequence comes from Spermophilus citellus, assembly GCF_964194105.1. Classification (NCBI taxonomy): domain Eukaryota; kingdom Metazoa; phylum Chordata; class Mammalia; order Rodentia; family Sciuridae; genus Spermophilus; species Spermophilus citellus. The sequence goes on from NC_138185.1 coordinate 136,533,489, forward strand.
ACACCATTCGCTGCTATAATGTTAAGGTAAGTGGGTCTAGAGAAATCAAAAGTATTTTAATTTTGCCAGGCACCATGTTGCATGCCTGTAATCCCAGCATTTCGGGAGGCTGAAGCAGGAGGCTTGAAAAGTTAAAAGCCAGCCTCAGCAAGTTAGCAAGGCCCTAAGCACCTTAGGGAGAGCTCATCTCAAAATAAAAAGATCTGGGGATGTGACTCAGTGGTTAAGTGTCCCTGGGTTCAATCCTTGGTCATCCTGCTACCCCGCCTCTGCCCCCCAAAAAAGTGATAATTGTGAGCCTTTGACTATTTACTGTATTGAATGGAGATACTGTGGCAGATACTTCATTCCACCCATTTGACTTTCTTTGTGTCTGAACCTGTTTTAGCATACTGAATTACCTTGGGTAGACATGAGATTTAGACATAAACCACATTTTGTGTCTCTTTCCAGTATTATTTATATCCTACTATTAATAATATATATCCCCCTTGGTCTTTCTTTCAAATATTCTTAATTTTTGCTTTTATATCCTATGCCAAAATTTAGCCTAGATAGAATGAATTACAAAATGTTTAAAATTTTTAAACCTAAATACATTGAACTAAGTGAGAAAATCTCATTAAAATTACATATAATATATGGTTTCATAATTATGTACATGTATAGCTCAGTGGTAGTCCATGAGGCCCTGGGTTTAAGGTGTAGCACTGCTCCTACACCAAAATCTTACATAATATGTTCTTAATTTCTTTAAAAGACAAAACTATATGATACAAAATTTATGACTCTACATCGTTAGGTTTATCACATATATAGATGGAATATATATGATAATAGGTAAAAGGAAGGGAGGGAATATAGTCAGTGCTAGTTCAAGGTTCTTGTATTTTACTGGGAAGAAGTCAGTATTTAATTGAATTGTTAATAATTAAGATTTGATTTCTGTGGCACTGTTCACAACTTTAGTGTGCATCAGATTCATCTGGAGAGCTTAAAACACATATTAATTGGATATGTTTTAAAATCTATACTTTGGCCTTTAATCACTTGGGTACCATTTAGTAATTCTTTTCTTTTTCTTTTTTTAATTCTTGTCTGCTACTATCAAATCTAGGGCCTTGCATGTTAGGCAAGCACCCTACCACTGAGCCATACCTCCAACCCTCAACAATACTTCTTGTGTATATACTATATATGGCCCTATACTTGGTTCTAGGTAGATTTTCTAGAATAATCCAGTCCTGGGAAATTCATGGAAATAATTTCTTTTTTTTTTCTTTATTTTTCATATATATTTTTATTTATTTATTTTTTTTAGTTTTAGGTAGACACAACATCTTTATTTTTTTATTACTATTATTTTTTTTTTTTAATGTGGTGCTGAGAATTGAACCCAGTGCCTCATGCATGCTGTGCGAGGGCGATACCACTTGAGCCATATCCCCAGCCCCTCATGGAAAAATTTCTTGAAAGTCATATCAAGTAGATAACTTCTTAAACTTGTATGTGCATTTGAATTACTAAGGAAATTGTTTGTAATGCTGAGGATCAAATCCAGGGCCTTGCTTATGCTAGACAAGTACCCTGCCACTGAGCTAACTACATATCCAGCCCCTTAAGGAAAATTTTTAGAAGTACAGGTTCCTAAGCCTACTGAATTAGAATCTCAGGAACTTGCGGTTCTATATTTTTAAAAAGCTTCCTGCGTAGTAATGGCCAGTTAAACCAGTACCATATTGAAGAAGGCATTTGAAAGTTATTGAAATAGAGAACCAATTATAGGAAAACACATTTGATTAATGCATTTATTGAATATACAACATTTTCCTTTTTTTAATATTTATTTTTTAGCTGTAGATGGACACAATACCTTTATTTTACTTATTTATTTTTATCTTTGTCCATTTTATTTCAGAGACTTAAGACTCATAGTGTCCTTTGAAGATTTTCTATATTTTTAATTAGAAACATAGATACCATTATTAGAATGTACATATTTTTTCCATTGTTACCTATAGCCTGCAAATCTTTGGCCTCGTATTTTAAAGAGGAAAAAGATCTTTAAAAAATCCTCTACAAAATAGAAAATGCCATGATTTTCTTCCTCATTAGAGTCATTTGAAACTCTACTTTCAGGAGGAATTGTTTTCATATCTTATTTGCTGATTAGATAATTGTGTACTTTTGTCAGACCCGAGAGTGTGTGGAGCAATTACATCTGGAGGACCGGGTTCTCTGCCTCCATAGTAGATGGCGAATTCTTTATGCTGGACTAGCAAATGGTACTGTGGTGACCTTCAACATAAAGGTTAGTAGTTGGGGGAAGAAAATGGTGTTTTCTCTTGCCATTTGAAAATAGAATGAGTGTGTGCAGGAAGAAGTAATGGGCAGGCATTTCCATTTTCTGTTGGGGAAATAGCAGAACTAGCCATTACTTAAAAACTGTTGTCTTCTGATGTAAATGAAATAAGATCCTCTCTTCTGTCTGTTTAGACTCAAAGGTGCCAGGACCAAAATATAACTCTGCTAAGTTAAACCATGTCTGAAGATTTGGGGCCAAATAATGAGTCACAGGTTAAACCAGTCTATTTCATTTTAAGAATGATACCATAAGAAATGAATCTGAACTCCTTCACATATGACATTGGTGTGATTTGGAACTGATGTAGGGTTTCATGAGGATGACCTTTTCATTAAAGTGAACTTATCAGAGTTTTGCCTTAATGCCCTTGTGGCCTTATTATTTACTAACCCAGAGATAAACTCATTTGTTGAGCAAGCCTTTATTGAATATCTGGTATTTTGCTAGGCTCTCAGTAAGGTTTATGGAATTCTTAAGGGAATCTGTGTTTTGCTAAGTTTATTGGACTTCATTTTGTTGGCTTTAAAATGTGAGAAACACGATCCAATTTATATTAAAAAAGTCACTGGGGAGTTGATGAGATTGGGAAGGACTGGTATTAGTAGAAGCAAGGAGATCATTTAGGAGACTTTATAATGGAAGTTGACTTGAAAGGTTAGACTAAGGGTTAAGAGAAAGAAGTGGATGAAAGATGTAGTCTATAAGATGGAATTTGTTAGTCTTACAACTAAGGTTGCTTTTATTTTATATAATGGTGACTTATTTTTCAGAACAATAAACAGCTTGAAATCTTTGAATGCCATGGCCCTCGGGCAGTCAGCTGTCTTGCCACAGCTCAGGAAGGCGCCCGAAAATTGCTGGTTGTGGGATCTTATGACTGTACAATCAGTGTACGTGACGCATGGAACGGACTGCTCCTCAGAACTCTGGAGGGCCATAGCAAGACCATTCTTTGCATGAAGGCAAGTATAGTATAAAAGACAAGATTTGTCTGGCACAAATAGAGTTTCAAATTTTCTCTGTTGTCTAATACATTTAGAATACAGCTACTTTGAAAAGAGCAAGGAAGTAACCCTTTTCTTTATGCCTGGTTCACCAAATGAAATGCTCATTTGTGATATATTAACTGAGAGACAATAATTAAGAGTATTTGGGCTGGGGTTATAGCTCAGTGGCAGAGCACTTGCCTTGCACACAGAGGCACTGGGTTCAATCTTCAACACTACGTAAAAATAAATAAACAAAGTAAAGATATTGTGTCCATGTATAACTAAAAACTATTTAAAAAGAAATTAAGAGTATTTTGCCAGGCACAGTGGTGCATGCCTGTAATTCCAGCAGCTCGGGAGGCTGAGACAGGGAGGATTGCAGGTTCAAAGCCAGCCTCAGCAACTTAGCAATTCAGTGAGACCCTGTCCCTAAATAAAATACAAAATAGAACTGGGGGTGTGGCTCAGTGGTTCAGTGCCCCTGAGTTCAATCCCGAGTACTGTCCCCCACCAAAAAATAAAAGTGTTTTATTGTAGAAGGTGGCTATACTATAAGAGCTTCTTAATCAGTCCAGAGAGCTAATAAACTTGGCAGTTCTTGTCAGTTCGTCAGTTCATAGTGATTTATAGTGATGGAGCAAAAGTTTCAGTTGAGAAAATTTGTCTTGGAATCATTATTTTTTATTTTTTTATTCTTAAGCGTTAGGTGGACACAATATCTTTATTTTACATTTATGTGGCGCTGAGGATCGAATCCAGTGTCTTGTGCATGCTAGGCGAGCACTCTACTACTGAGCCACAACCCCAATCATTGGAATCATTATTTTATACCTGGTTCATGCTCAGCTCAAAGTAGAATAGAAATTAGATCCACCAGTGTTATAAATTAACAGAGGAAACAGAACTTTGTACAGAATCTAACTCATTGAGGTTTTTTTCTCTTTAAGGTGGTGAATGATCTTGTGTTCAGTGGCTCCAGTGATCAGTCAGTTCATGCTCACAACATTCATGTAAGCCAAGTTGATGTAGTCTAAGGAAATCTTTCATAAAATGGTGGTTAAAGCTTGAAGTTTCCTCAGCCCTCTTGCAATTTAAATTAAGCCCTTTATTCAGTGAAAAAATTAATAGTAATTCTTATGTATATGCTCTTGGATAATATTGAGCAATCCAGAAATCCTGACTTTGTCAAAATTTTTTGTAGGAGACAGACTCAAGGTTTTGTTTGAATGCCCCATTTAAGCAAATTAAATGGAGCAGCTGAGGCTCTTAGAAAGTGGGTGTGTTATGTAGTTTAAAATAGAACAAATTAAAACCGCTGAAAGACTGTACTTACGTCCTAAAGGCAGCTCTGAAGCTGCCTTTGATTTTTAAAAAATTGATTTTACTATTTCTTATTATCAATTCCTCTTTTGAGGAGTGGGACTTAATAAGAAGACTGTCATGAGGTTGTGTTAGAATACTACTGGTTCTTCTAGTTAGTACTTTAGATGCAATTTTAAGCCTCCCAAAGGCCTACAGGGACTGTTTATTAAGCACAAGGTAAGTTCTTGGTCTATAAACTGGGGCATAATCCTACTTGATGGATTTGTCCAGATTCAGTGAAATTATAAAAGTAAAAGTACAGGCAGAATATCCCTTATCTGAAGTGCTTGGGTCCAGAAGTATTGCAATTTTTTTTTTCAGATTTTGGAATATTTCCATAAGATATTTTGGGACTGGACCCAAGTCTATACATGGAATTTATTTATATTTCATATGTGAATAGCCTAAAGGTAATTTTATTGTTTTGTTTTTGACTGATCTGTCACAGGAGGTCGGATATGGAATTTTTCACTTGCAGTGTCATGTCTGCACTCAGAAATTTTGGGATTTCATATTTTTGGATTAGAGATGTTCAACTTGTACTTCAAAAGCTGTAGATAGAATTGTGGCCCTTCTCTTTCTATAACATTAGGTTCTATCAGGATACATTGCATGTATTTTATATAGGTAACAAATGCCTGTGGAAGCACTTCAGCTTTTAAAATTAGAACAGATGCATGGGTTTACAGATAACCTCAGAATTATGCCTCTTAGAATTATAGAATCATTAATCTCAAAAGTAGAAAGGAATCTTAAAAATCAGTCTAGTGACTGTTATTTTTCTTCTGATGTAGACTGGTGAACTTGTACGGATCTATAAAGGTCACAATCATGCAGTGACTGTGGTGAATATCCTAGGAAAAGTGATGGTGACTGCTTGCTTGGATAAATTTGTTCGTGTCTATGAATTACAGGTAAAATTTAGATTCAGTATTTTGGCTTGAATGGTTTGGAGAGGTTGTTTTTTGGGATTAGTGTTGATTTTTGATACTGCTTTTTTTTTTTTTTTTTTTTTTTTTTTACAAACACTCTAAATAATTATGAAACTGGACCACACTCTGACAGACACTACTCTGAGATACTTGGTGAGAGGTGCATGGGTGTCAAAATGTAAATGGTTTCTAGAGGGCAACCTCAGTCTCTTTTTTAAGAGTTCTCTTTTAACAGTTCTCCTTGTGTGCAATTTTGAGACTTTGATTTTAAAGAAATTGGTTTTACTACTTATCATCAACTCCTCTTATTAAGTAGGACTTAATAAGGAGACTGCCATTAGGTTCTGTTAGAATACTACTGGTTCTTCTAGTTAGTGCCTGAGATACAATTTTAAGCCTCCCAAGGCCTGCAGGGACTGTTTATTAAGCACAAGGTAAAAATAACCTTATTACCATGTTTTTCTTTCTAAGTCCCATGATCGACTGCAAGTTTATGGAGGACACAAAGACATGATTATGTGTATGACCATCCATAAAAGCATGGTGAGTATTATTTGTCTCATTAGAAGTTTGCCTTTGAATGTGTTTATGTGACATTCTACATACTAATAATATGTTACTACTTATCACTTCCCAAAGTGACATCTGTTTCTGTATGCCTCATTATTGAATGTCTGTTTATCTCTTGGCATAGTAATAGTGAGAAATAACACAGCAACATTGTTGAATATTCATTTTTGTTTATAGTGAAAATAATTACAGTAAAAATCTAAGACCATCCTTCACTAGAAGATATATTTAAGATGCTTTTAAAAATTGAGTGGTGCTTTTTCTAAAGACATTGTGATCTGAACAGAACTCTGAAGTGGAGTCAGGAGATTTGGCCAGTGTGACATAGTTATAGCAGACCTAAAAGTAGAAGCTAATAGGGCTGGTAGAATGCTCACCTAGCACGTGTGAGGTCCTGGGTTCTATCCTCAGCACCACACAAAAATAAATAAATAGAATAAAGATATTATATCCAACCACAAATATATATATATATATATATATATATTTTTTTTTTTTTTTTTTTTTAAAGTGGAAGCTAATTCTCTTAACCCTGCTAAACCTTCATATATTTTATTTTGGTCTAATTGTGGGGTTGAGGATGGATATTTTTCAAACTCAAAGAGTTTTGAAAGAGTATTGAACCCTTTCCTGCAATGAATTGAAAGAGTATTTTTCAAAGAGTATTGAACCTTTTCCTGCAATGAAATGCAGATGCCTAATAAGCAACACCAGTTAGAAACCAGAGATACCTGGGCTGAAGAATAAGTAGGTGTTGCCAGGTGTGGTGGTGCACACCTGTAATCCCAGCAGCTCAGAAGGCTAAGGCAGGAGGATTGTGAGTTCACAGCCAGCCTCAGCAATTTAGTGAACCCTAAGCAACTCAGCAAGACCCTGTCTCTAAATAAAATATTAAAAAGGGCTGGGAATGTGACTCAGTGGTTAACCACCCCTGGGTTAAAAAAAAAAAAAGGTAAATGCCCTCTGAGTCTTGCCAGGCTTGCTCTCAGCCACAGTCCCAAGAGTGGCTCCCATTCTAGTACTCTGGAGCTTATTTTGCTTTAGGTTTGTATTTTCTTTTAACTTTTTTTTTTTTTAAAGAGAGAGAGAAAGAAATTTTTTAAATATTTATTTTTTAGTTTTCGGCGGACACAACATCTTTGTTTGTATGTGGTGCTGAGGATCGAACCCAGGCTGCATGCATGCCAGGCGAGCGCGCTACCACTTGAGCCACATCCCCAGCCCCCACTTTTTTTTTTTTAAATTAGGTGTAGATGGACACAACACAATGCCTTTATTTTTATGTGGTGCTGAGGATCGAACCCAGGTCCCGCCCATGCTAGGCAAGCACTCTACCGCTGAGCCACAATCCCAACCCCATCTTTTAACTCTTATTTTAAAGGTGTTTTGTAGTTGTTTCTTTGTGTATATTTTGATCCAGTGTTATAAATCTCTTTCTCTAGATTTATACTGGCTGTTATGATGGCAGTATTCAGGCTGTGAGACTAAATCTGATGCAGAATTACCGCTGTTGGGTAAGCATTGAAATTGTTCCTGTCACCGGACCTAGGAATTGCTTAACCCTAGGCTAGTTTATAGATTTTCATTATCATTAGTATAGCATTTTTGTATTTGAGCATCTACTTTTTGCCTTTTACTGTAGGACAAGGAAGCTATTTTAAGAATCATACATACAAGAGCTTTGTAATGTTGTGAACAACCAATAAAAAAAAATAAAAATAAAAATTAAAAAAAAAGAATCATACATAAAATGCTTATACTTCTTTAATGAAAAGTCTTTCAAGATTAGATAATATCAACTATATCAAAAGTATATGAAGTAAAAGCAGAAGTGGTTTTTTGTGGGTTTTTTTTTTTCCTTTTTGTGACCTGTCCCTCTACTATACATACTTTTTAGGGATTATAAATGTTTAATGGCTTGGTTTATATCCTCATTGGTTTCTGAGGAATAAGTAAGTAAAAATTTGTAGTCTTAAAGTTATAAACCTCAGTTCACCAACCTAAATGATTAGCCCTTAAAACTTATTTTACATTTGACTTTAGGCTTATCCACAGCCTAATTACTTTTCAGCTTTTTTATGTATTGCTGTCTTTTTCTATTTTGCCAGTGAAGGTAAGCAAAATCTAGTACAATAAGATCCAGAGGTGGTGATGCACACATGTAATCCCAGCAGATCGGGTGGCTAAGGCAGAAGGACACAAGTTCAATGCCAGCTTTAGCAACTTAGTTAGATTAATCTCAGAATAAAAAATAAATAAGACCTGGGGATGATGCCTAAGCATCCTAGGTTTAATTCCTTGTGTAAAAAAATATATATAGGGGCTGGGATTGTAGCTCAGTGGTAGAGCGCTCGCCTAGCACATGTGAGGCCCTGGGTTCGATCCTCAGCACCACATAAAAATAAATAAACAAAATAAAGGCATTGTGTCCAACTACACCTAAAAAATAAATATTTTAAAAAACATATATATATGTGTGTGTGTGTGTGTGTGTCTAGGTATATATATGTGTGTGTGTGTATGTATATATATATGTATATGTGCGTGTGTGTGTGTGTGTGTGTGTGTGTGTGTGTATATATATATATATATATATATATATATATATATGGTGGGATGGAATAGTCTAACAATGAGAAATATAAAAATTTGCATTACTTTTTAGAAATAAATTGTTAGAGCTATAAGGTTTATTACAAACAAGTTACAGGGAAAATGCCAAGCCAGTTTTTATGCTTTTCTGACTAATAATGAAAACGAGCCACATTTACAAGTAAAGTTACACTTTTTTAAAAAAAGTAGGTAATAAGGGGCTGGGGATGTGGCTCAGTGGTAGAGTGCTCACCTAGCATGCATGAGGCACTGGGTTTGATCCTTGGCACCATATAAAAACAAAATAACGTGTTCACCTAAAACTAAAAATACATACATAAATAATTTTTTTAAGTAGGTAAAGATTATGATTCAAATGATAAAACATTGTGAGAAAAGTCAGGCTTCCATGACAACAAATATTTCCACAAATGTAGTTTTCTTTATAAGACATTTTTATTTCCAAGTTTACAAGTCATCAGTTCTTAGGATTATTAAACATATCCCTTTTAGTATTACAGGAAAATTATTTTGTAATAAATAGTCTAAGATCGAAATTCTGTTTTATGATGGCAAGGTCAAGACTATGATTTGAACTGAATTTATACTTGTTCATTTATATATATTTGCTAATTTTTTCCCTAACAAGATGTAATGGCTACCTTAGTGTTTTATCTTCTCAAAATACCAAAGTATCAAAAGACTTCTTAGTCCTTCGGGGTCCTCATTATATTGATAATTTCGTTGCCTCTGGCCCTGCTATGTTTATAGCCAAAAATAAAAAATAAGGGGTGTACTTTTTGCTTCCGTAGTATTTATGGGATAAAACAAGGGATGTTGTGATCATATGTTTACTGTGTTCTTTCTGTTTTTTTGTTGTTTTGGGGTGTTTTGTTTTGTTTTTTACTGTGCTTTTCTTTACCTAGTCTCCTCATTCTCTTCCTTTGCAGTGGCATGGTTGCTCTCTGATATTTGGTGTTATAGATCACTTAAAACAACATTTGCTGACTGATCACACTAATCCGAACTTTCAGACTCTGAAATGTCGCTGGAAGAACTGTGATGCTTTTTTCACTGCTAGGAAAGGATCCAAGCAGGTACATGAGTGGGATTCAAGGTTAACTGGGGTTTAGACTGCTCAGAACAGAGGCTGGCAAATCTTTACTTTATTGAAATTATGGACACTCTTAATAAATAGGAGGAGGGTTGAGGAATTTCTTTTTATTATTCAGAGACTTGGGGAATAATTCAATGAGATTTTCAAAGTAATTATGTAGGTTTTGAGAAAGCTTAGGGGAATGTTTTCAGATGTTTCAAATCAATAACAGAGCTTCCTGTGTTAGGACAAGAACTCCTTTTTTTTTTTTTTTTTTTAAGAGAGAGAATTATTTTTAGTTTTCGGTGGACACAACATCTTTATTTTTATGTGGTGCTGAGGATCGAACCCAGAGCCCCATTCATGCCAGGCGAGCACATTACCGCTTGAGCCACATCCCCAGCCCCCAGGACAAGAACTCTTAACACAAGAGTTTTTTTAAGTCCATAAGTGCATACTTTCATATAAATTAGCAAAGTGCCAGCTCCTAACTGCCTTCAGGTATGAATCCCATATAAAACCTATTTTATATAATGGCTTAACTTGGCTTTGGCTTTCTTCTGTTCTATCACCAACTTGTCTCTCATAGCCCTTCTCCCTTTTCCTCAGGATGCTGCAGGACACATTGAACGACATGCTGAAGATGACAGCAAAATTGATTCATGAAGTTTTTTGCCTCCCATGTTGGGAAGTTATTATATTAGTAGTTGAACTGTTTTCACATAGGCCCCTCACACTAGCCACTGTCTTCCTTTCTCCGGTGAAATGGGGAAGGAGAAAGTGGGTTAGCAGTCAAGCTAACAACTAGCATAAGTCTGGGCAGCTCTGTGGGTTGATAGAGTACACTTCAAGTTCATGCTGGAGGGTTTAAACAGTCAAACAGATTTTAAGGAACCATCCTCTGTGACTGCATGACATTTAGTGATTTATGCTACTACCATTCTTCAGATGTTCATTAAATATCCAGATCTTAGTTGGTTACCTAGTTTGACCCTAATCATACAAACATATTTTGTTGATTTCAGTTTGTGATTTCAAGTGTATGTTCTTATGATGGTTTAGACCTGTAGTCAGGCTTTTAAATACATTTTGTTCAAATGGTAGGTTTTCAGGATTAGTTTTAATTTCTCCAGTTAAAACAACTGGATATTTAAATTGTAAGCAAATCATTTCCTTTCTTAAAAATTATGTGCAGTGTGTTTCACTATTCACCCGCTTTGTAGATGGACAGAACTGACTTTAAATGCTAACGGACACACAGATTTTTTATAAATAGCTAGAATAACTGCTCTGTTCACTATTTTAGAAATTCAAATGTTTAAGTCCCATTATGTAACTCCTTTCAAGTTGCTTTCCCTAGTGAACTTCAGTGCAAATTTTGATAAAGTGCACAGTGTGAAGAAACGTGCCAACCTAATGTCTACTTTTCTGTTTTGCTGTTAGACCTGGGTGCTGCTCACTGCTACAGATATTTTCAGGCTGTTTGAACTGGAGGTGTATTTGTCTCCCCAAATTTCTGACTCTCCAAACTTCTTGTGGGTTTGAAACCTTTTGGTTTACTTTATTGCCTACCCCCATCTCTTACTGTTGAACCCAGACTGATGGCAAATCAAGTATTCCTTTGGACTCACAGAGTGATTTCAACCCAACTGCAGCACCCAAGATGGGAGAGTTAGAATAAAGCATCTGGATATAATTTTTAGGGCCTCAGGCAGGCTTATTAGAGACTTATTCTGAAGCCAGTGTCTTTACTTTCACTTCCCTGCTAGCTGGGAGAGGAGAGGATTATGGTGAAAGGAAAGGCTGTGTCCATTGGGAACATCCAAATCACCAAAGACTTAATGGAACTGCTTTGTTTCTAGATTTTCTCTAGACTCTTACCAGTAAAGCTATACATATATTACTTTCTAACCTTTTGTTTCTGAATTCTCAAAACTCAGATTCTTCAGAGAGGCCAAGAAAAGGAGAGGGAGGAGCCCTGAGCTACAGGGTGTGTGACACCTACAGTTTCTTAGGATTGCCAGCATCCAAGTTTATCCCCTGTTAGTGCACATGTCTTTGAGTATCCTTCCCTCAAGTTCCAGAGCAGGGGCTTCCCCAGGGGCTCATAGACAGGTGCAAGAGGGGCTGAAACTCCCCTGAAATTGTATACAAGACTAAGAATGTGTTTGTTTGTTTTTTTTCCAGGAAAGGTTCTAGTGGTTGTTACTGGATCTAGAAAATGTTAAGAACTAATGTAGGAGCTACTACCAGATAATGGATGGCTCCACAAGCTATTTCTGTGCTTGTGAGTAGAAAACTCTTGTTAACCACATATTTAGGTTTGCATGATGCTGTATAGAGAACAGAGAAGATCCTCTTGATAAAGTATATTTGCACTGTTTCTGTGTGGGATTAAAAGCTTTTCCTGCCTCTCACCTCCATTTCCTATAAGGGTAACGAGAGAAACCACACTGTTCCGAGCTTGGAAATAGTAATTTCCAGGAAAGTCATTTTGGATTTGTTGCTAAACCTGGTCTTTTTCTCTGAACTGCAGTGACTGCATTTCCACATTGGCATAGGTGCTCTGTTCTGCCCAAGGATGTGTCTGAAACAACCATGGTGGAACTTTTGTATAGCAGGAAAGGGGAATGTAAAGTGTTGGGCAGTCAAGGGGAACTTTTGAGGGTATTGCAGACTGGTAGGATAGGTAAGAAGTGTGATTTGGATTTAACTTGGTAGACTCATGTGCATGTATCTGCCTCTGGATATGCATGTGTGAAAGTTCCTTTGTATGCATATATATGGGTGGGCACCTGTGCTTATGGTATTTTTTATTTCACAAAAGATTTCTTTGAAAAAGTGGTAGTAATGTGTTCATTTCAAGAACATGTGATATTCTAACATCAGGTTCAAGTGTTATCTAGAATGAACTGTCTAGCCCTCTGTTGAGAAATAAAGGGACCATAAGCATTTCAGTTGTTTATGGTTGTGTTATCACCTTTAAGCGCCTTAAGTTATGCAAAACTTCCGCTGTTTTTTAAGTTCTCCATGATATTGTTACAGCTATCGCTTCTTTCCCCTTAAAGAAGAGCTGTGGCTCAGGGTCTGTGCCGATTCTGCTGTTTAGAGGCTTCAAGAGGAAGGACATAGTTTAACAACCTGACAGAACAGGCACGTTTCTTATAAGTAATTGGAGGCCATTTGTAGAATGTGATTTTTAATTGTTTGTGCCTATTCTAACAGCTCAGAGCCATGAAAACCATAAATTATTTTAGAAAGGCTATTGAAGATCTTTCTCCTATTAAAGATGTATATGCCCTTGAGCTGCTCCAGCACCCTTGGTTTCAGATTTTTTAAATATTGAATATGGATAAGAATGAAACACTTGACTGCTAAAATGTTTACTAGCATAGGCTAATGTTTTAATGGCAGTTCTGATAAAATATCAGTCACTTCAAATTTTATGCAAAAGTTTAATTAAATTCAAAATATATTTTGGCATATTCCTCAGTTACAAAACAAACAGTGGAAACAAAAAGAGCAAAGAGTTATCTTGACCTGATGTTATTCAAATTTGAGAGCAAGTCATTACTTTTACACTCCTCCTTTGGTGGGGAAAAAATTCTAAGAATTACAAATTGAGTGTTTAGCTCATTACCTACATACAGTTTATAGACAAAACTGTTTCTGCTTAAGTGATTATTTGCTTAATAAAAGTTTCATTTTGTTCTTTTTTCTGAACAACTTTAGTGACTTAGGCATGTGGCCAGTTTGGTGGGAGTAGAGGAATGGCATCGTATTTTTAATGGAAGAGAATTCATTGGAAAAGACTGAAGTATATTGTAAAGTGGGATTTGGACAGCCTGTACACTCTGGTTTGCTCAAATAATTGCAGTTTACGTAGGCATTCTTCTAAATTTTGATTCTGTTACCTAAAGGAGAGCTCCTAGCATTATTATGAAGGCCGCACCTGCCACTTTTATAAAACAGTGGTTTTATCCCTGCCACAAGTCAGTAGGACCCTCAGGGTTTAAGAGAAGAGATCTTATGGATAGGAAAGAGGCTGTGATGGAGGCAATTTGGGCTGTGACTTCCATACAAATGGATGAGGAATCCTCATTTAAACCAGACCTACTGTTATAGACACCAGCCTCTAACTTCACCTTCAACCCAACTATGACCTGCTGGGTCATATAGTGACTGAAGTTTCCCAGAGTTACTCTAAATTTAAGATAGTACACCAGTGAATTGGGTACAGAGGGGGTCAAGAAAGGCTGTTGAAGATCTTTCTCCTGTTAAAGATAAATATATGCCCTAGAGCTGCTCCAGCACCCTTGGTTTCAGATTTTTAAAATATTGAATATGGAAAAGAATGAAATACTTGACCGCAGAAATGTTTATAAGCAAATAGCCTAGTCTTCTTACGTTTTGGTATAAAGCTGTGAACTTCATAACTTTGTAAAGCAAGATATAAAGCAAATACAAGAGGAAAATAAAGTAATTTTTACTAATCAGCTGTTTACTTTTGTTACCTTGTCTGCATATTCATAGTCAACCCTTTCATGTTGGCTAGAGAAAAGGGAAATTAGGTGGAAAACACAAGATGCTTATATCATACTACCACTAATATATATCCCCCCTTGGTCTTTCCCACAAATATTATTCTTAATTTTTACTTTTACATCTTATGTCAAAATTTATCCTAGATAGAATTATAAAATGCTTAAAATTTTTACACCTAAATACATTGAAATAAGTGAGGAAAAAAAATCACATTAAAATTATATTTAATATATGGTTTCATAATTATGTACAACATACAGTTCAGTGGTAGGGCATGAGGCCCTGAGTTCAAGCTGTAGCACTGTTCCCACCCCAAAATTCTACATAATATGTTCTTTATTTTTTATGTCCAATACTCCAGCAGTTATTCCCCTTCTTCATTATATGTATTAGAACTATCTGAGTGATTCCTATGCTCAAGAAATTTTAATAGCCAGGCATAAGGGCTCATGCCTGTAATCCTAGTGGCTTGGGAGGCTGAGGCAGGAGGATCAAAAGTTCAAAGCCAGTCTCAGCATCTTAGTGAGGCACTAAGCAACTCAGTGAGATCCTGTCTCTAAAATTTTTTTTTTTTAAAAGCCAGGGATATAGCTCAGTGGTAAAGTGCCCCTAAGTTCAATCCCTAGTAACAAAACAAAAAAAGCAATATATGTGACTTTTTTTTTCCCCCTGGGGATGAAAAAAAGTGCAAGGGGCACTTTACCACTAGGCTTTTTATTTTTTGAGATAGGGCCTAAGTTGCTGAGGCTGGCTTTGAACTTGCAGTCTTGCCTCAGCCTCCCAAATCACTGGGATTACAGGCATGCACCACTGTGCCTAGCAATGACTTAAGTAGGGCTTGAGGTTTTGTGTTTGTGTTTTCCATTTTCTATTCTGAGACTAGGGCTTTCTGTAGGTGACTGAGAGCATAATTAGAATGCATTCAGCCCTGCTGATCTACACACAACAAAACAAAACAGTGGAACCAGCTGTACACGTGCCTTTATTTAGATCAGTTGTTTTTTTTTTTTTGTTTTGTTTTGTTTTTCCCAGAATGCAGCCAAACATGTGTCTGAAAACCCAAAGTATCAACCCTATTCCACTGGATCAGTTTACCCCAGAGAGGCCCATTCTAAACAGGCAGACCCAAGTGCAAGTTTGGTTACTGTCCCATGGATGGGAGAGTATAAAGGTGAGAGGGCTCCAGCACGAGTGAGTGGCAAGTGCAATTGGCAGATGCTTCTGAAAAAGCCTTAGTGCAAGCTAAGGGGGTAGCATTTGCCTCAGAGCTGAGGCAGCTCAGAATCAGCCAACCTTGGATAGGTAGGCTACACAGCTGAGGCAGACACTTGCCTTCATGTGGCAAAGGAACAAAGTTGTTTTCCCAAGGGTCAGGCTAGACATGACCGATCAAGACAGTATAGAGCAAAGTGGAGGCGGAACACGACCAAAGAGGTGCCTGGAAGCATGCTGATGCAGCTACTGGATCCTTTGAGGTAAATGACTCTAGCTATATTGGGTGAAATTGAAATCCTGAGTGATCTTGCATGGCCTTGGATGAGGCCAGCCTGGTTCAAGCATACATAGTGAGCTGTAGCCACTGAAAGAAGAAGTCCTAAGATCAGAATGTAGACAAGAAAAGGAAACCCCAGCCCTAGGAATCTTATGGGATGGGGGAAAAGGAACAGACCAGAAAGGTAACATGTTTTCCAACATAAAATTATTTGGGAAGCTGAGGCCCCTTGTGAGCCTCTGCTAAGTATATGTGTCCTGTGGACTACCTTTCTCACCAGGCTTCCTTCCTGTCCCATCCCTCCACTACCATTTGGAAGTGAGGAGCAGAGTGGGTCCATTTCTGCCTCATTTACTGCCCACCTTGAATTTTTTTAAACATTTAAAGAATATTTTTAGTTGTAGATGGACACAATACCTTTATTTTTATGGGGTGCTGGGGATTAAACCCAGGGCCTCACAAGTGCTAAGCAGGCACTCTACCACTGAGCTACCACCCCAGTCCCATCCAACTTGAATTTTATGGTGCAGGGTCAGTGTGCTGCATCTGTTATGCTTTACCTCTAGAACATTGAGTTTGATGATACCGTCTCCATCCTTGTCAAATGCATTAAAAGCTCCTGTGTAAAAGAAAACACAGGCCAGAGGCCTGTTACAGGCTCACTCCAACTTCACTACTCAATTTTCTTAAGAGGACCACATGTTTTTAAGAGGATTATCTGCAGGCAGAGCATCACCAGTAACCCTTCCTTTGCCATCCTTTTCTAGGTCTAAAGAGGCTTTGGCCTTTGTTCAGCCTGGACAGAGTAGACTGAAAGATTATCTGGCTTCTTATTGCCAGAGCTATCCCGTGGGAGGGGGCTGGAAGTACTCTAGAGAGCAGAAGGGCAGCCCCCACTTACTGAACATGCCCTCCAGCCTGACGAAGCAGCAGATGAAACTGTCGAAGTCAATGTTCATGCGTTTGTCTGCATACCGCATGGTAATGATGTCATAGAGCTGGCTGTTGAGGTGGAATCCTGTGAAGGGGCAGGATAGAGGAGAAAAGTGAAACTGGAATTCTTAGACCCCATTCTATTTCCTCTAACCCTTTAGGCATACTGTCCTCAAAAATGGAAATGAGAAACTTTCCTTTCTTTAGTAGGGTCCTAGTAGCTTAGTCCCCTCTCCCATTCCCACACCCACCAGTTATAGTCCACATGCCTGCCACCCCCTTTCTTCCCAGCACCTGCATCATTGACAGCATTTCTCATCTCATAGCTATTGATGGTGCCAGACTGGTCTGTGTCATAGTGTTTGAAGATTTTCTGGTAATAGAAAATTTGAAGAAGGTCACACACAATCCCTAAATCAACCCTCTTTTTCATTCCCACACTTTACGCTCTCATCACACCTGCCAGGTCTTGATCTTCTTCCATAGATGATGGAACTCTTGCAGGTTCAGCCTCCCAGATCCATCTGTCTGGAGGAGGAAGGTCAGGGCTACTGGCACATAGCAAAATCCCCCTGGACTGGGAGGGTGTGGCTAGGGGACTCTGCAGGGAAGGTAGCCCCATAGGAAGCCTCTACCTGAACTCCCCTACCCCCCTGCCTTATCCTGCTATTAACCACCCTACCACCACCACCAATAAAGTTCCTGAGGCTTCATAACAAGCCTGCCCTCTAAGGATCCTTCATGTTTAGATAGAATTTCAAGCAGGATCTCAGGCTTGAATTAAGAGCTGGGGATGTGGCCAGCCACAACCCAGTGTCCGTCCTTCTGATTATTTTTAGACCTGTATACAGGATGTTCTGAGTCCAAAAAAAACCCAAAACAATGCTTTCAGATGTTGAATCAGGATCTCCTTCCCTGGGCCCAAATTTGGGCCCTCTGCCTGACTAGGCATCCCTGGTTTTCCTGGCTCTTGTGGGCAGACACCAAAGGGTTGGGAAGGGTTGACAGGAAGGATACATCCATGAGAGCAATCATGCTACGGCAAGACTCCAGCGTGAACCCTTGTGTCTTCAGATCCTTGTCTGGGGGCATGGAGAAGAATGAGGAACCACTTTCAGACAACTGGACCCCAGCCCCTTCCCCACACCTAGTTTGAATATCTCACGCTTGTTCACAACTGTGTTAAGGACATTCTTGAGTTCATCTGCACAGATCTCCATGTCCTGAGGAGAAAAGGAGAAGAGTCCTGGTTCAAGAGTAAAGCAGCTGATAGAGCACAGACTTTGCAAAATAAATCCCAGCTATTCGCTTTTGTGAAATCCCTGTTTTGATTCTGTTATGGGAAGCTGAGGCTCTTCTGAGGAAGATGGGGACAGACAATGCACCTTTAGCTGTATAGACAGTGGGCAGCTAACACATAGGACAAAGGCCTC
This sequence comes from Spermophilus citellus, assembly GCF_964194105.1. Taxonomy (NCBI): domain Eukaryota; kingdom Metazoa; phylum Chordata; class Mammalia; order Rodentia; family Sciuridae; genus Spermophilus; species Spermophilus citellus. Next base: position 136,551,798 of record NC_138185.1, read on the forward strand.
TGAGCTCCCCAGTGGATGTGTCAGTCCAAAACTCAAGGACTTGTAGGTTTCTGTCTGCATACATTCATGCCCCAAATCCAAAATGATGTCTGTTTAACAATAATGAAAGAATGGTAATTTGAACAGTCAAGTAGAAAAGCAAGCTCCTGTGGGAGTCTTAGGGTTGGAAGTACTTACATCACCAGCTATCTGCTTGAAAATGCTACGAAATTGCTGCTGTTCCTCATTTTCATAGTCCGTATTGCCAGGCCATGGCTGTAGAAAACAAAGGAAAACTGGTTCATAGGAATCAGGGATGGATGGATGAATTTTGAGGAAAGCTGCTTTTGGGCCAAAGGAGCTGGAGTGCCCAAAACAGCCATAGGTGGCAGCTGGAGCTGGGCACAGGGCTAATGCTTTTCTTAGTTGAACATAGTAAGCTGGAGTGAGAATTATCTAGGCCTTAGCGGCTCTTCACTCCATACCTTGCTAGCCCTGACACCTCCAGCCAAAAGACACACTAGTAATGCTGACATGTAGACAGCCCCACTGATCCCACCCGACCCCCAAGCTAAAGCCTTCTCTACTGTTTTGAGCCCGTATATTTCAATCAAATAGGCCCCAAGCAGGTCAAAATTCTTCCAGCTGCCTCAGTCTCAAAGGATCCCCTCCTCCCCATTCCACTGTGTTGCTGCTCCAGGATAAGAGAACTCGGCTGTGGATTTTTCTGGGGACTTCCGCCCTTTAGCCTCACCTCCACTAAGGCTTATATGGCCACCTCTCCCTACTCCAGTAGAACCCTCCCCTGAGTTGTAGAGGACTCCATTTCTGATATCAGTTCCCCTACCTTTCTACTACTATATCCCCCTCTTGTCAGGAGTTCAAGGACTAAAGACAGAAGTTGTTTGGTCTCAACTCTCAATCTGATTCTGTCTTACTCGGTCTTTTCCTCTACCGTCTGTCATTGTCCTGGCTGGATAATCTCCAGTGGGGAGGCTCAGACTGTAATTCCAGTCCTAGGACTAGTTTCATGTGGCAATAAACCCCAAGACATTCACCCAAATATCATCCCAAATTTTAGGGGAACTTGCTGAGAGAAAAGGTCAGTGGGACAAATCCAAACATTAGATGTTAAAAAGACACCCCCCTGGAAACCCTTCCAGCCCCCATGTCCCCCCAAAGCATAGGAGGACCCCTGTTGTGTTCTGGCGACCCCATTCATGCCACATGCTCAGAAACCTGTGGGGATTTCTCTTGCTTATCAGGGCTTGTTTTGTCTTTGCCCTCCTCTGACTCCTGGTCCACACCCAGCTCCTTGTTGCTGTTTGCTCTGTCTGAAACGAAGATGATGGGCTGGAGAGAGGAGGGAAGTGGGGAGGGGCAGGAAGGAAGCAAGGATTACAGGCTGAGCAGGCACATTTAGGCAACCTCCCCCCGGAGCAGCTTTGTTCAGTGAGAAGAAAAGATCAGGGTCAGGAGCTCCTGAACCTCAGTTCAAGCTCCATCTCTGCCGCCAATAAGCTGTGCGACTAGGGAAAAGTTGCCAGGCCTCTGTGGACCTCAGATCTTCATTTTTTAATACCCACCCCATCTCATGGTAGTACAAAGATGCAACAAGGTAAGTACATGTGAAAATGCTACCAATGTTATAACAGCATGATCTAGGGGAGTGATTTTCAAATATTTTAGACTTTTTTCCCCAAATGGAAATAACTTCAAATTCAATTTCCCCCAGAAGTCCTGTATAAATAAAGTCTTAATAAAAGAATGGAGTTCCAGCTGGCCACAGTAGTGCATGCCTATAATCCCAGCTACTGGAGAGGCTGAGGCAGAAGGATGGTAAGTTTGAAGCCAGCCTCAACAACTTAAAGAAACCCTGTCTCAAAAAGAGCAGGGGGTGTAGCTCAGTGGTACAGCACCCTGAGTTCAATCCCCAGTAAAACACACACACACACACACACACACACACACACACACACGCAGAGCTTCTCTGGTTAACGAGGACAGCTCCTTTTCCTCCGTACCCACATCACCATGGTGGCTACTGAGGAACCTCGAATCAACCTCTGGGACTTTGTAGAGTGTAAACTGAAAGAATGATTAATGGTGTGGTCAAGGCATGATCAAAACGCCAACTAGCCCTGTCCCTCACATAAGAAATACTTTCACTGGCCTGTTTACTCATCTATTAATGGGGATAGTAAAACCTGGGCTTTTCTCCTGACAGGGCTTTTGTGGAGATCAAAAGAGAATGTAAGCTATACTGCATGTAAAATTATACTGCAAAAATATTAAAAATGCTACAAAATGGGGCTGGGGATGTGGCTCAAGCCACATGGCATGTGCGCGGTGCTGGGTTCGATCCTCAGCACCACATACAAATAAAAAATAAAGATGTTGTGTCTACCGAAAACTAAAAAATAAATATTAAAAAATTCTCTCTCTCTCTCTCTCTCTTAAAAATGCTACAAAAATATAAGGGATATTTTTAAGATATGCTCTTGCAAAAGAATATGCGAAGGGTTGGAGAGCAGCTGCCATGTCATGCCAACATAGGTGGAAGATATTGCACCCATAGGCAAAGTCTGGGAAAGACTTAACTATAGGGTTTGGGGGCTGAGTGCAGAAAACAATAAAGTAAGCAGATTCTCAGAGCAGAAAAGCAACCTGACCCACCTCTGCCCCATTGTCTTTTCATGCTGCTTGTCAAGTGGGCAGGCCTACGACTACAGTTCCCCCAGCTTCAGCACCCAGCAGGCTCTGAAGGCCCTGGCTTGTTCTTTTAAGAAAGGGGCCTTGTCCAAGCAATTGAAGCTTGCAGGGATCCAAAGACAAGTGGAAGTTACAGTCTGAAAAGGGATAAACGCCAGGAGACATGGTGCAGCCATGGAACATCCCTGCCAGAAACATGAATCCAGGCCCAAATAATTTGTGTTTAGACAACACAGACGTTGAGTATAAGAGGCTGGCACCACAGAAGTGAGGGCAAGAAACAGGCCTTAGATGTAGTTTCCAGTTCTAGTTCCCCCACTCATTATGTGTTTATTTGGGGACAAGTCACCTTACTTGTCTGAACCTGTACCCTCACCTGTAAAAGGGGAATAAAAACAGCACCCACTGTTTAAATACTGTTATAAATAAAAAATCAAAAACCTAATTTTAGGGGCTGGGGCTGTAGCTCAGTGGTAGAGTGCTTGCCTTGCATGCATGAGGCCCTGGGTTCGATCCCCAGCACCACATAAAAATGAATAAATAAATAAAAATAAAGATATAAAAGAAACTAATTTTACCACCAGCACAGTGCTTGGTGACTGTTGGTTCTGGTCTGGGCCAGTCACTATATTTGGAGAAACCCTGTGATGGACCCACTAGCATCCCCATAAATACCAGCACCAAACCTTGTCTGATGGCCTGTGGTGGGTGGTTCAGGGCACAGGTGGAGCCAAACCACTGGACTCCAAAGCTAGCTCTGCCTCTTCCTGGCTGTGTGACCCTGGGCAAATTAATTTGTCTGTACCTTTTCTTCCCCTCTAAAAATAGGGATAATAATGGTGCCAATCTCATAGGGTGGTTGTAAGGATTGAGTTAATCTATGGAATGCACCCAGCACAGTGTCTCCTCAGCAAGTATCAGCTGTCACTATTACACACTCAAGATCCCAGTAGGGGCACAGGGAAGGAGGGAGAGGAAAAGGCTAGTCTGGCGCATGCATCATAAGAGCATGCACACGCATGCACATACACAACTCTCTACCCACTCACCCCGTTACACCCACCTTGGTTTTTTTCTTTTTCTGCATAAGAAAAGGAAACAGTAAATGCAGAATAAGTGAAAAGCAAGTTGCCAGAATGGCTGGTGGCATTGGGCTTCCCTGCATCCTGATCTATACTTGGGGTAAGGCTCTGGGGTCCAGATATCTGGATTACTTTGTGTCAAAAAGGAAAAATAGGTGAAGGGAGAAGAGAATTCTTTTTCCACATCTATGTCTAGAGATATGGCTGTTCTAGCTTTGTTTTAATAATCCACTGTTGTTGAATATGGTCAGGGGAAGGGACCTTCTGGCTTTTTTTTAAATGAATTTAGTAGCTGATCATGGTAGCACACACCTATAATCCCAGTGACTCAGGAAGCTGAGGCAGGAGGATTCTGAGTTCAAGGTCAGCCTGTGCAATTTAGTGAAACCCTTTTTCAAAATAAAAAATAAAAAGGACTGGGGATGCAGCTCAGTGATGGAGTACCCCTGGGTTCAATCTTGGGGTCAGGGGATAAGATTGGTTACTAAAACACTAAAAATGTGACTCACTCAAACTGACTTGTAAATGATTTTGAATGACAGAAAAAAAATCTTTTTAACTTTGGAGAAAACATTTAATGTAGGGAGATTTGAAATCCAAGTTTGGGGCTTCTTTTGTAAAATTAGAAGGTCTAGTGGGCTATACTGGGCCTGGAATTCCCTGTGGTAATAATTAGCTGAGCTAAGAGTGGCTGTTCTTTGCAGCCTCCAGATTGCCATAGTTGCTGCCACTCCAGTTGTCCCTCCAACACTGAAGCCAAGTGATATGTGAGAACTGCAGACAAATATGGCAGTATTAGAGACAACCAAACCCCTACACCTGCTTGTTCTATTTCAGTTGGGTGACATGTCAACTCCCATAAGAATTTGAATGTACAACTTCTAATAAGTCCTGTACATTGATTATCAGTGTCTGAAGAATAATAATAGTACCAAATGCATATTTATTCTAAAACCAAATATCTGTCATGATTCTGAAAATCTGAGCACTAGCATAGGGTCAGAATCCTGACCCTGTATGTCCCGACCAGGAAGACAGTTCAGTGGTCATTTGTCCTCCTATTGGCTGATGTCACACCCACTGAGCACAAGACGACTTTCTAACCAGAGCCCAAAGCCCCAAGGCAGACAGGATTTTCCTCAGTATGGGTCTAAGGCACAACAACTCTGTGCTTCTGGTGTAGGGTCCTCAGCCCTGGGGGCCTGCTTCAGCAAGGAGGTGGGGGGACCTAAATCTGGAGTCAGATTCTGGATTTGAGTTCTAGTCCTGCCTGTCAATTATGAGCTCCATGAATGCAAGGAAGTCATTTAACCCTACTGAGCCTCTGCTTCCTTGATTCAAAGGCAGAGATAATAACCTCATCTACTTCTCAGAAAATTTGCAAGGATTAAGTGAGATACCATATAGAAAAGTACCTTACAAGTCATAAAACGTGAATAATAACCTCCATTTGAGTGTCCATGTTGTACCAGACATTTCACACATGATCTTATTGATTTAAACCCCACAAAAGCATTGCCAGGTAATCATTATCATTATCCCCAATTTTCAGAGTAGGAAACTGAGTCATAGGGGTTCTATAATTGTCCACGTCAGGTCACCCAGGCAATAGATCTGAAGGATCCAGGTTTTGAAACTGGGTCCAGAGGTGGTGCATTTCCTTTTCTCTATGCGAGAAATCCATTGTTTTCCAACTTCATAATCCAACATTGGCTGCAGTTCTTGTTGTCATCCTTTCCTATGGCCTTGTTTCCTTCCTCTAATTGTTCAAACTACTCCCCTTTTCCACATTTCCCAGTCCCTGAACTAACTAAATGGCCTTAGGACTATGAGACCCATTACTTCTGGCCATGCCTACTAGAAGTTGCTGTAACAATCCCCTCTGCCAATACCCACTCACCCCTCTATCCCAACCTGTTCCCTGCCTGAACTGGGGAAGCTGACCTTCTGACCCTTGTCACACATGAGAGCTAATCCACTCACCACTGGCCGATCCACAGAGATTGTATTTTCGACTTCCCTGTAAGAAACACAAACATGGTTTTCAGTGTCACCAGGAGCAAGCAGGAAGCAGATGGAGGATTTGCTCAGGTCATAAGGCTTCTTGGTGCCAAACTGGGACTAAACTTAAGAGAACTCCTGGAGCTAAACCTCTACCCCAGGAACCAGCCCCATGTAGGCACCATCCCCAATAGCCAAGCCCAACCACATGGCTTCTTGTTGGTATTGTCCAGAGCTCCCTAAAGGCATGACACATACCTCCCCATGGACCTTGCACTTCCAGGGATATAGATCAGAGTATGGCAGGGACTATCAACATATCCGTGGTGGGCAAGGATAGGATTGGCCTTACTAGCTTCCCTTGCCACACTATCCTAAAATTTCAATCATCTCCAACATTTCCTATACCTCTTCTTTATTTTGTTTTTATTCCTTTATCAACTCCCAAATCTAGCATACTACAGTGTGTGTATATTTTATATATATTAAATATATATATATATATATATATATATATATATATACATTTGTTATTGTTGTTATTTCCTATCCATTGTTTTTTCACACCAGCTGTTAAATTTCATGAAAGCGGGGATTTCTTTCTGTTTAATTCACTTCTCTATCCCTAATGCCTAGAAGACCAGAGACACAGTAGGTACTCAGTAAATATCTGCAAGATGAATGAACCAACAAATGAGGGAGAAGTGACATAGGAGTGGGAAAGAGATGTAGACTGGCCAATATGTCCCAGGGAACCTTGAATAAAACAATCCAATTGCTTCCTGCCTCCATTATGTGGAATGAGCCATGTAAGCTTTTAGGGATAGGAGGGGAAAGTCAGGTTGTTACTCACTCAGATAGATTCCGCTTTTCAGAGAAGACCCGGAGGATGAATTCCCCCTCCTGATGGGGCTCATAGGTGGAGGGCACAATGACATACTCGCTGGGAGGCAGGCGGAAGCGCTGGGACACCTCCCGCATGTTAATGTAGGTTTTGCTCCTGGCCTTGGAGGCGTTATAGAGGAAGAAGTCCTTCTGCAGGTGCTGCTTGTTCCCATGCATCTGGGGGACAGAAAAGCCTGTGGAACCTGAGCCTCTTGGGAGGACTGTCTTATCTGGTTCACAGTTCACTCCAGAGGTCCCTTCCCAACTCTGTGGTCACCCATTCACAGTCTCCCCTACCTACTTCCAATTCCCAAGGCCTCAAATAGCTCAACATCACTGGAGCTCCCTACCTCACTTCCTCTTCCTTTTTTGTGGCGATTCAGAAGTGAAGGTCAAGTTTATTGTTCCCACACACAGGGACACTTACCAGAACTGCTGCTTGTCTGCTCCGAATCCCCTCAGGCTGGGAAGGACCCCAAAGAAGCAGAGGGGCCTTGGCTGGGTTCTGAGGGAGGTGATTCCTCCATCCAACCCCTCAGAACATGTCTGTGTGACTCTGCTTGTGGGTGTGTAGTTGCGTGGGTATGAGTATGTGAAGGTGTATGGTAAGAGGGAGAAAGTGCACATCTTGGGGGTGCAGTATCCTGAAGCACTTTCTCTGCAGATGAAATAATGTAGGCAGGGCCCTCTCCTATCATAGTTCTGCCCACAAACCCCACCAGGAAGCGTCTTGGTGAGCCACAGACAGACTCAGGACCCCCAGGGAATGCTGCACACAACTGCTGGCGCTGCCACTGCTATACCTCTTTGGGAACCTTGAGGAGAAACAGGAAAAAAAGACATATCAGATCTGAATGAGGATAAATAGTTGGCAGAAGGGAAGGCAGGCAATGACAGAAATGCAGAATATGACTCCTCGTGAAGCAGGCCAGCCTGTCAGACCCAGCTCCTCTCTACGGCACCCCCTGGAATTTCCTGCTTGTTAACAAACACAAGTGAGCTTGATAACAGGAGTTCTGGGGTTCACTCTGTATTAGGGAAGCTAGAGGACCCTTTTGTCCCCCAAATCCTTCTTGTTACAAAGGTGTTTCCTGGACTGGAGCTGGTCAGGGATTGCATACCTCGTAGATGGCGAAGCCAATGGTGAAGAGATTGGCCCCCAGTTTCCGGTCCTTCCGCCTGTTCTTCTGCATCAGGGCCACCAGGAAGCTGCAGATCACTTCAGAGTCATCAGGGTCATCGTCCTCCTCCAGGAGCTTCAGGCGGTACTGTGGGTTGGTCCAGAAAGTGTCTATGTCCCCCAGAAAAGAAATGTATATTCAGATCTGCCTCTTAGAAAAAGGGCAGGAGGAAAAATGAGACAGACACCTTATTCATCTGTATCCACCATGTGATGATAAATTTAAGGTGCCAACTGGATTAAAGAACATCTAGAGAATTGGTAAAACATTATTTCTGAGTGTGTCTATGAGTGTTAACAGAAGGAATTGGCTGTGTGTTGGTAGACTAAGTGGGGTGGGCACCCTCTGATCAGCTGGGGGCCCAGATAGTACAAGAATATGGCAAGAAAAGAATTCTCTCTCCCTCTCTCTAGTTAGGATACTCTCCTGTCCTTAGACATCATAATTCCAGGCTCTCTGACCTTTGGGCTCCAAGACTTATACCAGTATCATCACCACTCCCCCTGCCAGTTCCTTTCTTTGACCCTGGACAGAAAATTATACCACCAACTTCCCTGCTTCTCGGGCCTTCCAACTTGGACTGGACCACACTTACTGGCATCCAAGGGTCTCCAGCTTGCATATGGCATGTTGTGGGACTTCTCAGCTTTTATTATCATGTAAGCCAATTCCCCTAATAAATCCTCTGTCTATCCATCCATCCATCTGTCTATCACCTATTCTATTGGTTCTTTTTCTCCAGAGGACCCTAATATGCCCTGCATCTAGGTGCTTAATAAATATTCGTTGAAAACATAATTTAAGTATTTGTCTAAATATTTGGTGGGTGGAGTCTCTACTTTTATCAGATGGAACCACACTGATTGGATGTGTAGTTTCTCTTTTTCTCTGAACTCTGATTTTCAGCCTTTGCTGATGGCTTTGCTTTCCTTACCTGCACCACAAATGTTGTTGAGCCCTGGGATCTAGTTCTAGACCTCTCCTCTCATCTCCTGTCTCCCTAGGCAATCTCCCCCAATTCCACTTTTTAATTGTTCCCTCTATACTGATGGCACCTGAGCCAGTCTCTCTTCTGACTCTCTTCTTTCCTTCCTTTTCTCTCTCCCTTCCTTCCTCAAACATTTAAGAGTTCTTATCATATAATTCTCTAATAAAATTTAATTAATTATTTATTTTTGTGGCACTGGGGATTGAACCCAGGCAGGGCCTTGGGCATGTAAGGCAAGCACTCTACCAACTGAACTATATCCTTAGCCCAATAGAAATCTTCATCTGAATATTGGATAGGGACCTCAAACTTGCCATGTCCCAAACTAAAGTCCTCTTCTCATAACTTCACAACCAATCCATCTAAAACAAACAACATGCTGATATTTTTTCCCCCTTAGTGTGTCTTCTATTGTCTTATGTTGCAATGTTGACGTCATCTGCTCAGGTCCCTACACTGGGAATCAACCAACTAATCTACCTTCCTTTCTTTCTCTTTCTTTTTTCCCCCCTTTTTACTGGGGATTGAACTCAGGGGCTCTTAACCACTTAGCCACATCCCCAACCTCTTTTCTATATTTTATTTAGAGACAGGGTCTCGCTGAATTGCTTAGGGCTTCACTAAGTTACCAAGGCTGGCTTTGAATTTGTGATCCTCCTGCCTCAGCCTCTAGTTTCTGGGATTACAGGTGAGTGCACCATGCCCAGCACCCTTTTTCTTTACAGTACTGGGGAATCAAACCCAGGGCCTCACATGCTAGGTAAGGGCTCTATCACTGAGCTATACTCCCAAACCTGCTCTGGACATCTTGACATCATTTTTCATTCTTCCCTCCCTAAATTACCTAATATACATTCCCCTAAATCTGCCTTCTCCCTTCCATCTCTGCAGCTACTGACTTGGTTCCAGGCCTTAAGTTAGTAGCTACTGTGGTTGTTCTGACTTTGAACAACCACAGTAGCTACTAACTTTGTTCTCCACTAGTATCCTCAACATGACCAACACAGTATTGTTCTGACAGTTTCCTGCTTAAATGTTATTACCAGCTCCCTTGCAAACTCCACAGCATGGCAGTTTCCTTCTCAGTAATATAAACAGGATTTCATAAGATAATAGACGTCTGGAGCTTTGCAGAGACTCAGAAAATAATCACGGATATGATTCTACCTGGAACTTGTTCTGCTTGGACCCTTCCCCCATCAAGAGTATCTCCCACCTGGAAAGTTGCGGCAGCCTCCAGCAGAGCAGCCCCTCACCCAACGGCCCTCATTCACGGACACTGTCCAGGTCTGAAGCTTGTCAGACTCCAGGGCATCAGCTGTGAGGTTGCAAATCTCCAGCTTTGTAAAATGGTAGATGAAATCCTCATATGACATCCTGATGGGTTGAAAGAAGAAATATCCATATAAGAATAGGTCAGAAGAGGCTGGGAATGGGAAGACTCCAGGCTGACACAGGACAATAAATTAGTTCAGAGGAACTTGATCAATGTCCCAGAGAAGCCTGCCTTTTCTTTTTAGGGTACAATGTCAGTTTTAATGCGTCTACCCCAAACTATCATCAAGTCTTCTAGTAATGACTCAAACTCATGTATGCTTGATGGAGGAGTTAGATGAAATATTAGTTATCTAAAAGCTTGTCATGTCCCATGTGTCCCTCTACAGCATACCAGGCAGAGTACCAGGCCCAGGGGAAAGAGAACCTTTGGAAAAGGATGAAAAATTAAGCAAACAATTTTAATAGTGACAAGCCCTACAAATAAATGAATCTCAGTCCTGGAGGAACTAAGAGAACCCTGAAGAAAGTTCCCTTTAAGCTGAGACATGAAGGCTGAGTAGAGATGATCTGTGTGAGGGTGAGGGTAGCATTAGGGATCAGGGCAAGTAGAGCTTCCCAGGCTCAGAGGAGAGTGATGTTAAAGCCAAGGAACAAGTGTGGCTGGAACAAGATCTGCATTATGCTGCCCTGGTCCTGGACTCAGTCATCACTGTGACCTGACTGTGGTTACTGTGACCAGAACCTCATTGTTGCTGGCCCTCTAGCTGAAGGAAGAGAACAGAGCCCCAATCACCCAAGAACTGAAATCCGACAGCATCCGACTGCCTAGGGACTGAGGTCTGATATTTGACCTTCCTTCCCTGTCCCTTACCCCTTCTGGGTCCTCTGGGTCCTGGACTCACCAGAACTCTCCATCCTCAGTGACCTGGTGCTGCAGACGGGCCTTCTCATCTTTGTCCACAAAGCTCCAATCCTTCCAACTGGTGGAGAAATGGAGGGATTGTGGAAGGAGAAAGAAGGGAAAGGCCTGAGGTGTGTTGGGATAGGAGATATCAGAGATATAGAAAGTTGAAGTAGCGCCTATCTCCAAATTGTAGCCAATGTGAGCCATGAAAATGCTGGTCTGACCTGTCACCCCCAGTGAAAAACTATAATTTCTTCCTGCTATCTTCAAGATGAAGACCAAACTCTTTAAAGAGTATATGAACTGTAGCCTTCTCTAGCTGAATATTTTTTCACACTTTAAAGATAAGAGCTAAACTCTTGGGGGGTGGGGGGCTAGGGCTATAGCTCAGTGGAAAACACTTGCCTAGCATATGTGAAACAGTGGATTTGATCCTTAGTATCACATAAAAATAAAATAATTAATCTGTCAAAAAAAAAAAAGAGCTGGCCTCTGCAAATAGACAAACTGAGATTCTCCTTTAATAACAGACCTAGCTGTGTAACCGTGGGCAAGTCATTTAACTCTCATCAGGTTCTGTTTCCTCAACTGCCAAAGGGAAATGATTACATTATCATCTCACAGGCTGAGTAGATGAAATCACGCAATGCTATATAAGAAACCGAGCTACTAAGAAAAAAAACCAAGCATGGAAATATCCTTTTTTTTCCCCTCTCCTGTCAGGAAAACATCCTAGTATCGTGTTTCTGAGGCTGGGAAGTTTTTTACAGACTCTCACTGCAAGTGGGAGGAAAAAAATAAAAAAGCACATTTGTGTTTTAGGCTTACTGAGAAGAATTAAGCTAAATTGGGTTCTAGAAATGCTTAGAGTCCAAAATTACTGAAGGAGAAATGGAGATTCCTGAGGCCAGAAGAAGGAACATGGGCTGGAGGAGTCTCCTTGAGTGACCAAGGGCTGGGTCCCACTTGCCAGCAATGGAGAGATCAGCAGGAAGTGAATGAAGTCTGGACATCAAACTGAGGCTGAAAAGCACAGGCCAGTGGAGTAGACAATGATGGGGTATCGAGGGCCTTTCCAGAGTAGAGAGCCCCATTCATAATCACTCCCTCCAAGCATGTCTACATTTCCCATCCAACCCAAACTAGCCAAGGGCTCCCTCTTTGTGATCCTTACCACATCGATGGTCTCAATTTATTAGTGCATGTCTGTCTGTTTTTTGGATGGGCAAGGCCTGTGTCTCTGTGTTCATTTCTACATCCTCAGACAGTATCACGGGGCCTGGCAGATATTACCAAGGAGTGAGGATTTGTCACATGGACAAATAAAGCAATGCATGTGAATGTTTATAGGAGAAAGGAAGAACATACAGTCAACAACTTATCACAGACTATCAAGAGAGGCGCCTGCTCACAGAATATCTCCAGTGCCTACATCTGTGCCTCCTATTTATAGTTGGTGTTCAACAAACATTTGCTAAAGGAATGAATAACTGAAATAAACAGTTAATTGCTGTGCAATGGGATAAAAGGTGTTAGGTACATAAGCACAGGGCCCCACAGGACCTGGGTTTGGTTCTTAGCTACTGAATCCTGCTATCACCTCCTAAGAATAAAAAGAGAACTCAAGAGGCCACCTGCCATTCAGCAGAGACAACCCTGAACCAGTGGTTGAGTGGGACTGTAGAGGTGTTGTAAATGTTCTGTATCCTTCACATAATAACTTTTCCATATTTTCTATTTTTGATGCCCCTAGTTTATTCCTTTAATTGATAAAAAGTAAAATTCTTTCAGAGGGGATTGTGTACCTTTGTATGGTGACAAAAAGGGAGGGGGAAAAAAGTTTCAGCACTAGGTAAGCATGTTCCAGAAACTGTCACATTTACTTCTTATAACATCCACAAGTGTTTATTGTTTCCATTTTACAGTTAGGACAAAGAGACAAGAAGGGAAATCACTTATCCAGTCCATATCCCTGACTTAAGACTCCGTTCCTGCCTGGGCCTGGCCCAAGCTTTCTGGAAGCCTTCCTTTCCAGTCTACTGACCATCAGCAACTTCTCTGTGTCCCTGGCATCCCTGCTTTACTCCCAGTCCTTCCCTGAAGCCCACATCTGCACCTTCTTCTCTGAATCATGGTCATTGGTTTTGAGGGTGAAAAATACACCCAGCAATCATAGTACTCTCATGGCTCAGTTCCCAGTCCAGCCTTTCCCAGACCCTGTTGCTGTCTTCCATGGGTCCCCTCACTTACCCATCACTCCAAGAGCCATTCCACTCTACCTGGCCCCAGGGGTTCCGCAGCCGCACCAGCTTCACTTTCTCACCTTTGAACAGGGCCTTGAGCAAAGTGAAAAAGTTCTCATGCTGTGGAGCCTATCTAGAAAGGGGACATCTGTCCTTCCCTGAGGGCTGGGATAGGGATGGAGAGATAATCTGTTCTGGGACTATCCTGCCTGTGAAATGTTAGGGTGAGGGGTCAAAACCTTAGGACTGAGTCAGAAGGAGTTAGGGCCTGACTGTTGTCTTACCATCTTCTAAGAAGTGACTTTCCTAGAGAACATCCTAGGCCATTATGAACTTCAGAGGAGGAACAAACATTAGGGTTCTGCACTAGCTTATACACATTAGGTATCTGTGTGACTTTTAAAAAAGCCACCTACTGCCTGAGGAACTACAGACAAATGCCCCCTCCAGTTGGACCATTTAGAAAAAGGTGCCTGTCCTCCAGGTGGCTCCCATGGGCTGAAACAGACAAGAGCCCCTCTCTATCCATCCCTCTGTCTGGGCACAATCTGTCCATCTGTGTGCAATGGACCTGACAAGGTTTCTATCTGTGACATACCAGGAAAATCCAGAATTCCCAGAAGGAACAAAACATTCTAACTGTTTGAACATTAGAGAACAAAAAACAAAACAGGAGACTACCTTTGTAGAACCAAAGTATTAGTTCTATTTGTTCCTTGGAAATTTTGGGAAAATTATCATCTTTAACATTAAAAGAAAAGATAAACTGAGCACCAGGTCCCCTTCTACCAGTTCTCAAAAGCCTCCCCACTTCCCAGGTGCTTTGCTTGTACCTTGAGTGGAATTCCCTGATTTGGGGCAAGCTCTGTGGATAGGGAAGGGGCACAGAAAGCTAAATTCCAACTTTAGGAGGTCAATTCAAGTAGGTCCCCATACCCCACCGAGCCCCAGCTGTCTCACCTCCTCCAGCCCAGTGACGGAATAGGCATGACCCTTGACCAGCCCGCAGGCCATTCTTGTCTCATACTGAACAGGAACAATTGTCTGTGGAGCAATAACCAGGCAGCCTGTTAGGAGTTAGGGGAGCAGAAGTTCTGCTGCCTGGAGAGTAAGTTCATATAAGTCCATTTTCTGGTTTCTGTGAGGACAAGAACTACTTTACTCCCTGAAAGTATGCCTCATGACCAGGAGCAGGGGCCCCACTTGCCCTTTAAGAGCATCAAAAAGACAGCCCCAGAGCAGCTGGTCACTCTGAGAAGGTTCTGCCTGGACTACCAAATAACAAGGTAGACATTGGGATGCAAGGTGGGTGACAGCATTTCTGTTCCTCCTTTATGGCCCCCTTAGGATTCTTCAAAGGAAGAAGGTGGAAATCTGGGTTTGTCCTGGATTTGGGGTTCCTCCTTCCCCTGAGCCCATCCAGGATTAACTGTTCCTAGAAAAGGGGCTCAATGAAACATATGGGTCTAAGCTTTTCTCTTTACATCCCCTCATCTCCTTCACACCCACCTAGCAGATGATATTCAAGAAATCAAAAGTCACGGCATCCAGGAATAGATTTCTTAGGAGATCCCTGTTCAGAAATGAATGTGCTTAAGAGTGCAGGGATAGATGTTCCATGTGCAGAAATATTTGAGTTGTAGCCACAAAGAACCTTGGCAGAAAGGTCGGACTGCCAAGGCCCAATGAATGCTAGATAGACTGCCTAGGTGTCAGCAGGCTTGGAAGCACAGCAGATTCAAGGGGAGATTCCTGGACCCATATTGAGCTTAGTAAATATAATAGCTGCATATTGGGATATTGTGCTTGAGTAAAAAAGTTACAGGAGAATACTTATTGGCATATTAAGAATATAAAAACTAATGAAAAAGCAGGCTACAAAGAAGTATAAAAATATGACAAGATTTTTAAAACAAAAATGTAGATTATATGCATAGAAGAATCCCAGAAGGACATTTATCAAATGTTAAGAATGATTATTTTTAAATGGGGAAAATATAGGTTGAATTTTCCTCTATACTTTTTTGTATGACTCAGTCTTCTTCCATGAACATGTAGAACTTCTGAAAGTATTAGAATGTAAGGCCTATGAGGAAGGAGACTTTGATTTCTTCACTAGATTATTAAACAAAGGGGAGAAAATTTGCTTCATTTGCAGTGGTTGCGAAGGAGAGTCTGACAGCAGCAGGGGAGGGTCATGCAGCTTGTGGGTTGGTCTATTTTGACAGTGGGAGTCATACACACCCGTGTAGGTCTGTCATCTGAGCCTCTGGGGTCGAGGTCTGAGTCCCTGAGCAGCGAATTATCCATATTCCTCACCATCCGTGCAATCAACTCCCCCATGTTCAGAGCAGAAGGAGAGGTTCCATAGGTCATGTTTGTGCCATCCTGAGGCCCGCCAAGAGTGTGGGGGACAACCCAGGAGAGGGGAGAGAACAAACAAAGGAGGGTGGAAAGGGAAGGATATAGAAATAAGGGAGGGGACAGACAAAGGAAAAGAGGAGAGATCAACAGAGCATGAATAGAGAAAAGATGGAGAAAAGTGATACAGAAAGCAAATGTTCATCTAATTTAGTCAACTTGCCTTCTAAGCCTTTCTATCTTTTGGGAATGTTAGGCAAGAAGGGAGCAGGAATTAATTTGGGCCCCTTCCTCTGAAATGGAAACTACCAAGACTACATTGAATAGCCCTCAGGGAAGTTGTCTCTCCTGAAACTCAGGAGCCCTGGGCATGATCTGACATCTCCTTACCTTACCGTTGGTTCCTGTATCTATCTGTTCATACCACTTTCTTGCACTGAGAGGCTGATCTTGCAGATAAAAACACAAAGCCCATGTTGCAAGCAGGCATTGTGGTCAAGGCCAAATGACTAGGAGGCTTTCTTAAGGAAATGACCGGTGGGCCCAGGCCCATAGTCAAGG
Source organism: Spermophilus citellus (assembly GCF_964194105.1). Classification (NCBI taxonomy): domain Eukaryota; kingdom Metazoa; phylum Chordata; class Mammalia; order Rodentia; family Sciuridae; genus Spermophilus; species Spermophilus citellus. The sequence continues at coordinate 136,567,973 of NC_138185.1, forward strand.
ATGAGGCCAACTTATGGGGCAAGCTTGCACTGAGCAATTCAGACAAGAGAGGCCTCCACGACATAGGCCTCTAAACCTATTTCCACCTAAATTTCAGGGTTTAAAATGTTCTTGCCCAATTTCTTTATTGAAATTTTTCAGGAATAACACTCTTTAAAAATTCCTCACTTTCAAAGTCAAGAATCTGCTTCTGATTCTGAAAACTTTCATTATGTCTCAGATGGAAGCTTGATATTGCCATTAACTGAGTGAAAAGCTTCCCTGCCCTGCAACCCACACCACAGACTTACATCAATGGAGCAGCCCATGAGGGAACCTCTCTCAATGGCTTTCCTCATAATCTTGTACATGTCTCTGGGAGCATCCTTGATCTCAAAAAACTCTGTCACCCCTCCTGTGAAGTCCTCCATGGCTTCTGTGGTGTTCCCACCTTTCAGGGCTTCATAGGAACCATGCAGCCTTGAAGAAAGGACAAAGACCAACCTGGAGTCACAGAGTTCCAAGAAATATGACCAGGTCCCTTTGCCCCCGGAACTTTACTCTTAAAATCCTGCAATATTCTCTCATTTCCCAATAGTTCTATGAACTAATGAAACAATATGACTGTCTTTCTTCACAACAAAGCTGAACTCAAGAGGACACAAAGAGCTAGAAGCACTGGCAGTGGAACCCAGATATTCTATATGCTGAACCTTGAGGTAGGGCTGAGTTAAAGCCAATAGCAGTGGGAGTGGAGCTTCTAAGTTGAGAGACAGTATGGTGTTATTATGAATATGCTACAAGCCCATCTATGAGTTCATAAGATGGAGACAAGTAAAATTGTAGGGTCTGAGCTCTAGAGATACAATGCTCTGACCAATGACTTTCAACACCATCAGGAAGGTAGAATTAAAAGAGTTCACTATGGAAAGCTAAAGCTAAAGGTTTCTTACACAAATCTTCATTTCACCCCTTTTTTTTTCTTGGTGATGCTGGGGATCAAACCCAGGGCCTTGTGCATATGAGGCAAGCACTCTACCAACTGGGCTATATCCCCAGCCCACTCATCTCTTCTCTTAAACTTAGTATTCTTGGAGATGTCTCAGCTGAATTCCCACAATACATATGAACATAAACATATGCATCCTGCTGTGACACTTGGGCTCCCTCGCCTCTCATCTGTCTTACATTCTATAGTATTGCCTTACTTAGCATATGCCTTCTCCAGCAGAGCACTCCAGAACTCATTGCGGTGGTTGGATTTGGTGAAAACCAGTTGATTGTTGTACGTTGGGAGACAGTCATCAACAACCACATCCACCCAGTCTCCGTAGCGCCAGAACTGCACAGAAGCATGAAGCACAGGCTCATATACTCAGATTACCATTAGGACATATGCTTGTTCATCCCATTTTGAGTTTGTGGTGTGTATATCTATTTCTAGTTGTACTGTGACCTTTTTGAGGGCAGGAAATAAGTTATAGACCACTTAATCTCTTCCACAGAGAATAGCCCAATACTGGGTACAGTAGGTACTCAATGTCATGTTAGGATTTGAGATTTTCTTTCTCCAGCCTAAGAGGTCTGGAGCTGCAGCTGAATATGCATATTTTTAGGTGTCCCAGATGATTCTCAATATGTAGCCAAGATTGAGAACTCCTGTGATCAGGGAAGGCGTTGTACTGATACTGATTTATGCATTCCTGGCACACACCCCACCATGCTTTTGGTGGTATTGAGGATTGAATCCAGTGTCATTAAGCTATATCCCCAGCCCTTTTTATTTTTTGTCTTGAGTTTGAGACAGTTCTCGCTAAATTGACTGAGTTCATCTCAAATTTGCAATCTTCCTGCCTTAGCTTCTGGAGTTGCTGAGATAACAGGAGTACACCACCATGCCTGGCTGATTTATGTATTTCTTGATAACAAACTGAAGAAGAATCAAAATGGAAAAGGAAAGTGACTGAAAGTAAACTCTGGCTATAGTAGAAATATTGTTCGATCATTTCATTTCTGGATATCCTTTTTTGAATAAATGAATTTAAACTGAAAAAGGCCAAATGTGTAGTTTAATCTCCCTTCCAATGGTACTTTCTTCCTTATTGAAAAGAAGACAAAAATCTGTCTGGTCTTTGTGTTTATGGCCCTTTAGATATGAGACCCTTTAAATGTCAGAGGGAAACTGGTAGTTTGATGGCACAGGGAAGACATAATTCAGGGCCTGGTTTCCATTCCCATTCAGAAGCCAGCAGGATGCAGAACCTGAAGACAGACACTATCTGAGGCCTTCAGTGCTGAGGTACAAGACAGCAGGCATATCAACTGATATCAGGATACTGAGGAGCCGTCAGAACTGGAGACAGACTCCTCAGAACTCCAGAAAGTACCAGATCCCCACATGCAGAATTCACTTTAGTTCTGGTTCAACACCAGGATTTGGCTCTTGTTACTAAGATGATTTGGACTCAGAATATTTCCAATGGCTGAATGGTTCTAGAATTAAGAGACTTAGTTCTGGACCAAACCAGAATCATGATCCCCAGATTAACTACAAGTTTCTTCCAGGCTCTGGAAGGGGCAAGTGAAACATTTAAAGGGCAGAAAGTAAAAAGAGCTGTAGTTCATGAACCAGGAATTCTGACAGAGCCCAAAGGGGCCTATGGCTTCCCAGAGCTAATGTCTTACGGGCCTACTTGAGAAGGCCTGCTGGCAATAACATGGTAGCCAGCCAGCTGAAGGGCAAAAATAGACCCATTAACAGCAATGTCTTTCTGGCATTCTGGGGTGCAGTGGAAGGTATGTGGGGCCCAGGGGTCAGAGATAAACACCTGCTTTCTCACAGGCTTGAAGCATTTAGGGGTTGCTGCCCACTGCTATGGCTGGGTGGGTGGAAAGAACCTTTTATGAAGCTGGAAGTGGTGGGGGCTACAGCTGGCCCTCTTACCATACTCTCATAACCTCACCTGGAAGTGGAAGATTCCCGCATAGTTTTCCGTGAAACTTTGATCGTGGGGTATAACTCGGAAAAGGAGACGCTCATTTAGGGTCAGACAGGCAATGGCTGCAAGAAACCAGCAGTCCCCTGCAGGCAAAAACATGACACAGTTTTCATGTGGGATCTATTTGTCCCTCCAGGGAAAAGAAGACCCCATCCCAGCCAGATGCTCTGTTTTGCTGAAGAATGGAGAGTCACATGGTGCCTCCTTTCCTGCTTCCAGATCAGACCTTATGGAAGTGTCAAATCAGGCAAGGAGCATTTGACAAGAACTCCTTGACAATATGATCAACAGAGCAACTTACTTTGGGTGTTTTTCTAAAGGCTGTAAGCAATTCCTCCTTTTGAAAAACAAACTGACTTCTATTTTGGACCTCAATAGAGGCAGAGCAATAGATGATCATAACTAGATTGGTTTTTGTTTGGGTTTGTTTGGTTTTTTTGGTACCAGGTATTGAACCCAGGGGCACTCTTAACAACTGAGCCAAATCCCCAGCCCCTTTTATGTTTTATTTTGATACGGGGTCTTGTAAGTTGCATAGGGCCTCACAAAGTTGCTGAGGCTGGCTTTGAACTTGTGAGCCTCCTGTCTCAGCCTCCTGGCTGTTGGGATTATAGATGTGCACCACTGCACCTGGCTGGGTTATTTTTCTTGGTAGGAAATTTTCCCTGCTTTGTACCTTTACATCAGAGCCCATTTTCCTTTTCTGACCTCAGTGAAGACTAAGTGCCAGTATGTTGAGAGCCACAGACAAGTCAAGATGGCGCCTGGCACTTTGCCAAGAGGAGTGGTTTGAGAAGTAACGCCAGCGAGCCATTAAGATGATAGAGATTCCTTAATGACTGACTGCTGTGTCTAGATAATGTCAATGAAGTTAAGCTATGTGTAATCATTAAGATGATGAGGATTCCTTATTGGTTGACTGCTGTATCTAGTTTATGTTAATTAAGTTAAACTATGTGTAATTAGTTGTGTATATATACTTCTCTGTAATAAAGTGGCTCCCGCTGTATCAACCTTCACAAGTTGCTTGTCACCCCCCTCCCCCTTACTTTGCCCAGCCAGACTGTGGCACCAGTAAACCATCAGCTAAGCAGATTTGTATCATAAGAAAGGCCAGCTAGGCAGCTGCCCTGGAGTCAGTATACAGGCACACTAAGACATTGCTGGCAGTGAAATGAGTTGGTGACATTTTCTTCTTTTCCAAATCTCCTTTCTGGAAAGGTACTATATGTAGTGAGATGACCCTGTGTGTGTGTGTGTGTGTGTGTGTGTGTGTGTGTGTGTGTGTGTGCGCGCGCCCGCGGGGACACCCGAGTGACATACCTGTTGTTCTCACAGTCCTAAAACTGCCTTCTAGGGAGGACAGGCTAAGTTAACTGCAACACTGAGAGTATAGGGGAGGCTGAGAGTTGCCCACAGCCACTTTTATTCTCCCTTCCCCCTGGAGCAGCCACTCTGTCCTTGGAAACAGGGCATAGGTGTCTTGAAGGGCTGAGATCGTTGGCCTGCTGGGTGCTCTGCAGGCAGCGAATCAGGTGCAGGAGAGCGGACATCTCATTCCTCCTCAGCTTCTCCCTCAGGAGCCAAATAAGCCAAATTATTTTCATTTGGCCTCGGATGCCCTTTTCTCTCAAGTTTTAAATTGTACCTGTTGATGTCCTCTCTAATCTTACTTAACAGAGCTTGTCTGTAGTACACGTCAAAGGTAATACTTCCTGAACAAAAGGCTGAGAGAGGAGGGTCTGATGGAACAGCCAAGCTAGCAAAGAGAAAACTAAATATTCCTTCGTATTACAAATGTCATTTTTGTTAAAAGATTCCTTTAATATGGATCTGTTCTTGGGCAACTTAAACAAGAGTTCCAGTTACAAGCACTATTTTTGGTAATACAGTTTTTGGGGTGTGTGTGTAAGAATTCTTCATGCTCCAGCGGCATGCTTGGTACACAGATAGCTACAGAGTTATTTTCTAAAGAAGGGGGTGCAGCTAGAAGCAGAGCTCTGGTTCTTGCTGAATGGGGTGTGTTGATGTCTTTGCGACTCTAAAAAGGGAAGCTGTAGCATGCAGCACACCTCCTGTGACACAAGGCAAAGCACTAATGAGAAATGGGGCAGGATACACAATAATCACCATGAGTCAATGAGCAAAAATTAATTGCTATAAAATTCTTCCAAAAATGCATTAAAAGCAAAAACACATTTTTGTCCCTTTACCTCCTAGAAAGGAACCACACCTTTTAGTAACCTCTGGATCATCTGGCAAGATATGGCTGGAGGGCCTACCTAGATCTCCTTGACAGATGTCGGTCCTATTGGCTCCACCAATGATAAATCTGGGATTCTCACAAATTTCCTGGGAAACAAAAGAGAAACGACCAGGTAAAACTAATAGTAGTAGCTATTATTTGTTGAGTCCTGGCATTTAGTGTTGATTGGCACCCTGTATCAGGAGCTTTATACCCATCTCTCATTTAAGTCTCCAAAAAAAAGAGTCCTGTGAATTGGATACCATCTTGTTATTTTTCAGATAAGAAAACAGAGGCTCTGAGAGGTTAAGAAACTTGTCCAAGGATACACAGATAGTAAGTGCTAAAAGCCAGCTGCATGCCTCCTTTTCATTATCCTATAGTGCTCCTCAAACTGTCATACTATTTGAGTAAGGATGCACCTTGAGAAGGCTGTGTCATTTCTGCTTTAACAAAGTGACAACAGAAAGCACAGTTCTTGCTCTTCCTAAACAAGAAGGAATGCCAGAAGGAAAATAAAGTTCTTTCTCTCCAAGATAATGATAACATAGATATTTAAAGTTAGTGTATGTCCCTACTTCCATGGACTCAAATGCTGGGGAAGCAGAGAGTAGACTTGGTATAAGCCTCACCAGCCTCCCGGTCCGTTGGAGGGGGCAAGTCTTTATTCAAGTCCATCCAATAAAGCACCAGTGGCTCCAGCAGTTTTAAGTTCAGGTAATAGGTTAGTGTTTAGCCCAACAGAGGTCAACAGAGGGCGCTCTTGGTTTGTATGAAGACTTCAAGTTTGGTTTTTTTTGTTTTTGTTTTTTTGCTAGTGGTCGAGAATTTTGTTTACTTTAAAAAATAATTATAGATACAGTGTTTTGGTTTTAACACTTTTCTTCACAGCTTTGAGAATCCTTGCTATTCCTGTGACACCCTCTCTGCCTCCTCTCTTTTCCCAACAACCCAATATATCCCAAGTGAGCTAAAGCTCCTGGCACTCAGGGATGGAAAGTCTTGCTTACAGCACATTACAGCCCTCTTCCTATCGCATTAAAACTCTGAATGCAGTGGAAGGATAAACCACTACCAATAATTTTTTAAACAATTACCTATATTTGGAGAGAGGGAATAGGTGCAAGGAATTGGGACAAATAAAACTTTGAACATAACCATTTGAAAATAGGTTTGAGAGCTGGGGTTGAGGCTCAGAGGTAGGGTGCTCGCCTAGCATGTGTGAGGCACTGGGTTCGATCCTCAGCACCACATAGAAATAAAGATATTGTGTCCACCTATAATTAAAAAATAAATATTAAAAAGAAAATAATTTTGACAAAAAGCATGTAAGGTTTTATATAATTAAAAGCTAAAATTAAAGAGGAATCATATAAAGCAATCTGTAAAAGCTGAAAGCAAACTGAAGCAAAGGAAGCTAACTGTACATCAAGTCAGGGACATAAAATGAGTTATTTCAAGTGACTTAAAATATAGCTTTTTGACTATCCCTTTGGGAATATTGCCTAAGAACAAACCCAAAACCATAAGAAATAAGAACAAATAATAATATCCTTATTTTAAAACTGACATGTGACATGTATACAATAAGATAAAGCAGATAAGAACTTATACTAATGTAATTAGCATAAAAAATGTAAAATTATAAAATAACTAAAAAAACTGCAGTGTTCAAATTGAGTTGCATATTTAACTCATGAATTACAAAGAAGGAAAGCAAAGCAAAGGTGAATACTGAAACTATAATTCAAAAATCTTCCTCTAAATAAAAGAATATATTTGATACTGCATATTTGAAATAACAAATGGAATACTAAGAATATCAACACAGAATGACATGAAGGTATATTCTAACACATTACTGGACTTCAAAGAAAAGGAGGGGAAAGTCTTTGGGCATGTAGGAAAAAATAAGTGACTTATAAGGGGAAAATCTTCTATTATCAGACTTTTCAGTAACATTTTTTTTTTTTTTTTTTTGTGGTGCTGGGGATTAAACCCAGGGCCTTGAAGCACTCTACCAACTGAGCTATAGCCCCAGCCCTCAGTAACAATTCTTTATGTCAGAAAAAAGTGAAGCAATATATTTAGGATCATCAAAGAAGGGAAATGTGAACCAAGAATTTATTTATAGTATAACTTTGTTTCAAGTATAAAGGGTATGGACAAACAATCCCAATATGTACGAATTCAGGGAATATTGTTCTCATTAGTTCTTCCTAAGGAATATACTCGAGATAAGCTACAGACAATAAGAAGAACTTGAAAAACATCAACATGGGTAGGGTGAGCACTTAATATAATACAGCTATTTACAGAATTAAAACTAAATGATGCTTAGCCAGGTATTGTGATTGCTTGGAGGCCGAAGCAAGAGGATTGTAAATTTGGTTTTAACACTTGTTGAAGACCCAGTCTCAAAAATATAATTTTAAAGAAAGAGCTGAGGAGAACGGGCTTCCGCAATCACTCCTTCTCTCCCGAACTGCCATTTCTGACATTCAGCTCTGGACTTTGCTCTCAATTTGCTCTGGAGTCCCAGGTTGCTCTGCAGTAAGGGGCTGAAGATCCCTAGTAAGCTAGACTGGCTCCTGAGCACCAGGAAATGAACACTACTCCCTCACCTTGGCATTGCATCACCTCAATTTTAAGTCATGATATTTCACATGACTGGCCAGGAGTTGAAGAAGGACAGAGAACTCAAGAGACTTAATGTGGAAATATATGCAGAATCTGAAATGTTACTTAGAACTTTGAGAACCAGAGTGGCGCCAATCAGATGAACCAGCAGCTCAAGATTCCATGTCCAGAGCCAGGAGGTCACAAGAAAAAACTCAGCCCAGGAAACACTGGGTTCAACATATATATGCTATAATCCTGATTCATCACCTCCAAAATGCAACTCTATTAAGCCCCACTACATGATGCTTTGCCATACAGGATCACATAGTCACAAACAATTTTTTAAATGACTCCAAGGAAAATTAATCCAATGTTGGAATTCCTTTTCTCTCTAAATATTAACGAAGATAAAATTGTAAACAGATATAAATCTTAAAAAACAACAACAACAACAACAAAAACTAAAAGAATCAATGAACACAACTTTCTTTTTCCTTTCCAATGTGAAAAGGAGTCTCCAGGGTTTTTTTTTTTTTTTTTTTTTTTTTATCTTTCAGCCTGGCTCCTTCCCGCCTTTTCTGAACACTTGGTCATTGACCTTACTTCCATCAGCAATGGCTGCTGGCAATTGTGAAAGTCTGCGCTGCTCTAGGAAGGTTGGAGAACTCACTTCATGCTTTGTGCTCCTCCCTTTTTGGATCCCTGAGACAAATTCTCTGTCACTCAACCACCTTACCCTTCCCATCCTGACTCTTTGAAATCTTAATGGGAAAAGTCTGGTAAATAAAATTCTTTATCTTGATACAGCTGAAAGAAAGCAAGAAAGAAAGCAAGAAAGCAAGCAAGAAAGAAAGAGCTGAGGTTGAGTTCAATGATACAGCACTTGCCTAGAATGTGCAAGGGCCTGGGTTCCATTCCCAATGCCAGGGTGCAGGTAGCGGGTTGGGACCTAAGTGGTGGTTAAAAGAGAAAATATATAGTATGTAATGTATTACCTGTAATGTTCAGGCAATGCACAAGTACTTAAAACTATTTCACATAGGAGAAGAAAGAATGAAAAAAATCTGTTTTCAGGAAATTATTTGTGGGGATATTATTAATATTGTTATTTAGACAAACAAAAGTTGAGGGAATTCATTGCCAGCAGACTTGCCTTGCAAGAAACAATAAAAGAAATTCATCAAGGAAACAAAAAAGTGATATAAAAAACTTGAACCCAATAAAAGAAGAAAGCATGTAGGAGAAGGTATAAAAATAAAACCTTTCATTTTTCTTATTGTATATTAATTTCAGTCAAAGCAGACTCCAAAATTGAAAATTATCAGAGAGAAAGAGGGCCTTATGTAATGATAAAAACATTGTGGTGGAGGGGGTGGCACATGCCTATAATTCCAGAGACTCAGGAGGCTGAGGCAGAGGCCAGTCTTAGCAACTTAGTGCAATCTTGACTTGAAATAAAAAATTTTAAAAAGGCTGGGGATGTAGTTCAATGGTTGAGCTCTAATAATATAGACAGACAGACAGACAGACAGACACACACACACACACACACACAATTTTCCAAAAAGACATAATTCTATTTGTGTGTGCACCCAACAACAGGGTATCAAAGTACATGAGATAAAAAGTGATAGAACTAAAGGAGAAATAGATAAATCCAATATTATAGTTGGAGAGTTCACCATCTCTTTTTTAATAATTAAAGGCCAAGTGGGCAGAAAATCAGTAAGGATACAGTTGGCCTGAACAACATGATCAATCAACTTGATTGAATTGACTTTAATAGAATATTCTACCCCCAAATGGAGGAATAAGCAGTCTTCTCAAATTTCTCTGTCACAAGTCATTTAGGCAGATCACACTGTGGGTCATCAAATATACCTTAACAGATGTAAAAGAACAGAAATCATACAAACTATTTTCTCAGACCATAGTGGAAATGGAACAAAATAAATAACAAAAAGACAGCTGAAATTATTTGGAAATGAAACAAACATTTCTAAATAACACATGGGTCAAAGAAGAAATTTCAAAGGAAGATTTTTAGAACTAAATGACAATGACAATTAGGGGCTGGGGTTGTGGCTCATTGGTAGAGTGCTTGACTGGCACATGTGAGGCACTAGGTTCGATCCTAAGTATCACATAGAAATAAATAAGTAAATGTACTGTGTCCATCTACAACTAAAAAAAATCTATTTTTTAATTAAAAAAAGAACTATATGACAACTAAATATAGCATCATAATTTGTGGGATGAAGCAAAAGCAATGCTTGGAGGGAAATTTATGGCATTTAATGCATATATAAGAAAGTAGAATATAAAATTAATAACATTCAACCCAAGAAAAGGAGAAATTTAAGCCTAAAGTGAGAAGAAGAAAATAAATTAAAAACTAGAGCAGAAATCAGTGAAATAAAAAAAGTTAATGAAAACAACTATTTTTTTTTGGAAGGAGCAAGAAAACTGATGAAACTCTACCATATTTAACAAGAAAAAAGAGAAAACATAAATTACTAATAGAAAAAATAGAGACATCACAACTGATTCCATGGACATTATAGGAATCCTTCAGGCATTCCCATATGCTTAATTTGATAATTTAGATGATATGGATACATGTTTTGAAAGATACAAACTACCAAAACTCACATAAGGAGAAATAGATCATATGAATAGAGGTATACCTCTCAAAGAGTCAATAACTAGTAACTCCCCCAAATGAAAAGACCTAGATGACTTCACTGGTGAATTCTACTAAATATTTAAGGAAGAAATGGTACCAATTCTCCACAAATTTTCCATAAAATAGAAGCAGAAGGATCACTTTTTATGACTCATTTGATGAAGCCAGCATTATCCTAACATGAAGCCAGAAAAAGATATTACAAAAAAAGAAAAACTACAGACCAATATGTGGTATGAACATAAAAAATACCCTGATCAAAATAATAGCATCTTGGGGTTGGGTTTGTGGCTCAACAGCAGAGTGCTTGCCTACCATGTGTGAGGCACTGAGTTCAATTCTCAGTACCACATATAAATGAATAAAAAAAAAGGGTCCATAAACAACTAAAAAAATTAAAAGAAATAAAAAAATATTAGCATCTCAAATATAATAATGTATAAATAGAGTTAGATACCTTAAGTAGGATTTATTCTAGTTATGCATGGCTGATTTAATATTCAAGACTCAATGTAATATACCACATCAACAGGCTAAGAAGAAAAAGTCCTATGATCATATTGATTGTTGCAGAAAAAATATTTGACAAACCTCAACACTTGTTTAAATCAAAACCCCACAACTCTTACCCAAGTAGGAATAGAGGAGAACTTCCGTGACTTGTCAAAGAACATCCACTTTGCAAAGAACAACTAAAACTTCATACCTAAAAGTGAGACACTGGATGCTTTTTCCCCAAGATCAGGAACAAAGCAAGATGTACCCTTTTACCACTCCTATTCAACATCATACTGGATGTTCTAAGTAGAATAAGGAAATGAAAGATGCAAAGATTAAAATAAAAAATAAACAAACTGCCTTTATTCAGATTACATTGTCTATATAAAAAATCCCAAATGAATGACAAAAACAACAACAAAAGAAAACCCACTGAGAACTAATAAGCAAGTGTAGCAATTCCATTTACATGACCACACATTAGGTGTAAGTCGATATGAACTCATGTTTAGCTTTATATAGGCACAGGTGGTTATACAGAAAAATATTTATGGATAAGTGTATATGCATGCATTAGTACACACACACTTATCTTTATCAGCTGAGAGTCAGACAGTAGCAAAGAACAAAACTAGCAATCAGATTCTGGTTTCTAATACCATTTACAATAAAAGAAACCAGTGTTTGCAAGTGCTTAAAAATAAAACCTCACAACAAAAGGGTATATGAAATAGACACAGGGGCCAACTGACAACTCCCAGTGATCACAGCTGAACAATGAGCAACAAAATAAGGCAGTATTAGATCAGAACCCAAAAAGAAAAGTAAATATCCATGAGTCTAAACTGATATAAATAAGTGATTGAACAAGTTAATGAAGAGAAAAGACAAAGCTCTCATGCAGAATTATTCCCAGTTATTTACATAGGGTCCTCTGCACTCAAGCAGGCAGAGCATAACTCCCATTTGTTATGGATTTATGCTTTGGGTCTTGCTTCTGAAGAGTACGGTAAGGAAAGGGAGAGGGGAATAGGAGCTTTGCAGTAGAGAAAGCTGACAAAGTTACTTCAGTCATGTTAAAGCTCAACATCAACAATGATGAGGTGTGTTTACAGTCTTGCCCTTGATAGATACCTAATGAAATGAGGTATCTCTTTACTTCTGCGTGCCTCCTCCCCCAAACCCATAAATCCAATCAGGAGAAAAACAGCAGAGAAATGCCATTTGACGGGTATTTTACACAATACCTGACCAGTACTCTTTAAAACTGTAAAGATACAGAAACAAAGAAAGCTTGAGAGATTGAGATAAACAATAGGAGCTAAGAAGACAGCACAACCAAGTATAAAGTGTCTTGGACAGAATTTCCAAATAGAAAAAGATAGCATGTAAAAACGAAGGAAATCTGAACAAAGCATGGCCTTCAGTTCTAAAAATAGGTACATTCATTACAATTAATAGATCAATAATGACCTTACTACTCTAAGATGTTAATAGAGAAAACTGGGTGCAAGGTACAGTGGCCCCTGCTTATCCACAGGAAATATTTTCTAAGACCCCTAGTGTATGCCCAAAACTTTGTATAGTACCAAACCCTAAATATACTGTTTTTCCCTATACATACACACCTATGATAAAGTTTAATTTATAAAGTAGGCAATTAAGAGAATGATAGTAACTAACAATAAAACAGAATAATTATAATAATATACTGAAATGAAAGTTATTTAACTTAAGAATTGTTTATTTCTGGAATTTTCCATTTAATAATTTCAGACCACAGTTGACTACAGGTAACTGAAATCTTAGAAAGCAAAATTGAAGATAAGGGGAAATACTGTATATGGAAACTGTACTTTCTCCACAATTTTTCTGTAAGTCTAAAATTGTTCTAAATTTAAAGTTTATTTTAATAAGACATTAAAACACATCAAATATTTTTTCATACATTCAAATGAATTCATCTGCTGGGTTGCACACATACACACTGCCTCAGAGCCCCCTACTTTAGAGTTTTTTGTCTGCTCTAAATGCAGGGAACCCTTCTGGGGTTTTAGGCACCTCTTTTCAGGAAGAACAGCTTTGCCCAATATGCCCCTAAAGCACTTTGATCTACTCCCACTGACACAAATGGTCTCTTCAGTTGCCCCACAATTGGGTAGTCAGGAGCAAACTGCTTCACCCTGGAAGGAGTCTGGCTGGTCAACATGGATCTTGCCATTTAAAGAGAAGTGACACCTCACTAACAAGCCAGGCTTAGATGAAAAGTTAAAGGCGGCCAGTCTCTAGCCTCCAGTTTTTTGTTTTTTTACTGTTCAAAACCTTGCATAGAATTCTCCCTGAAACTGTGAGCCTCAAACTCTTAACTAGTCCACTCTCCCAGCCCTGAATTCCTGCTCTCCAGAAGAGCCAGGATGGTCAATTATAGCTTAAAATCTTACTGTGAATTTAAGACAATGTATTAGGTATTAGCTCTCTTTAAAAAATTGTAATCTCAAAAGAAAGAAAAAAAATTTTTAATTAAAATATATACAGTCTCAGGAACCTATAAAGTATTATAATACTCTCTAGTTCAAGAATAGAAAAATAACACCTCCAGGTTTAGGAGGAAGCAGGACGGTATTTGGGGACACACAGGTAAGGAAAGTCTTCATAAGCCACTTGCTCAGAGGGGCTTGGGGTCCATGGCCCTGGGTTCTGGACCACTTGACCTCCTGTTCCCTAAGAGTTATCTCCTGAACCCATGTTCCTTTCATCCCTACCTTTGGTCTTTTCCACATGATGGCCTTCATCTTGGTTTTCTGGCTCAGCTCATGAGAGCCCAGAGCCTGTACACCTGCTGGGAAGACACGGTCTTCAAAGAGGCACTTCTGAGCCAGACACCGTTGTTTGAGAACGACAAAATCCTGCCCCTCAAATTTGAGGGGCTGTGCTACAGTGCCCTCACCATTTCTCCTGTCCCTTTCTCGGATCACACGATCACAGAAGAATCCTGGCAGCAGGTAAGGCATGGTGACCACTCAGGGAGTGGAACTGGGCCTTAACTGCGGCCTCTCTCCCACTGCGCCCTCAGCCCAGGCCTAATCCTCTCCTGAATAGTCCAGAGCCTATATAGCTCCTCCACCCTCAGCAGCGCGATGCAAATGAACACAGCCCAGAGAAAGGCTGTGATCAGAGTCAGCAGCTTTGGCTGGAGGCCCCTGAGCCCACGGTCTAGGGGCAACACCATGCGAGTCACAGAGGGAGCCAGGGATGGGAAACAGCTAGCCAGAGATAGCCCCAGGACAGACTACAGTGGCTTGTAGATCTTATGGGTATCACCAACAGCCTTGCTGAGACTCTTTCTTTAAAAAAAGAAAATATAGTTACAAAGAGGCTCACCCTGCCTCAGCAAAAGGCATTCATGCCTTTGACGCTGGCGGTCAATGGGATATAGCATGGGGCCTTCTAAACATGCTGTATACACTAATCCTATACAGGCTGCTGAATGCATAGGAGGAATCTGCTTCAAGCCATTGTCTGAGGGTAATGAAGCCTCCATTCTCCTGATGTCCCTGCCCCACCCCACTCCCAAAGAACTTGACTAGCCATGTAGGGATCTAATCTGTGAGAAGGATCCAGAGAGGAGGTCAATGGACCTCAGATGAAAGTCTGTTAGAGAACAGACATCCACTGATGCAAATTCAAATTCAGGACCCATGGGGCAAGAACATGGTGGATGGGGAAGGCAAATAAACATGGGTTGGAATTATATTCCTAAGAAAGCTTGGCTTTTTCTAAGTATCACCATGCTTAATTGGACAATGCTAATGTGAGCACAGGAAGTTGAAGTAGACGGAAACTGAGGTCTGGCAGGATGCCCACTTGATGGTGCCCAGTCTGCTTGTCTGCTCATTAATCCCCATTGGTCTTCTTCTGCTCTGTGCTTCTCAATGGTAGTCTTTGAACAACCAGCATCAGAATCACCTGTGATGCCAATTTGAAATGCAGATTCTCAGGGCCCATCTTCAGAATTTGAATCCCTCAGGTAATAAGATAGGGGTCTGAGACTCTGCATTTTAAATAGGCTCATTAGGAGATTCTATGTCCATTAAAGTTTGAAACCATGATTTTAGCATTACAGGGTTATAGAATAGCTCAAAATAATTTGTGAGGTCAGTTCTTTTAAGAAACAATTTAATTTTTAGGGCTGGGGATATTAGCTCAGCAGTAGAGAGCTTACCTGACATGCACAAAGACCTAGATTTGATCCCAAGTGCTGCAAAAACAAAACTAAATAAAAAATAATTTTTATTCAATTCATACATGAACAGAGACTTAAATTACCAAATAATAAAAAAGAACACAGAACTAGCAGTCTTTTGCCCTTCTTTTTCCATTGCTAAATCCTTCTCCACAAAGGAAATCATATTTAATTCTAATTTTAGATTTCAGCTATTGCAATTTCTAAGCTCAATAGTTAACATTTTGCCACCTTGGTTTACTTACCTGTGTATTTGTATTTATTGATTTTGTTTCTTTTGCCGAACCATATGAAAGAATAATTGCAGTTATCATGACACTTTTCATCTATGAATATTTAGGATTATTCTTAGAATATAGCAGGCATCTTCTAAGGACAAGAACATCCTCCTACTAACCACAATACCATTACCATGAAATTCAAAATTATTCTGTGATATTTTCCAAGATAAATCCAAATCCATTTGTTAATTTTTTCAGTTGTTCCTGCAATGCCTTTTATTGCTCCCCGCCCCACCTACTGAGGGATGGACCCCCAGGGCCACTCTACCACTGAGCTACACCCCTAGTCCTTTTTATTTTTTGAGACAGGGTCTCTTTAAGTTGCTGAGGCTTGCTTGAAACTTGTGATACTCCTGTCTTAGTCTCCTAAATCACTGGGATTATATGTATGTGCCACTGTGACCAGTTTGTCCAGTTTTAAAATTGTTTTTTTAGGAATTATTTTTGTGTGTGTTATTGGGGATTGAACCCATTGTCTCTCTTTTTTTTTTTGAACCCATTGTCTCTTTATCATTGAGCTAAAAAAAATTATTTTTGAGACAGGGTCTCACTAAATTGCTGAGGTTGGCCTTGAACTTACAGTCCTCCAGTTTTAGCTTCTTGAGTCTCTGGGATTATAGATGTGTGCTACTATGCCTGGCCTGATTTTGCTTTTTTTGTTTTTGTGTTTTGTTTGGTATCAGGGATTGAACCCAGGAGCACTTACCCATGAGCCACATCCCCAGCTCATTTTATTTTTTATTTTGAGACAGGATCTTGCTAAATTGCTTAGTGCCTTGCTAAATTGCTGAGGCTGGCTTTGAACCTGCAGTCCTCCCATCTCAGCCTCCTGAGTCTCTGGGATTACAGAGGGCATGGCCAGCATTTTTTGGGGGGTGGGTACCAGGGATTGAACTCAGAGGTTCTTGAACACTAAGCCACATCCCCAGCCCTACTTTGTATTTCATTTAGAGACAGGTCTCACTGAGATGCTTAGTGCCTCAATGTTGCTGAAGTTGGCTTTGAACTTGCTATCCTCCTGCCTCAGCCTTCGAAGTCCTACGCCACCACACCCAGCTCTGGCCAGCTTTTGTATTTTGAACCAGAATCTAAATAAAGCTCAGATTTTAAACTTTAATAATTAAATAGTTGGATCAGGTGCTGTTGAAGTAAGAATTAATGAACCAGAAGATAAGTCAAAAGGAATCACCTAGAATACCACATAAAGAATGGAAGAAATAGGAAACTGAAAAAAAGGAGAAGGAAGAGAACATGATGTCATTAAGATATATGCAGGATAGAGCAAGGCAAATTCAGCTTTGCATCTAATTTGAGTTCCAGAAAAAGATAATAGGAAGTACGCAGAGGATAACAATCTAGGAGCTTTTTACAATTGGTCAATAATTCCAATCTTCAGATTCAGGTATTACAATGAATCTTAAGTAAGAAAGATATAAAGAAATGCCACAACATAGTGGAGTTGTAGTATACTATAGAGAGAAGATCTTGGCCTCATGTGTGGAATCTAGGAAGGCATGAAAGCAACAGGGAGGCTACTAGAGAAGAGGAAGGGGATCAAAAGGAAAGGAGAGGAAAGGGCAGAGGAAGACAATGGGGCTGGATATGATCAAAGCATGTTATTTTCATGTAAAATATACCACAATGAAACTCATTCTGTGTAATTAAAATGCACTAATTTAAAAAAGGAACTTCTAAACAATACACTCCAGGAAAAAGGAAAATTATTTTGGAAAGAAAATTTTAAGACATAAGAAAGAATGGTAAGCAAAGAAATTGGCAAACATTAAACCTAAGCAAATTTGACTGGATTAAAATTTATAATTTCTCATGTTTGGCATGTTGCTCAGGAAAATAGCAATTAAAGCGCTCTGTGGTCATCATTGGTTTCAGACTTTGTTAAAACAAAGTATGCATGTTAACATTTTTAGGGACACCATTGGATTGGAGGATTTCTGATGCACAGACTAGGTTTGGTTTCTCTGAAGTTCAGCTCCCTCTCTCTAATCATTCACTGGCATGGAATAATTGTTATTTAGTGCCAATGTAGGATTTTTTCTTTTCAGCGTTGAGTATCCCAGGCCGAGTCACCCCTCTGACTGGGAATCTACACAGGATGTGTTCATTTTAGAGGCAATGGGACACAGCAGAGAGCTCACAACAGCAGTAGACCTTCCCATGTTGGCAGAAAGCTTCCATCTTAACTGTGCTGATGTGATGCCAAGTGTGACTAGTTTTCCGTAATTCTGAGCAAGACCACAGATAATCATAAAAGTACCTCCAGTACCGATTTGGGGGTTACAAATGAATTTTATCGAGCATGCAAATTGTAAATACGGAATCTGCAAATAATGAGCATTAACTGTATGGATCATAGCAATAATATCCCCAGTGCATACCTCTGGAAAAAAGAGGAATTTTGTGACTATTTGATCTGAAGCAACTAAAGGAGGGATGACATAATTACAAACAGGGAGGACTGCTGTATAGAGGAATCAGCTGATTCTTTTTCACTGTCTTCTGGGTCTGAGCCAGATGTGCTACATTTTCCATCTGAAGAGTTCTGGCTAGAAATAAAGATGACCTTTCCCTAAGAGTTCAGGTTATTTTAAGAAGAGGGGGGCATCCTTTTGCTTTCAAACCCTTCACATCAGGAAAGAAAGCCATTTTTCTAAAATTGTGGAAGGGTGTAGCTCCTAGACAGTTTGTCCTTATGATATAAAAATTAATAGCAGTTTTTATACTATATGGTTGATGCTGTGGAGTATAGAATACCCTGATAAACATTATGAAAGTGTTTATTTAAACTTGAAGGTCGGATGAAAACAGTAAAACAAGTGTCAGCTTCCTTAAACAGAATCCTTCCCATGTGTTAGGAGGGGCCTTGGGCTTCCTTGGGAATTTAAACATATCCTGAACCCCTACTTCATAAGTGTCCAAGAGAGCACAGCTTCCTCCCTTCTTCCCTCCATATTTCAGGGAGCTCCTGGAAGTGTCCTTTTTGCTTCTTTCTCTTTCCACACTCCTGAGCTTTCTACACCCCGACTTCCAGGCTCCTTCACTCGGTCCTGCCTGTGTAAATCAAGATACAGAATAGATCTCTGCTCTTCAACGAAAAGTTACCTGCCTCAGGCACTTCACATTAGTCAGTCGAGATTTTGTGAAGGGCAGGCAGGAGAGGGCCAGCACGGGGTGAGTGGCCGTCAGCCCTTTTGCTTTCCCCACCCCACTTCCATTTCAGTTCTAGCTCTCCTCCTTGTAAGTAAAGCAGCGAATTTTCTTTTCTTTCCCTAGAAAACATTCATGTCTCTCTTCACATCCTGGGAGAAAGTACTCTTTATATAATTATAAAAATCCTTCTAATTTTCCCTTTTGCTATTTTTATTTTTTGGTGTGTTTAGTCAGGTTTTTTTTTTTTTTTTTTTTTTTTTTTTTTTTTTTTTTTTTTTTTTTGCCACTATGACTAAAAGATTTCACCAGAACAATTGTAGAGGAGGAAAAGTTTTTTTTGGAGGCTTACGGTTTCAGAAGTCTCAGTCCACAGACAGCCAGGTCTGTTCCTCAGGGCTCAAGGTGAGGCTGAATATCATGGTAGAAGATGCAGCTCCCATCGTAATCAGAAAGCAGAGAGAGAGAAAGACTCCACGCTCCAGATACAAAATATATACCCCAGAGCCATGCTCCCCAATGAACCACTCCCTCCAGCCACACCCTGCCTGCCTCCAGTTACCACTCAGTTAAATCCATTAGAGTATAACCCATTCATTTCTCCTCCAAACCTTCTTGCATTGCCTCACGCATGAGCTTTTGGGGGACATGTCATTTCCAAACTATTACACGGGGAGGTTGAATCCAGGGGTGCTTAACCACTGAGCCACATCCACAGTCACCTCCCTTTTGCTCTTGAAGAAAGAAGTTGAATGTCTCTGCCATGTTAAGAACCTAAAAAGTAGGGCTGGAATTGTGGCTCAGCAGTAGAGTGCTTGCCTAGCTCATGTGAGGCCCTGGGTTCATCCTCAGCACCACATAAAAGATAAATAAATAAAATAAAGGTATTCTGTCCAACTAAGACTAAAAAATAAGTATTTTTTTAAAAGAATTTGGAGAGTAGGTACATTTGACTAGAACATGTCTAAAGAATCAAAGGAAATTCTGTAAGAGTAAGGAAACAGTTACAAGGCCTGACATCAAAAGTATAATATATCAACTCCTCTCTGTCCCCAGGGTAACAGCCTGGAAGAGAAGAGAAGTTGGATCTGCCTGAAGATGGGAGGGGGCAGCACCTGGTCATACAGAAGGCAGCAAAAGCCAGCAGGTGTGAATGGGTCCATGCTGATAGGCAGCATGGAAGAAGAAATTGAATGGGAAAAGTAAGATGAGGAGGGAAGAACTGTGTGAAAGGGGTCTTCTTTGTCTTAGTTTTTCCATTCTGGGTGTTATTTCCCCTCACATTTCACATTTTTCCTCACATCTCTGAAATCATGAAGCATCTTACATTAGAAAGCCTCCTTCCATTGCATTCAGCTGTGACTCTGTGGACATTCTTAGAAACTATATTTTTTAGAGAGAGAGAGAATTTTAATATTTATTTTTTAGTTCTCGGCGGACACAACATCTTTGTTTGTATGTGGTGTTGAGGATCGAACCCGGGCCGCACACATGCCAGGCGAGCGTGCTACCGCTTGAGCCACATCCTCAGCCCTCTGTGGACATTCTAAGATCAAGAAAGTGTAAGTGCTAGCATTGAATCTGGGCATGGTGGCACATGCCTATAATCCCAGTGACTCAGGAGGCTGTGGCAGAAGAATTGCAAGTTTGAGGCCAGCCTCAGCAACTTAGCAAGACCCTCAGCAACTTAGTGAAACTCTGTCTCAAAAATAAAAAATAAAAAATAAAATGAACTGGGGATATAGCTCAGCAGTAAAACATCCCTGGGTTCAATCTTCAGTAAACACACACACACACACACACACAGGTGTTTAGCATCAAAGGCTTCACAATCGGGCGAAATGTGGCTTATGGTGAGTTGCAGCTTAGGAAACTTACCTAAATTCTATCCTTAAAGGAGTCTAATTTAAGAGATCTGGGGGTATGGAAAAAGCAATAAGGTCAACTGTTGGAGTACTATGGAGCTACTGATTGGCAAAGAGTTTTCTTCAGGTTCAGGTGTTGGCAGAGGGAACTAGCTGGCTGAAGGAGTGAGGAAGAACAGGTGTAAGAATGAGGTCTGGATATGGGATTATAGTTTAGTGGCAGGTAGAAGGGAAGGAAAACACCAGAGAGCTGTGGGTAATGTTGAGGTCTTAATTCACTTTCCTGGTGCTTTTCCCCCATAGGACACAGTCTCCTTTTCAGACTGCTCATGTCTGACAGAGGTCACTACATCCAAAAAAGTATGTGGAACACTGGTTTCCAAAAAGGGAATTGCATTTCAGAAAGTTCTGGGTCATTTCAGTTTTTCAATTTCAATTTCAACCCATATTGAAAATTTTCATTTCTATTTGAATTCAATGACTGTAAATAATTCATTTGTCCCTTTCTGGACCTTTTTTTTTTTTAAACACAATGCCTTTATTTTATTTATTTATGTGGTGCTGATGATCGAATCCAGAGCCTCACATATGTAGGCAAGCTCTCTACCACTTAGCTACAGCTCCAGGCCTCCTTTCTGGACCTTAATCATTTCACCCATAAAGTGAACAAGGACTACACCTGGACAACGTCTCTAAGATCCATTCCAACTGATAGTCTCTAATGCTATTTTCTAATTTATGCTAATGAACCCAAGATGATGTTCCCATGATCTTCTTTTTTGTTGTTGTTCTCTGATCTTAACCCCAGGAGGACATGTGGGCATTTTAATCAACACTAGTCTTTGCTATCTGGTCCTGTAGCAACACAAACAGTAGAAAATTCAGGATCTTGTTGATGATGGTGATAGTTGGGAGCACATCCTGAAACAGCCAGGTCTCTTAGTGCACATCGTTTCACACACTGACCCCAACAGGGGAAGTTTCAGGACCAATGTAGTGCCTAGAATATAAGAGACCCTTTAAACATTTTTATTAATTTGCAATTCTTTTAAGGCTCAAGTCTACCAGGGACCAGTAAAAATCTATTTGTAGGTTTTGGTCCCCTGTCCTTTGCAATGGTATCAGAAAAGGCTTTTAGGACCTCCAGGCCTTGGAAATCAGGGCTGTCCTATGTCTTGGTAACCTATACCTTCAGTTGTGGGTTTTCATTCACCAGTTTCAGCTGTGTACCGCTGTGGGCCTGGTCTGTGCTGATTAAGGGGTCTAACGATGAACAGGAAAGGCTTCTGCTCTTAGCAAGAAGGGAAGAAAGGAGAAAGTTCACCCCTGAAGTTTTGGAGAGAAAGGGAGGAGAAACTATCCAGATAAAAACAAGAATGGAATTCTAGGCAGAGAACAGCATGAATGAAGGCCTATTGGGTGAGAAGACCTGAGGCAATGGAGCAGCAGGACATTTAGCTCTGCTGGTGTGTCAGGGTCCTGGGGGCGAACAGTCTGGCAGCGGGCAGGGCCATCTTGAGAAGGGCTGACATCTCAGTTAAGAAGTTTGGACTTATCCTAAAGGCAGTGGGGGGCATGTCAGTGAAGATATTTCAGCAGGGATGTGACATGTCCAAGCACTGGCAGCAGGGACGAGTGTGTGTGTGTTGGGGGGATGAAGATCTTTTCTAAAGCAAGGGCCCTCAGGACAGTCAAGGGCCTTAGGGAAGGACTGTCAGGAGAGGAAAGGAGCCCTGAGGCATACACAGGGTTGTTGGGTAGTTCAGCTCAGGTTCATAAAGAAAAACATGGTAAAAGAATGGCACTGGGGTTCAGCCAATGGCATTGGTGTTACCATTTCCTCATGGAGGGTTTCTCTTCCTAGACTGAGTTAGCTCCTTGCTACCTGATCCCTTACTACCCTGAACACTGATTCCTGACAGTCAATGAGACAGTCACTATCATTCAATGCCCATCTTCCCCTGAGGACTTTAGGCTCCAAAAAAGAATAAATTTTTGTCTTCCTTATTCACTGATGTCTCCCTAGTTTGCCCAGTGGCCAGCACTAGTAGATGCTCAATAAATATTTCTCCTTTTTGTTGGCGGGGATTACTTCTTGATCAAGATGTTTCTTGAATTAAGAACAAGAGTCACACTGGAGGAATGATCAGAGAAGGGAGCAAGGGGAACATAATTTTCCTCCTGGTAGATCACTGTAAATGAAACCCAGAGGCTGGAAGCATGCCCTAAGGGAGTAGGTGTTTTTATCCAGGTTCTGTCATGTGCTCATTGGGTAGACTTCCCTCTGTATGCCTTGATATCCTCATTTGTGAGGTGAAATATAACGACAAAAATGATGGCTAGACTCTTCTAATGCTAACATTTCATACTTGAAAAGTTGTCTGCCACTCTCCTCTTTTTAAGGCTTCTGTGTTTCAGAAGTTCATGGCTACTGGCAAAAATGAAGAACAACAATATCATGATTTTAGTCCAAGAAGAGGAAGGGATCTTACAAAGTTATTTAAACAGAGAAAGTAGATCTGGGTTGTGTGGAATTTATCCTGGATAAGGGAGATTTATTTTTATAGGATGAATTAAACCGAGTTCCAATCACTTTCATAAAAAGCAAGATTTTTTTTTCAGAGTGAGAGAAAATGAGAGAGAGAGAGAGAGAGAGAGAGAGAGAGAGAAAGAGAGAACAAGCAGCAGCTCTGCCTCCCACTCTCAGTTTGGCAAATTATCTAAGACTTGTCCCTCTCCTCCCTGCTTCACACATGAGGGCAGAGCCCAGCAGAGCTGCTGCCAGGATCCTTCCCCCAGTGCCCATGTGCATAGCTGAGCTGCAGGAGGTGCAGAGTGGGAGGACTTCACTGAGGGAAAAACCCAGACAAGCAACCAGTTAGCTACTCACCGGAGGTCTCTTCCAGACGAACTGGATGGGGAACTTCTGGCTATAAAAGAGAGAGGTCTCATCTGGTGGGAACTCAGGATCCAGAAAAAGAACTTTCTTCTCTAGACATTTCTTGTGAAGCTGCTCAAATGTCTTCTCTTTCACTCCAATAATAGGAAAATTGCGGCTGATGATAGCTGAATAGATACCACTTGGGTGTCCACCCCCGGCCTCTGTGGTCTTGTCCTGGGCCGGGTGGGGAACAGGCCCTGGGGACCTGGGCTCGGCCCCTGTCCGTTGGGCTACAGTTGGACTAATGACAGTCGGCATAGCAGGCAACTTTGAAAGGTAGAGCTTTTTAAAGAAAACAAGAGATAGCTACCTTTAGAGAAAGGAAGCAACCGCAAAGGGGAAGATGGAGTGATCCTGTCATCTGAGAGAAAAATGTCCACATCCAATTTGAAGTTCAAGATCCATCAGAAGTTCACCTGGCTTAGGTCCAGCTTAAAAAACTAAGCCGTGATCCTGAAACCATAAATTTTCCTGAGGAAGAAATATTAAAGGAGTTCTGAGCAATTTTTACCTGGGGGCTCCTACCAGCAGCATGCATGCCAGAGGGAGAGAAAGAGAATGAGGGTTGTATTTCAGTGGCCTGAAGAAGCTTGAGCCAGGAAAACTAAAAATAGATGTGAAGAAAGATGGTGAGTATGAAACAGGCTAGTGCTGGACTGCATCGTAAAGGGAGAAGATCCTGGTTAGAGAGATTTTGAGTTGCATTAAGTGCTGGTGTTGTCAGGAAATGAAAGGAGAATATCTGAGTGAGATGAACATTGAAAATCAGCAAAGAGCTGCTTATGCATTGTTATTGAACAGTTATCAGACTATCAAACAATTGGCCACAAATCAATGGAAAACAGTAAAAAAACTAGCTAGAATGTGAGATACTGAATTCTAGGGGAATATTCTGTGCATGTTAGAGAACATGATTTTTAGTTCCTAAAACCCTAGGATATCAGAACATTATTCAGTATTGGATTTGGCATCTCTTCTAGAATGTTCTGGTGTCAGCGCTGAGTGGAACTGTCTAGATAGAAAATGCCACTCAGCAGAGTCCTCAGTTGAGGAAATCCCTGTCTCTTCTTGCCCACTTTACTCAGGCGTCTCTTGTCTACCCATCCCCAAAGTAAACAGTGGGATCAAATCTGCTACAAAAAGTGCTTCTGAGTAGATTATAGTGACTATTCAGCCATGCCACGTTAGGCTTTTCAGACAAAAATAGATACTAAGCCAGGTCGGCCATCAAGTCCTAGGATGTCATATCCAAGGAGCTGGTTTCAGGGCTCCTAGATGAGAGTGTAAGTGCATGGGAAGGGAATTGCCTGCCTTGCCTTCACTCTGTCTTCTATCCATGATAGTTGCTCTCTAGGCTGAAAGGAGATGGCTACATCCCAAGTCTGGCCCAGTGGGGACTTGTCCCAGACTGCAGCTATGCCTGTTCATCTGTGACCAGTCTCAATATTGCAAAAGTAGAAGCTTTGGAAGGTGGAAAGTGAAAGTTGACTCATTATCCCTGAGCCTGGGTTATAGCTTTGAGAAGCCCTGTGTCAAGCACTATAGGGGCCATTAGCCTATCCTTCTGTCCCTCCATAAAATGCCCATGGATCTTTACTACTCTTTGAGAGGCAGAATAGAGTTAGAACAGTCTCTGGAGGCTGACTGTCCAGATTCAAAGTCCGCGTTGGCCACTTAGTGGCTGTGCCTGTATAACTTTGAGTTACCCCTTCCTTTATCTTACATATCAATTTTCTCACCTAAAAAATGGGTATGATAGAAGTGGGGTTGTAGTTCAGTGGTAAAGCACTTGCCTAGCACATTGAGGCACTAAGTTTGATCCTCAGTACCACATAAAAATAAATAAAGGTACTGTGTTCATCTAACTAAAAAATATTATAAAAAATGGGTATGATAGTCATTCCTTTAAGTATTAAACAGGTTAATTCATGTCATGCATTTAAAATAATATCAAGGGGCTGGGGTATGGCTCAGCAGTAGAGCACTCGCCTCACACATGCAAGGCCCTGGGTTTGATCCTCAGCACCACATAAAAATAAATAAATAAAATAAAGTTTAAAAAAATGAAAAAATACTACCAGGATTGTTTTAAGCACTCAATAAATGGTGATCTTAGAGAAGAGCTTAATTTAGTATTTCTTGGGGTTAAGCCAGCACATAGAGGGCAAGGTGCTATTCAGTTTTCTTTATCAGTTGTTGTGACACCTTCACTCATTGTATTAGTCAGTTTTCTGTTACTATAATAAAATACGTGAGATAATTAAGAGAAAAAGTTTATTTTGGTTCACAGTTTTGGAGATTCCAGCTCATGATCAATTGGTCCCATTTTGGGGGGCCTGTGGCGAGGCAGCACATCCTAGCAGGAATTGCTAGCAAAATTGCTCACCTCCTGGCTAGGAGGCAAAAGAGGAAAAGGAATGGGCCAATGTCCCACAATCCCCTTCAAGGATTCATACCCAATAACCTAAGGACCTCCCACTAGGCCCTACCTCCTAAAGATCATACCACCTCTCAGTAGGGCCACCCTGGGGAACAAGACTTTAATACACGGACCTTTGGTAAATATGTATTTGAACCATATCTTTCATTGATGCAAATCCACATTCACTCCATGAGCATTTACTGAACATCTTCCCTGTACACAGCACAGGAATCTAGGTGCAATCTGCCCAGGTTTGTGTGGTGGTGTCTCCAATCAGAGGCTTGCCTATCCACATGTGCTAAAACTACCCCTAAAAATATTGATGTTCACCCTCAAATTTACCAAGGCCCAGAAAGCAAGGGTGGAGTTTCCTTTCCCCACCATCGTTACTTTAGCCCCCACCCCAGTGCTGAAATTCACAGCACTGACCCACGTTTTATTGTTTTAGCTATTTAACTTCCTGCTTGCCCACAAGACTATGAAGATGGGAGTAGGTTCCCATTCCACCCTCAGGATTAAGTATACAGAAGGCCCTTAATAAATGTATGTTATATATCTGCTGCATGAATTTCTCTGTGAGTGCAGAAATTTTTTGTACATAAGGTCTGCCAATGCAATCACAGTCTCTTGGCTGATTTGAGAGGAGCTTTCCTGGGCCACACACTTGCTGAACTTTCTTTCCTCAGCTGTTTAAGCCAGCTGCATCTGTTAGTAACTAGAATGAGTATGTGACAGGGTAAGCCTCTTGTCAGAGCAGGGTGGGAATATCCAGCACATAGAGGGCAAGGTGCTATTCATTTTTCTTTATCAGTTGTTGTGGGTAAAATGTTCTTTCAGATGTGTAGGCCAAACTTTATTCAGCTGCACAACTGTGGAAACTCATGCTATTATGGAAGAATCCAATCTGAGCCCAGGAACAAAAGGCAGATAATGAGCATATAAACAGCTGTATATTTCAACTCCCAGAAACCTCTTTAAGGATAAAAAACTATTTCCCTCTTTTTGCACTGGGGATTGAACACAGGAGTACTTTGCCATTAAGCTACATCGCAAGCATTTTTATTATTTTGAAACAAGGTCTAAGTTGCTTAGAGCCTTGCTAACTTGATGAGGCTGAACTCAAAACTTGTGATCTTTCTGCTTCAGCCCTCCAAATCACTGGGATTACAGGTATGTGCCACCTTGCCTGGCAAGGAACTAGTTTTAATAATGTATCTCATTCAAGGTTTCATGATAACTGTGGCAGGAATGATTTCCCCTGCACAATAGTGATGGCTAATGGCTCCTATCCCTGTCTTTTCTGCCAAAAAACCGCCCAAGCATTTCTTTGATTCAACACTATTATAAGCAACATATTTGTTTATAATACTTATCATTCATATATATATCTTACATAAGGGTTGCAAAGATAGAACTCCTTAGTGATCACCAATCTGACAATTGGAGTTTTGGTCTCTCATGACCTTGATACATTTGAACAGTATTTGTCAAGTATTTTGTAAAATGTCCTCAACTTGGGTTTGTATGATGTTTTTCACATGATTTAGATTGAGGTTGTGGATTTGAAGAAAGACTATCACAAATGTGACGTACACTTCTCAAATCATATTTTGGGGTACTTGATATTGTTTTATTAGAGGTGATTCAAACTTTGATCACTTGGCTAAGTGGGGGCTACCAGGTTTCTCCACCTTTCCTTTTTTATATCCATGGAGTATTTTTATTTTATTTATTTTCTATTTTTAAAAATATTTTTTAGATGTTGATGAACCTTTATTTTATTCATTTATTTATATGTGATGCTGAGAATTGAACCCAGTGCTTTACGCATGCTAGGCAAGCACTCCACCACTGAGCCACAGCCACAGCCCCATAGAGTATTTTTAACCTGTAGAATAACTCTATAGGTTTGATTAACCCCACTTAAGACAAATTTGTTGTATTTTTAGTTAAATCACTGAAAACTCACAGAATGTAAATAGATTATCTATTTTATTTAACAAATAAGGAAACCAAAGCCCAAAGAGGCTTGATGGCATGGTCAGGATCAGTGAGACCCCACCTCTAAATAAAATATAAAATAGTGCTGGGGATGTGACTCAGTGATTGAGTGCCCCTGCTTATTGTAGAACCAAGCCCCAGGTCCCCTGACTTGCAATGAAGAAGCAAATGCATGACCAAGACTTCATTAATGGAATTAGGTATAAGATCTCCAGATCCTCACTTAGTCATGGCTTCCTTCCTTAATTAGGGAGGAATCAATACCATCAGCACTGCTGGAAACAACTGTCAAGAAACAGTTGCCCAACTCTGTGTGACTTGCCACAGCACTGCAACCTTTTAGCAAGGAAGGTTATAAAACGAGCAGATCAGATATCAGGTGCCAGTGTCTCCTTATCTGTATTTCTCCTAGAACGCTGCTGTATACCATTGTTTGTGGCTAATTTGGTAGTCTGTTTCCAGTATTGCTACTGATAGCTTCCTACCCCACGTCCACCAGGCTGAGAAGTTATTTTAGTTAAAGTGCCTTCTGGAATTTTGCTAACCATTTGAAGGTTTTAGTAAGTGAAAATCTAAAAATCAGAGTGGAATGCTTGATATTGTCATAGGAATCTCATTACCCATAAGGTTTTTACATGTGGTTAACTATGAACTAAAAACCATATAGCTCTAGCTGGGCATAGTGGTGCGTGCCTGTAATCCCAGTGGTTTAGGAGGCTGAGGCAGGAGGATCACAAGTTCAAAGCCAGCCTCAGCAACTGCGAGGTGCTAAGCAACTCAGTGAGACCCCGTCTCTAAATAAAATATAAAATAGGGCTGGGGATGTTGCTCAGTGATTGAGTGCCCCTGAGTTTGATCTTGGTACAATGTACCCCTCCCTCCCCCCAAAAAACAAAAAACCATATAGCTCTAGGGGAAGGGATGTAGCTCAGTTGCCTAGCATGTGTAAGGCCCTGGTTTTGATCCCCAGAACCATATAAATAAAATAAATAAATACCCTCCAGATATTTGTGTTTTGATTGCTTCTGCTGCCTATCATTATGATTTACTGATATTGAAGGAGATGTGAAAGTGAAAGTGAAGGAATCCTGCAGACTGAATTCTGTTGTTTTCCCTAAACCCAAGGGAATTCTTCTATGTAATCATAGCACAACCAGGACAATTACCATGCAATCAAAAGATTCCATCCAAAATGTTGCCAAACTGTCCCAATAATGTTCTTTATAGGTCCAGAATCCAATCCAGGATCACAACTAGGGTCATGTCTCTTTAGTCTCCTTCAATCTGGAACCATTCCCACCTGTGTTTTTGTGTGGCCTTCATGTTTTGGAGAGTATATGTTCTTTGAATTTGAGTTTGTTTTGTTATAACTTTTCTTAGATTAAATTACTCAGTAAATATTTTATCAAAACATTTCCATTGATACATGTAGATTAATCTTTAATGGTTGCATAATATTCCACTACATGGAGGTACTATATTTGGCAAATCATCTATTAAAGGAGGGATGTTACATTTATTTCCAATTTTCTATAGTATAGACCACATTGCAGTTAGTAGCTCTGACCATTTATCTGAAGTGGAACTTCTAGGCTATAGTATGCAAATTTACAATTTTGATACTGCTGCAATCCTGAAAGATGATACTTACTTATAATTTTGTCAATGATGCACAAGAGTGCCTATTTCCCACACTCCCATTAGAACCGGACATTTTCATTCTTTTTTTGGTACTGGGGATTGAACCCAGGGGCACTTAACCATTGAGCCACAGCTACAGGCCTTTTTATTTTGCGACAGGATCTCAATAAGTTGCTTCGGGCCTTGCTAAATTGCTGAGACTAGCTTTGAACTTGAGATTTTCCTGACTTAACCTCTCAAGCCACTGGGATTACAGGTGGGTGCCACGGCACCCAGCTTTCATTCTTTTTAATCTTGGCCAATCAGGCAAAAAATAAATTATTTGATTATTAATAAGGCTGAGCATCTTACATATGCTTATTTTGTCTGTTTAGTTTCTTTTGTGTTTATCTTTGCCCACTTTCCTGTTGGATACTTTTTTTTTTTTAAAGAGAGTGAGAGAGAGAATTTTTTAATATTTATTTTTTAGTTCTCGGCGGACACAACATCTTTGTTTGTATGTGGTGCTGAGGATCGAACCCGGGCCGCACGCATGCCAGGCGAGCGTGCTACCGCTTGAGCCACATCCCCAACCCGGATACTTTCTGTTTTTAAGTGAATTTGTCAATTTATTGCTTGGCTTTTAAGTCTTGAAGGACAGATAAATTATGGATTCATTTGAGCTTTGCTACAATATTTGTTGAAACAATTTAACTTTCTCACATAAAATCCTGTTTCCTGTGAAAACATATCAAGAATTAGCCACAAGATAACTGAATATTGGTAGGTCAACTCAGCTGCACATGGATCTCTGGTATATAGCTTTCCACATAGAAGGCAGGTAAAGTATGAGAAGCAATAAGAGCAGAAAACAAAAACACCAGACAATATTTCTCTGTTGTAAAATGTTTCAGTATAGATTTGGGTCAAGGCAGAGCATTTCCTCACTAACTTTAATAGTTCCTGTTTTCTTTCTTCCTCCAAAGATATTTTAATGGAATAACAGACATGAAATAAATGTTTGTCTAAAGATAGGTCTTAATTATTAAACTTTAATTTCTATTAAAAACCATTATTTAGGCCTTGGGATATAGCTTGATAGTAAAACACTTGCCAAGCATGTTTCAGAATATGGGTTCAATATCTAGCACTACAAACAAAACCCCCATCATTAATAAAAATAACAATAACAACAATAAAACTCCATCATTTATATTAGGAAAGAGCATTGGTTTTCAGGCTATGTTTTATTTTAGGTTGGCAAGGGAAAACTGAAGCTAGTATTCATGACTTCAGTTAATTTAGGAGTCTTCTTTTTTCCTTAATTGCAAAACATACACAAATAGGAGCAAAGGATACACATGTAGCTATGTCAGCTTTCATTTGGTGCAAAATTCAAACCTCAACTAATACAGTTAAATGTGACCATCAGAAATGTACAATGTTTACTGCATTTGGGCAGATTCCTATGTCAGAAAAATAAAATTAGAAATAAATACATGCTATCCTCACTTAAAAAAATTTTTTTAGTTGTAGATGGATACAATATCTTTATTTTTATTTGTTTATTTTTTATGTGGTGCTGAGGATTGAACCCAGGGCCTCATGCATGTGAGGCAAGCACTCTACCACTGAGCTACAACCCCAGTCTCCTATATTCACTTTTTAATCAATATAATCTATCAGTTAACCAATCACAGCCAACAGTTACTGAAAGTCAAGTGTAAAGGTGCTCTAGCAGATATAAGAGAAATATAACATGCTTTTAAGAAACAGAGAATCTATCAAGAAAAGACAGACATACTTGAGACATTATGGTACAATCCCTGAGAATGCATAATACACCACAATTATATGTGGGACAGCATTTCAGAGAATGGCAAAATCACTACTAATGGGCACTGAAGAGTTGGGGTGCGAGGGTGGTTACAGTGTGTGGAAAAGTGAGATTTAAATTGGGTCTGAAAGGGTGGTAAGATTTGTCTGGGTGGAGGGAGGATGCTGCAGCTCAGGTAGGGGAAGGCACAGAGGTGACATTTTAAGTAGCTAAGTGGAGGAAGACTGATAAGAAAGTGTGCATGCTGAGAGTACTGAGGAGTTGAGGCTGTCCCAACAGATGCTGTGGTAGGCAACAGAAAATTATTGGGGTCTCCAGAGCAGAGATCATTGTGATCCAACTGGTATGTTGTAATGTTCTACTCCATGCCAAGCTATATTGGAGCCTGAAGCAAAAGGAAAACTCAATAATCCTGAGGCTATCTTTATAAAAGATTTTGATGGTTTTGTTCAGCATGACTTTTACAATAATTACAATTTTTAAAAACAGTACATTAAAATACTTCTTATCATGCCTGAAGCAAGTGCCTCACTTGCCTTCTCCTATTCCCAGCCTTGTTCTCTATTTTTGAAGTTCAGTGGTGAGGACATGGGTATTTATTGCATTATTATTAATTAGAGCTTACTCATTTTTTTAGAGCTTACTCATATTATCAATATCCTTAGGCAAGTAGACAGTATTTAATAAAAACAATCAAATAATTTAAATTTTAAGAAGATTAATTTAGAACTTTTGAGCCTGAGAAGCAGGAAAGGGAAAATAATCCTTTGTGCTCCCGAGTAAATCTCTAGGGCAGAACAGGTCCCCACTGTTGTAGGGTATGCAGTACACACAGAGAGGGTTATCTTAACCATGTCAATGTAGGCAAACGATAACTGTGGCACCAGACACTATTGTCCATTTGGAGACTGGGCAACTTCCCTGCTGTAGCCAGAGTGAATCTGCCACATTGGCCTGAGGCAAGCCCAATAAATGGGCCACTTGGGTAGGCTTGGCACACCTAAAAATCCATCCAGTCCTGCTCAAAAAGAGGCCACTCACTGGCCCACAGAGCTTACTACAGGGCCATAGTCCAAGAGGCAAGGAAAATTCACCAACTCTATCAATGTCTCAGGGCTTTGTGGGTACGTAGGAAGAGTCGTATTTGTAAAAAGAGTCTCAATCATTAATCATCTTAAAATATGAAATCTATTGTCCATTAGTATATAAGTGACTAATGCAAGATTATTTTTAGCTAAGGAAACCAATTAGATTGCAGCACAAATCTTAAAAGAGGCCAAGGGAAGAACTGAAAATATGCAGGCAGCTCCTTCTGAGCAACACCAGGGGAGCTTCTTTGTCATTTGATGTGGACCTCCCAGTCACAGCCAATATTCAATGAAAGCTTCTCCAGGTTCAGGGTGGACATTTTGTCACAATACATAAAAGCCACAGGCTGATCTTTACCATCTACATAGCAAGACAAAAAAAAGAGGAAAAGTTTGACATATACTTAGGAGGGAAAAATATATTCTTCAAATCTGACATATTTTCTGACTCTATCATAAAAACTTACTTAGAAGAATCTAATTTTTGTGTGTGCGTATGTGTGGTGCTGGGGACAGTACCTAGGGCCTTGCAGGCAACGTTGCCAGGCAAGCTCTCTACCCTGAGCTACGTGTCTCGCCTGAGAATCTAATTTAATAGCACTTAATTTTTTTTTAGTTACAAGTAGATATAATACCTTTATTTAATTTATTTATATGTGGTGCTGAGGATCGAACTCAATGCCTCACATGTGCTAGGTGAGCACTCTACCACTGAGCCACAACCTCAGCCCTAATAGCACTTTTTTTTAAGAGAGAGAGAGAAAGAGAGAGAGAGAGAGAGAGAGAGAGAGAGAGAGAATTTTTTAAATACTTATTTTTCAGTTTTCAGTGGACACAAAATCTTTATTTTATTTTTATGTGGTGCTGAGGATCGAGCCCAGCGCCCTGCGCATGCCAGGCGAGTGCGTTACCGCTTGAGCCACATCCCCAGCCCCCTAATAGCACTTTTACTCATGAATTTCTATGATTTTTTTTTAAACCATGAAAAACCTTCATTGTTTTGAATACATCCCTGGTTGAAAAGACAGTTTGACAAAGTGATGTGCCCAAGCAATTCAGTAGGTAAGGAAGGATATAATTCCCATCCTATGCCCCTCCATAAACTCCATCAACATGGGCAGGATTCACCAAGGCTTCAGATATCTAGATTTTTTAAAATTTGTTTTTTAGTTGTAGATGGACCATAATACCTTTATTTTATTTATTTTTATGTGGTGCTGTAGATCAAACCCAGTGCCTCACATTTGCTAGGCAAGTGCTCTACCACTGTGCTCCAGCTCCAGCACCCAGATATCTAAGGATTAAAAAAGCATTCAGAAATACCTAAACTACTAAGTCAAGCCCCAAACAATTTCCCTTAGAAAAAATAAGGCAGGAAGCAAGAAGAAAGACCAGAATGGTCTTACTCACTATAGAGACTAGAATACTTGACCTCCACCAGTAAGTGCAGAGTCCATTTGAGCTAGACTCATGTTAGTTTAGAAACTAAGCATTTCCTCATGTCAGATACTTTCATGTTTACAAAAACAAATGCTGAGGTAAGAACGAACTGTTTCCTCACCAGATGAGTGGGTAGTCACAGAAGATGGCTTCTTCTTGAGGCCTAAGAACAAGATCTGCTCCACCACACATTTGCTGAGATAACGACCCCTCTCATCTGCACAACTGGAATAGATATAAATGGATTTAGGAGAAGAAGGATGGGGATTTGAATTAGTCACAGATCAAAATCTCTTATGAGTTCCCTTCCATCTGTCCCTATGGAATCATGATTCATTCAGGGTCATATTGACCATGATGAAGAGATGAAAAAAGATGACTCTATGCCAAGGACTAACAAACCACTGGCCAAATCAATCTCCCTTTAACACCATTTGAGAAAATCACAGAAGTACACAAAAATCACAAATGTAACTGGGATATTATAACAAATTATAAGAAATCAGGCACTTAATGAGTTGGTGGAAGGAATTATAAAAGCCCAAATTGCACTTTTTTTTAGTTTTTAGGTAGTGGGGAATGAAATGAACATTAAAAAAGGAACACTCATGGAAGAGTAACTGAAAAATGTCCCAATTCATTTCTTTAAATAATAACCAAAAACAGCAATGCATTTATTTGAGGATGCCTAAATATAGTATAAGTTATTTAAAAAAAACACACAGCTTCTTTAGCTGCTATTACCTGTTGATCAAAACACTGGAACAGAATGAAAATTTTCTGTGCAAGAATTGGTTCTGGTGGAGATACTGAAATGAATGGCCATCGTCGAGATATAACTCCCCCACTGCAGAACCCTGTTAAGTGAATCAGGGAACATGTTTTATGTAATAGGAAAAGAATGTCAGCTCCCAAAGGGACATAATTTTGAAAATGTGAAAACTTATGTCAAACAAAAACTTAGATTTGCTACAGTTTGAATATGGAATGGCCCCAAAGTCCCATGTGTTGGTCCTCAGCCCATGGTGTTATTGAGAGGCACAGGAACATTTAAGAAGTGGGATATAGTGGTGGTCTTCAGGTCATTGGGATTGTGCCTTTTGAAGGAGACTGTGGGGACCCCTGGGTGGCTCTGCTCTGCCATGTACTCCCCATCATGATGTGCTACCTCACCTAGGCCCCAAAGCAATGAGGCCAACTGAAATATTTTCCAAAAGTGAGCTAAAATAACCCTTTTATTTTTATAAGTTAATTATCTCAGGTATTTGTTTTAGCATAGAAAGTTAACTAGCAATATTTAAGCTGCACAAAGTAGTCATACAAATATCTAATATATTCAATACCCAATCACTCTCAAATAGATAATGAAACAATATGAATAGAGAAGTCACATAAGAGGTGCACAAAGAATTAAACCTTGCTGGAAGAAATTTAAACTATGAAGTATGGTCAGGGGCATCCCTGAAAACACTATCCCAGAATGTGACAACAAGGTCAAGAAGGTTCACAGAATAAAACTGATGTTAAAAAAAATCAGAATATAATGGATGAGGATCAACTATCTCTAGATCTTCCATTTCGAGAAAGGTATCTGGTGCCTACTCTTTTCGGCAGAAGGGCCCCTTTGCATATCATACAATGTCATAGCACTCCATATGGCAGATTAAGATTATTGGCAATACTTGATGTGCAATGGATCTCTAGTATTTTGCATTTATTCTGGAATTTCACATGGGTCCCAAATCCCTAGTTTGGCCCACAAAGACATGCCTAAATGAAACAGAAAAGAAAGCTATAACTTAATTATTTTACAATGCTAATATAAATAAGGATAAGTATTATTATAATACAAGTAAAAATTTATATTTGGCCCTATATTTTGGCACATGGCCAGGAGAGAAGTCTGATACAGGTTTCATATGGCTTAAAAGATCTTCTCAAAAGGACAAATCAGATCTCGATCCTACCAGGCTTTACTCGGGGAGATTTCAGTTGTTTGAGTTACTTGATGAGAAGTCATTTAGTGGGGTTGGGGTCCCTGAAGTGGTCCATAGTCACAGGTACCCTTCTGTGAGAGAATGAGTTTCAGAGCTAATACACAGACTATGATCTAATGAGCTTTTAACCCAGCAGTAATCACTGCTCAGCTAAAAAGAACCAACAGTCAACTGTTCAAGAAAGACATTTTCCTCTTTCCCCAAGTTCTTTTAAGACAATTCCAAGAAGGGCAGACTAGCTAGGCAATAATTCAGAAATTATTTAAAACTTTGATTTCTAGATAAAC
The DNA here is from genome assembly GCF_964194105.1 of Spermophilus citellus. Taxonomy (NCBI): domain Eukaryota; kingdom Metazoa; phylum Chordata; class Mammalia; order Rodentia; family Sciuridae; genus Spermophilus; species Spermophilus citellus. The sequence goes on from NC_138185.1 coordinate 136,604,189, forward strand.
ACTAGAAGTACCTATCTCCATTGGTGGGGCTCACCACTTTTACATGCTATCAGACTTTTTGAAAGACTATAAAGAGACACAGAAGTAATAAAAAGTGTAACCTGTTTTCCCAAATACCTCAGTGCTGACAGCAACCCGGAGTCCAAATGAGGAATTAGTCATCCAGCCTGTGGATTTTCCTATAGTTGTCTTTATTGGTACCACACTTCCACTGCGTTGAAATACTGGTATCTACAGCAGAACAACAATAACAGGAAAGGTATTTGTATAAGGAAATTTCAAAGTAGAATTTAAAAATATTTCATTATATAAGATTCCACTCTTTATAAGTATAGACTCTAGGGCAAGATAAATTTGTGGGCACAGAGGTAGTATATGTGGGGATCCTGGCATTAAAAGGAAAGAGCACAGCAACAAAAAAGTGGTTCACTTTCCAATTACTAGGGAAGCTGACTACCCTTCATTAATTTATCACATATACTTGTTTTTGCTGCTTTTTCTTTTTCTTTTCTTGTTTTCTTTGCAGACTGTGAACTGAATCCACGGTCCTGCACATGAAGGCAAGTGCTCTACCACTGAGCTTCATCCTTAGCCCTTTGTGGGACGGAGTCTTGCTAAGTTATCCAGGCTGGCCTGGAACCTGTGATTCAGCCTCCTATGTAGCTGGGATTACAGGTGTGCACTAACATGTCCAGCTACTGTTTTTTCTTTTAAATGATGAATTTTATTTTGCACACTCTATAACTGGCCTTTCCTATGTTGTAGTTTAACATTCTCATAAATTGTAATAAACATGTTTACTTCTAGAGCCTTGCTAAAGACTTAATTTTTCTAAGTGGTGTATGTATGTATATGTAAAGTATTTCTTGGTTTGGGGAGATGACTTTTGTTCTTTATCACTGCACCAGAATACTTTTTGCTCTCTGTTTCTCTGGATCACCAGAATGACTGACTGAATTCTGAGGGTGGATTTGTGAAACTGCTTCTGTTATAGCTGGGCATGGTGGTGCATACCTGTAATCCCAGAGGCCCAGGAGGCTGAGGCAGGAGGATTACAAGCCCGAGACCAGCCTCAGCATCTGAGCAAGGCCCTCACCAATTTAGGGAGACCCTATTCAAAAAAATAAAAAGGGCTGAACCTGTGGCTCAGTGATAAAGCACCTCTGGGTTCAATCCTCAGTACCCCCCCCCCCCCGCAAAAAAGAAAAAAAACCTCAGCCACCACCAAAAAAGCAAACACCCCCCCACAAACTGCTTTTCTTATACATATCATCAAGGGTAATTTAAGTGACTCTAACAACATCGTGTGAGCATGGCCCTCAGCTCTCAATCTTCTGGAATGCCACTTGGCAGGGAAAGCCTGGTAAGAATCACATGAGGACTTGTACTTTGCTGTGGTAAAGTGTTAGCAAGGAGAAGAGTAGAAGAACATATATGAAGTTGATAGTGAGGATGAAGTAGTTAAAATGTCCCCCATACCTAATTCGTAGTAGGCAACAAGAAGTAAAGAACATCTTATTCCTCCCCACATCTCCCTCTCTAATTGGCCAATCTCTCTGTTCTGTTTTTCTTTATTGTTTTTTTGCTTGTTTGTTTGTTTTTAAGAGTACAGTGTTAAGTTAAAGTGGAATGGGCTCTAGATGAGGAATCAGCAGACTTGGGAGCTTGTCTCATTTCTCCCAAGATTTCTCCTACAATCCAGCTGTCATCCTGGATAGATAAGTTACCTGTAAGTGTAAGGTATTTAAGTAGATGATTATTAAGGTTTTTCTCTAGATCTGAAAGTTAATATCCAAAATAACTTTCTTTGTTTTTAATACCTTTATTTTATTTATTTATTTTTATATGGTGCTGAGGATCAAACCCAGTGCTTCACATGTACAAGGCAAGTATTCCATCACTAAGCCACCACCCAGCCCCTGAAATTATTTTCTTTATAAAAAAATCACTGCTGATAATTTAAAAAAATCACATCACTGCCTATTTATTAATCTTCACTCTACTCAGGGACTATGACAGTGCTATGATTTAGCTATAGGAAGGAACTTCCCTTTGGAAACTCAAAACAGCCTGGATAGGCAGGCCCCTTTGATGCTAACGTCATACTGATATTACTCCCTTGGGCTGAGAGGCCCAGGATCATGCCTGAAAATTCATGTTTTTAACTTAGTCTTGTAGAAGGACATTCTATATGGCATGCGTTATAATCACTGCATTTTCTGTTTTTAGTATTACTTTTCTTAGACACACAAATGTAAACATATGGGTAAGAGTTGTTTTTATCCCCGATATTTCATAGAAATTTCATTCTAAGACATTTTTCTTCACATTTTAACAGCATTATTGATATAATCATATATATTTCACATTTAGAGTATACAGTTAAATAGGCTTCAGTATATTGGTCTTGCAACCCTTACCACTATTGATTTTAGAATATTCTGATACCCAAAAAAGAAATCTGTACCAAGTAGCAGTCACTCTTCATCATACCCCAATTCCTTGCCCTGCCCCAGCCCTAAGCAACTACTTACTAATCTAATTTCCGTTTCTATATGTATATGTTATTATGCAGAACACTAACATTCTTGGTTTTATGATACAGGCACACAATATAGACTGAAGGTCAGTATCCCCCTAAAATTCATTTGTTGAAGTCCAGTCCCCAAGGTGATTATATTTGGAGATAGGACCTCTTTGGAGATGATTATGTAAAATGAGATCACAGTGGTGAGGCCCTGATACGATAGGAACAGTGTCTTTATAAGAAGAGACAGGAAGGGGTTAGGGCTGGGGCTCAGTGGTAGAGTACTTGCCTAGCACATGTGAAGCACTGGCTCGGATCCTCAGTACCACACAAAAATAAAGGTATTGGGTCCATCTATAACTAGAAATATATTTTTTTAAAAAAAGGAGAGACAGAAAGTGCCTCATTAGGAACTGCATCAACTGGCATTCTCATCTGATCTGGAAATAGAAATTTCACAAGTGTGAGGAAATTAATTTCTGCTGTTTAAGTCACCAAGTTGTGGTATTTTGTCACAGCAATCAGAGCAGACAAATACAACACAGGTAGAAATAATAGTCTGAAAATAACTTACACTATCCAAGGCAACTGGAATCTTCACGGTACATCCTCCTTTCCAATGAGCAAATGTCTTAGAGTGATACCAGATCTAAAACAGACCCCAGTGAGAAAGAGTTTATGAGCAACTCTGCTCACAACTTACTGATTAAAATATTCACTTAACTGCATTTCAAATAACCAGAAACTAAAATAAATGGAGATAAGTGGGGGTTTTTGTTTGTTTTTGTTTCATTGTGGTATGGGGAAGTATTTTTTTAATTATTTATTTATTTGGGAGGGAACTGGGGATTGAACCCAGAAGTGCTTTACCACTGAGCTACATCTCCAGCCCCCCCCCCCTTTTTTAAATCTTGGGTAGAAGTTAGGAAGAATATGTGTTTTTAAGAAGATCTGAAAGAGTGGGACTTGATGGCTCATGGTTATGATCCTAGCTATTCAGGCAGCTGAGGCAGAACAAGTTCAAGTTTGAGGCCAAGCCGAGCTACTCAGTATAACTCTGACTCAAAATAAAATAAAAAGGACTGAGGATATAGCTCAGAGGCAGATGCTTGCCAAGCACGTCCATGGACCTGGATTTGATCTCTAACATGGGAGGGAAGGAAGGAAGGAGCAAATCTCAAGGGACTATGACTAATTAATTTAATAAAGGTCATTTGTTTGCCCATCTGTACATTCAAAAGTAATTACACCTGTAATCCCAGCAGCTCAGGAGGCTGAGACAGGAGGATCATAGTTCAAAGCCAGCCTCAGCAACAGCGAGGTACTAAGTAACTCAGTGAGACCCTGTCTCTAAGTAAAATTCAAAATAGGGCTGGGGATGAGGCTCAGTGGTTGAGTTTCCCTGAGTTCAATCTCTGGTACCAAAAGAAAAAAGTTATTTGCTAAACAACATAACCACTATGCTGGGTGCTCCACATACATGATAATTAAGATGTCTAATGAGTGAAAAGGCAGTCCTTGACCTCCTGGGTTTTATAGCCCACTTGGATTATAAAAACTTAGTGCTTCTAGCAGTAAATGAAATGACAAAATAGAAAAAAATAACCAAAATAAAGAAAAGCACGTTGCAGGTATAGAGATTGCAAATGAGGCAGCAGAAAAGGAAAATACCAGAGAAAGAATAGATCTGGGATAAAAAAGAATTGAAACATGGATTGCTAATATGGTATCACTTTTTTACACAGTATAATTCAGAGCTAAGGTTCTAATTCTTATATGAGATCTCTATCAAGAGGGAGCCAGTTGCTGAAATATCAAAAAGAGCCTATAAAGTAATTTGATGGAATAAATCCTTAAGATATCATTAGAAGGAGAATGAAAACAAAAACCTTATTTTCTCTCTTTTAGCCAGTATACTTTCTGGCAGCCAGTGTTGCAAGTTCACCTTGTGGGATTACCACATCCTTTATATAGCACAGTTGTTTAGTCTGTTACCATCCTGTTGTGAAGGTGACAGAACTGTGATTTGACCATCATTAGCCATAGTGAACGCTTTTATTTTGGGGGGTTGGGGGGATTACTGGGGACTAAATCCAGGGATGCTTAACCACAGAGTCACATCCCCAGTCCCTTTTATTTTTTTTAAATTTTGAGACAGGGTCTTAATAAGTTGCTTAGGATCTCGCTAAGTTGCTGAGGCTAGCTTTGAACTTGCAGTTCTCCTACCTCAGCTCCTGAGCTGCTGAAATTATAGGCATGTGCCATTGTGCCCAGCTGCCACAGTGAACTCTTAATTCAATAGGGTCAAACCTACTGCAGTCATGATATATTATTCTTGATTGGATTCAATTTATCAATATTTTGTCAAGGATTTTTGAGTCTGTGCTTGTAAGAACATTAGCTTGTTTTCTTTATGTTTCTTTTATATGTCATTATCTGGCTTTCTCTCTCTCCTCTCTAGCTAATCCCAGTAGCTCCAGATAAAGCATTGGTCCCCAATAAAGGTAAACTGATTCAAACAAGGTTTGAGCATTGTCTTGTCTACCACCATAACTGATTAAAATGAGAGATACAAGGTTTGTGCTTTGGTGCCATATCCAAAGATCTCCAATTTAGGAAGGGTATAACTAGTATAAAATTCCACAAAGGACCAAACCCAGAACTCAGTCCCAGGTTCCTAAGCAAGTTCTTGCTGAGTGCCAACTATATACCAGGTATCCACTTAGTTGCTGGGGATGTAATAGTGAACCTAACAGATGAAAATCACTGCCTTCGGTGTTTGAAGTAGTGGGTGTACCAACATGTCCCGTGGTTCCAGCGCTGGTTTTGACCGCCACATTACCATTTTTTCGCCCGAGGGCCGGCTTTACCAAGTAGAATATGCTTTTAAGGCTATAAACCAGGGTGGTCTTACATCAGTAGCTGTCAGAGGGGAAGACTGTGCAGTAATTGTCACACAGAAGAAAGTACCTGACAAATTATTGGATTCCAGCACAGTGACTCACTTATTCAAGATAACTGAAAACATTGGTTGTGTGATGACTGGAATGACAGCTGACAGCAGATCCCAGGTACAAAGGGCACGCTATGAAGCAGCTAATTGGAAATACAAGTATGGCTATGAGATTCCTGTGGACATGCTGTGTAAAAGAATTGCTGATATTTCTCAGGTCTACACACAGAATGCTGAAATGAGGCCACTTGGTTGTTGTATGATTTTAATTGGTATAGATGAAGAACAAGGCCCTCAGGTGTACAAGTGTGATCCTGCAGGTTACTACTGTGGGTTTAAAGCCACTGCAGCAGGAGTTAAACAAACTGAGTCAACCAGCTTCCTTGAAAAAAAAGTGAAGAAGAAATTTGACTGGACATTTGAACAGACAGTAGAAACTGCAATCACATGCCTGTCTACTGTTCTATCAATTGATTTTAAACCTTCAGAAATAGAATTTGGTGTAGTTACAGTTGAAAATCCTAAATTCAGGATTCTTACAGAAGCAGAGATTGATGCTCACCTTGTTGCACTAGCAGAGAGAGACTAGACATTGTCATTAGTTTACCAAATCCATGATGCCACTTGTCTGTGTGTTTGGTAACAACAAACCAACATTATGGAGGCCCTGGATTGAAAAAGGAACCTCTCCCACTGCTACTACTGAAGTAGTTAGGACTCTGTATAAATAAAAACAGTGCTTTTGGAAAAAAAAAAAAAAGAAAACCACTGCCTTCAAGGAGCTCACATTCTAATAGGAGAGGTACATAATAAGAAAATAAGTAAATATACAGAATGTTAGATGGTGGCAAGTCCTGTGAAGAAAGAGAAAGGCTGGAGAGGCCTAGGGAGCACCAGGAGCAATGAGAGAAGTCTATAAACTTAAACAGGTGGTCAGAGACAGCTTTGCTGATGAGATATTTGAGCCCAGACTTGGAGGAGAGGAGATGGGCCCCATATAAATATGGGTAAGAGTGACAGTGTGAACTTCAGACAGCCTGCTCATTTAGTGTGAAGTGTACTGGCCAGCCAGTCAAGATAAAGAAGCAGGTCTGGCAAGAATTTTTTTGGCTTTTTTACCCAACATTTGTGAAGATGTTGCAAGAGAAACAATCACAGAACACTCTGATAAAAAATGAAGGAATATAGTTCAAAGTCACAACAATGTGTTTGCAATGATGAATCATTAGTAAAAATTCTTGGCTAAGTTAGAAAGGGAGCCAGTTTCTCTTAATAGATACCTACTGCTTTGTTAGAATAAACTTGAAAAATTCTCATCAGACATGCTCAGCAGGACCATTTATTTAGCTGTTGCTGCATTTAATGTTTTCCTCAGATTTCTACTTGGCAAGGGAATCTTTGTAAAGATCCCTCAACTTCAGAACTTCAAATTACTGGAGAAACCAAGAGGAAAGACTATAGTTCATAAACATTCTGGAGAAAAACCTGGTTAGTCATATCAATAATAAAAAGTGTAGGTAGCTGAATGGTGGCCACTGAAAAAGAGTCTCTTGACATGGTAGTCTCAGTCCAGTCCAGCACCCTGCATGGCTCTTTCCTCTGTGTGCTGAAGCCTGGAGTGAAGCTCTAGTTCCTGAGGACTCTCCCTAGTCTGTTTCCTTTCTGCTCTTCATTCCACACCCTCTTTCCCTAGTCTGGGGCACCAAGTCTCCGTGGTCTCTGCTCTGCAGAAAAAGGGTTGTCCCTGCTTCACCTTTGTGCTCTGCCTAAGTTCACTGCCCTGGGCTCTGGTAAGCTGGGACAGTTCATATAGTAATAATAACAAATGACAATAACTAATAAGATAGCTAAGGAAGGTAGAGATGATAGAGGGAAGTCATTGTTGATCTTGATCAATTTGGTGAGTACTGGAGATAATTTTTGGTACCAAAATTTAGGATTCAAAGGGAGCCAGAATCAAAGAGCAAAGTTTCTTTTCTTTTTTTTTCTTTTTTGGTACTGGGGATTGAACTCAGGGGCACTCGACCACTGAGCCATATTCCAAGTTCTATTTTGTATTTTATTTAGAGACAGGGTTTCACTGAGTTGCTTAGCACCTCGCCATTGCTGAAGTTTCTTTGAACTTGCAATCCTCCTGTCTCAGCCTCCCGAGCCACTGGGATTACAGGCGTGCGCCACCGTGCCTGGCATAAAGAGCAAAGTTTCTTTATACTTAAGTTTCCCACCAGAGTCTGATACCTCATAGTAGACAAAAGATTTTTTTTTTTTACCCTACCCTCAGTGTGTTTAAGAACTCACTTAAGCAAGTCAGTGTGAAGATGAATTCTGATCCTTCTTGGGGCCATCACCTATTCATTTTTCTATCACCTGGCCTCCATTAATTTCTTATCCTAAGTGGACAGTGTCATGATTTTTAAAAATCATCAGTTATGGCTGGGGTTGTGGCTCAGTGGTAGTGTGCTCGCCTAGCTTGTGTGAGGCACTGGGTTTGATTCTCAGCACCACATAAAAATAAAGACAATAAAGTCCATCAACAACTAAAAAAAAAATCTAAAAAAAATCATCAGTTATTACAGTCATTTGGTGTCTGTTCACCAAAGCATTATGGAGAAATTTAGTTGCTTAAAGAAACAAAGGGATAAGAGAGATGAGACTTGAGATATGTGACTAATTGTTATTAGTCTTACCTCATTTGATCTTGGCAGAAATACATCAACCATGGTGGTTTTTGGTTCTGTGACTGGATGAACCAATAAAGCACTTCCTTAAGAATGGAGAAGAAATAAAATTTAGTGTCATTACGAGAATTCTTTTCCTTTAATTGAACAGTATTGTGGTTTTTATTTTGTTTTGTTTTGGTATGGGGCTTGAAAACAGGGGTTCTTCACCACTGACCTACATCTCCAGCCCTTTTCATTTTTTTTTTTTTTCCTTTTGAGACAGGTCTTGCGAAATTGCTTAGGGCTTGGCTAAATTTCTGAGGCTGGCCTACAACTTGCAAATCTCCTGTCTCAGCCTCCTGAGTAGCTGGGATTACAGGTTATGGGCCACAGTGCCTGGCAAAAAACTACTAGACTGTAAACTTCTGTAAGGCAGAGACTGTGGTGAGTTAAACCAATGATTCATCAGAGAGATGCATTGTTAGAAAGAGGACAGGGGCTCAAATAGGTGACTGTTATTACCCATCATTAATCCATATATGGAATATCAGGATTATAGCAAGGAACCCTGACACAATTTACTACAGTATCATTTTGTGCTTAACTTCTGGTGCACCAATAATCTGAAAGCACCACTGCATCTCTCCATGGCTTTACTGTTTTCTTTGAGTAATGCTGATGATAGTGAGTCCACAACTGTTATCCAGAATTGTGTCACTGTGGCTACTCAGGTTCTTTTGCTTGGGCAGTTATCATTGGGAAGGCTGTAGATGCAAGTATTATTAAATTTTCTTTGATCTTGCCACCATGCAGGTAAAAATTCATCATTTGTAAATTCTTTATTCAATAAACACTGATTGCCAGGCATGTTGATAGGCTCTGGGGATAGAGTGGCAGATAAAACAAGCATGATCCCTGCTTTCATGGAGCTTATAGTAAATGAAGACAGATATTAAAAAGTAATTGTAAGATAGAATTAAGACAAATACCAAAAAAAGCAAACAAAGCAGAAGTTTTTTTTAATGCGACAGATTGACTTTGATGGAGGAGAACAGTCTAAGGTATAAGAAGGCAAGGAGTGGTCAGGGAGGTTTCTCCAAGGCAGTGATTATTGAGACCTAATGTGTAAGGAATTAAACCTAGGAATTTGAACATGCCATCTGAGTGCTCTGCCACTGAGCTACATTCCCAGACCAAGGACTCTATTTTTTTAAATATTTTTTTTTTTAGTTGTTAATGGACCTTTATTTTGTTTATATGTGATGCTGAGAATCGAACCCAGTGCCTCGCACATGCCAGGTAAGCCCTCTACCACTGAGCCCCAGCCCCAGCCCAATGACTCTATTATTTAACACTGGAAGTTTCCATTGTTTGGCATGTGGTTACCTTTTGGGCAACTCAATGTTTAGACTGGCTGTTTGAGCTTTGTCTCTAAGATAATAAACTTCCACGTTCTAGAATTGATGGTTAATCCTTGTTAAAGAGGCCTAATACTGTATATGAAATAAACTCTTCTGGTTCTTTACTATATCTATATGATTTACTTTTTGCCTACTTCCTTCCCTGTAGTGGTCTCAATAGGCTTAGAAGAGTGAACACAAAACAAAAGTTTAAACTATACCTACAAATAGAATGGATTTATTTGATGTTGGTAAGAATAATACTGTGAGTGCTATAATTACAACAGAATAGATCTGCAATCCCACTAATGCATTACAAATCTTGATGAAGGAATTTATTTTAATTTTTTTAGTTTCATTGGGATTAGGATTTTAAAAAGTGCTCTCATAGTAGAAAATTTAATAGAAACATAATTATAGTGTTTGTAATTAATAAATGCTCACCCAGCATGTATTCATCTTCCACACCAAAAGTCTCTAATTCATCTGGGAATTCTATCCACAGAGGCCTGGGAAAGTGAAAAGAATGTTCGTTACATTTTAATGTAATTATATGTTTTTTAAGATTTTTATATTTTTAGTTTAAAAACTATACAAAGGAAACTGGAAAGCACTAAAGAGTCAAGATTCTTTTTCATACAACTCAAGTTTTTATGAGAAATTGCTGTGATTACTTTACATTTTTATTATGTAAAAATGTTCTAAAGTAATATTGAGAATTCTAGTACCTGCCACTTTTCCTTCTGATTGTTGAGCACTAAACACTACTCTAATGGGCAGAGTCAGAGCTTTATGCAAGTCCAAATGCCTAACATCTATGGATATGATTTTATAATGATGATAATTCTGTGCTTTTTAAAAAAAACATGTTTTTAGTTGCAGATGAACACAATACCTTTGTTTATTTATTTTATTTGGTGCTGACGATGGAACTCAGTGCCTCACACATGCAAGACAAGTGCTTTACCGCTGAGCCACAACCCAGCCCCTCTGTGCTGTTTTATTTTTGTGTTTGCTGCTTTCATGCATCACTTAATCACTATATCTTTGAGAAGAACTGATGTTTCTTGTTTCCAAGCTGGCATTATTTTTTGGGGTGTGGTGTTAAGAAATTTTGAGTATTCTTTTTTGATTGTTATTGTTTTGTGTATCTAGGATGTATTTGGGTTCATAAACAATAAAACTGTCAGTATATATCTACCTGGATATCAACTTAATGATTCTAGTCATTTTTCAATTACATGAGGAAAGAATATCTTCTAATAAGCAAAATTTATTTTTAGTTTATTCACCAGCCTTTGTAATAACATATTTCTTTCCTACAGAACAAAACAACAGTATACCTGGGTGATGTCTAGAACCTAAAAGGGAAACTTCTAACAAATATAGATTCTTGAAACATACCCAAAAAGATTCCTAGAAAGTTTTGGAGGTATAGCTTTTAAAATCTATAGTGGAAAGCTCCCCAGGTGATACTGATTTCATCTAAATTTAGGAATTTCTGATCCTGAAGTCTTGGTGAATTGTGTATGCTGGTATGTATCATTCCCTAATCTAGAAAGTTTTTTTTTTATATTTTGCCTTCAAAATAGAGTTAAAATTTATAAACAAATGCTCACCTCAAGCTTGGAACAGTTTAGTCCTAAGAGTAAGATAAAGGAAAGCCTAAGGCTGGCAGGTAAGTTATTCTTTCTGAAAAGATGCTACTGTCAAATAATGGATTCTTTCAGTCACTTCTTTATTCTTTGAGATAGCTCTATTTTTGCCTCTCACCTAGCATGTACATTTAATCACAGTAGTAGGGGGTCTAGTTTTTTTTTAATCTGTCTTCGACAGCCAGAATCACGTGCATAATTGGTAGTCAAGAAGCTCACTGGAACTTGATTAAACGTGAGGCTTTTCTTCACTTTTCCTTTTAAAATCACTGCACAATTAGTCTAGTCCCTAATCATTGTGAGAGAATTAGGCTACTGCAGTCCCTGAATGGATGATGCATTTTTACCTCATGACTGGTTCAGAAGCCACATGTGCATGGTAGAATAGAGAATACAAATAGGGTAGGAGGGTGTAGCGTTCTCTGATGGCTTCTCGGATAAGTCTGGTGTATTCCTCCCCAAAAAGCCAGGGTTCCCGCCGCTTGGTGTTCATGTTAGCATGGCCACGGAAGAAGGGTTGGTAGGCTCCTGCCTGGTACCAACGCACCAGCAGTTCTGCATCTGGATTTCCAATGAAGCCACCCACATCAGCTGGTTAGGAAAGAAAGGCCAAGTAAGGCAACCAGACTTCAAATAAATGATGTACAGGGTAAGATAAGGTCTTGATGACTGTCCAGAAAAAGGAAACATATGTGCATTCAAAACTATGACCTCAAAAAGGGGAGCACATTATATAAAACGGCCTCTCTGGAGATCTGACAAAACACTCTTTGAACACTGTCTTCTTGTTAAAAGACCAGAAGATTATTCCAAAATCAATACTCCTATATGTTCCTGAACTCATATTACCTAGAAATCATAAAATGTTGACTTGATTTATTGTTATGTGTGTGTATTGGAAGGAAGGAGCTGGTAACCAATTTCCTTTGGAAGCAACAGGAAAACCAAGATAAAAAATAAAGAACTAAAGAGAAGTAAATAATCAGAATTAGAAGTTTAAAGCTGGGTGTGATGGCATACGCCTGAAATCCCAGTGGTTTAGGAGGCTGAGGCAGGAGGACTGCGAGTTCAAAGCCAGCCTCAGCAAAAGCTAGGCGCTAAGCAACTCAGTGAGACCCTGCCTCTAAATAAAATACAAAATAGAGCTGGGGATGTGGCTCAGTGGTTGAGTACCCCCGAGTTCAATCCCCAGTATACAAAAAAAAAAAAAAAAAAGTTTAGGTAGAATTTCATGCTGAGTCCTAGAGTAGGATATGTATTTCTTGTACTATATGTGGACCAATACCAAAAACTATCAATATAAAAATATAATATTAACTTGTTTCTATTTCTGCAGAAAACAAGGAAAAACTGGAACTGCAGTCACATTGAGCAACTTTTAACCTTTATCCACAGAGAATTCTCAGGATGCAAGGAAGGTACACTATCAGACACACTTATTTTAATTAAATTTATCTTTCTCAAGAGCATATCTTTTTAAAAAACAGTTAAAATATGTCACGGAATTTAAAATCTGCTAAGAATTTATTTCTCTGTTTCCTCCTTCTTATTATTGTTATTTTTTAGCAGTACTGAAAAATTGTACCTAGAGTCTTGCACATGTTAGGTGAGAGCTGTACCACTGATATATCTCTGCCCCACACTAATTTTTTTAAAAATATTTTTAGTTGTAGATGGACACAATACCTTTATTTTGTTTATTTAGTTTTTTTTATGTGGTGCTGGGGATTGAACCCAGTGCCTCACATGTGCTAGGCAAGTGCTCTACCACTGAGCTACAACCCCAGCCCCCACACTAACTTCTGATTCACTAAATTCTTTGTAATTCTCTCTATTTTTTTCACTTAATTTTTTTTTGGGTAATTGTAGATGGGCAAAATACCTTTATTTTATTTATTTTTATGTGATGCTAAGGATCGAACCCAGTGCCTCACACATGCTAGGCAAGAGCTCTGCTACTGAGCTATGGCCCCACCCCATACTTTTTTCACATGCTGCATCTAAAAAGGAAGTGATGAAAGAATGAGGAAAAGAAGTACTCTTTGGTGCTTCCCTTTTCTCCTTCTGAGAAATTGATTCTCTGTCTTAAATTTGGGCAATATACAAGAAGTTCTGAAGCATCCTGCTTTCACTTTTCTCTCTAATCTGCTCCCCTTCACTTTCTCCTGTTTTTTCTTTCCCATATTTATCCCAGCTCAAAATAGCTAAGGAGAAGGGCTTTATGACCAGCTTTGAAGAAACATTTCATTTTTCATTATCTCTCACTTTAAGCTCCAAGACAGAACTCATCTTACCTCCACAAAAAGAGATCCCAGTAATGCTGAGAGTTAGTAACATGGGGATAGAAATTTTCAGGTAACTCCATTCTGCTGTGTTGTCACCAGTCCACACTGCACCTTTGATCACCAGTAAGAAAGTATTAAAAAAAAATCACAAGTCAATTCATGTACTTAATTTCATATTTAGAGTCCTGATTATTTACTTATGTATTTATTTGGTACCAGGGATTGAACCCATATGTTAATACTTAATCACTGAGTCACATCCCCAGCCCTTTTCAGTTTTATTTTGAGACAGGGTTTCACTAAATTGCTTTAGCCTCACTAAATTGTTGAGGCTAACCTTGAACTTGTGACCCTCCTGCCTTAGCTTCCCAAGTCTCAGGAATTATAGGTGTGTGACACCATGCCTGGCTTAGAGCCTTGATTTTTAAGACAAGCTACTAAAAAGGAAAATAGATTTCTTACCTAAAAGTAAATAATTGATTTATACAGGAAAATGTATTAATTTTCTAATATAAAAATTTATTAAAATCCACAAAACATTCTATGAAAATATTCTGAAATTATGCATAGTTTTGAATTTTTTTTGTGGTACTGGGAATTAGAACCCAGGGCTTTGTGCATGCAAGGCAAGCACTCTACCAACTGAGCTATATCCCCAGTCTTATAATTCTTTTTATGAGAGCATTACAGTTATACATAATAGTTGGTTCATTTTGACAAAATCATACATGCACAGATTTTGATTTACTCTAAGTCCTGGAAGCTCCCCTTTCTCAAACTCCCTCCCCTAGATTCCTTCCTCTTCTCTACTGATTTCCCTTTTGCTTGTTTGTTTGTTTTTCATTGGTGCTTTATACATAGTATATAAAGAAAGATAGAATGCACTGTGGTATATTTACACATGCACATAGTGTGATTTTGTTAAAATTCACTCCTATTTCCTTCCCTTTCTCATCCTTCACCCCCCATCTCCTTTTATTCCATTGATCTTTCCTTTATCTTTATGATATCCAATCCCCCTTTCCCCATATTTTGCACTAGTTTCCGTGAAGTATAATTCAAATATGATTATAGGAGGAATATTTTAAAAAATAAATTTTATTGAGATGTCATTTACATACAATAAATGTATCTGTTTTAAGTGAAGAGTTTAATGCTTGTAACCACCACCATAAGCAAGGCATAGAACATTTCCATAACTAGTGAAGTTCCCATGGGTTTCTTAGCAGTCAACAAATGCCCACTTTAGGCAACTTACTCATGTGATTTCTATGGTTATAGATTAGTCTTTTCTGGAATTTTCATACAATGGAAGCATAATATATACCATATTATATTTTAACATTTTTTTACTCAGCATAACATAGTTTACTATTTTTTTATTTTCTGGGTAGCAGTCCATGATATGGAACATATGACAAGTTATTTATCTATTTATCTATTGATGAATATATAGATTCTTTCCAGATTTGAGCTATTATAAATAAAGATACCATAAATATCTTTCTGTAAATCTCTGTGTGATATGTTTTTATTTATCTCTGGATAAATACCTGGGGATAAAATTGTTGGGTCTTATGTTCAGCATATGTTAAACACTTCAAGATAATTCCAAACCTTTTAGGAAGGGTTGTACCACTTTAGATTCTCATAGCAATATATGAGAGTACCAGTATTTTTAATTCTAGGTACTCTAAGGAACAAATAGTGGTATCTTTCTTTTGTTCTATTTTATTTTATTTATTTTTTTATATTTTCCATTTTTTATTGGCACATTATAGTTGTACATAATTATGGGATGTTGTTATATATTCTTACATGCACACAGTAAAAAAAATATAATTGGCTAATCATTCCCCAGTATTTCTCTATTTCTCCTTTCTCTCACCTACCCCATTCTCTGGTCCATTTCCTCTACTTTACTGATCTCCCTCTTTTGTTTTAATTTATATGTCCCTAATAACTGATTATTTCTTCATGTGTTTACTGATCATTCTATGTCTTCTTCTGTAAAGTATCTATTCACCACATCTTTTGTTCTTCTGTTTTGTTTTTGTCATTGAGATGGGGTCTTACTATGTTGCCCAGGCTGGCCTTGAATTCCTGGGCTCGAGAGATCCTCCTGTCCCAGACTCCCAAATAGCTGACACAACAGGTGTGCATGAGTGTACCTGGTTTCGTTCCTAATTTTTAAAATATGTTGTCTGTCTTATTATTGAGTTGTAAAAATTATTTACAACTGTAAGGGTTGTGGTTACAGTTGTAACCCATATATATCTAGTTGTTTTAGAAACATTAATTGAAAAATATGGCAACTTTATACTTTGCATGGATTATCATCCCACTTAATCATCCCCAAAACCATATCAGGGAAATAATATTACTAACTCCATTTTACAAATGAAGGAACTATGACAAACAGTGGATTCCTAATCTACCCATAGTCACATAGTCATTAATTAGATTTAAGGCAGGATTTGAGTCCAGGCAGTCCAACTTCAAAGCTAGTGTTCTTTTTTTTTTTATTATTATTAAAGAGAGAGTGAGAGAGGAGAGAGAGAGAGAGAGAGAGAGAGAGAGAGAGAGAGAGAGAGAGAGAGAGAGAGAGAGAGAATTTTTAATATTTATTTTTTAGTTCTCGGCAGACACAACATCTTTGTTGGTATGTGGTGCTAAGGATCGAACCCGGGCCGCACGCATGCCAGGCGAGCGTGCTACCGCTTGAGCCACATCCCCAGCCCAAAAGCTAGTGTTCTTTATCATTGCACAGTTGTAAGAGTTTCTGAAGACAGATTTCATACTACTAAAGAGATTCATAAAAGGAAGAAAATCTTATTTTACTACATCTACATTACTACTGAAGCATTTTTGTCTATCTTCTACCAAAAATAGTTCTAGCAAATTTTGAATTTTCCTTTGATCAACAATGAAAAATATTTTCAAGGGATTGACCTTTGTAAATAGTATTTAATAAGTTTTCCTTAATTTCAAGTAAAATATGTATATATTTACATAATGATTTTGAAATTTTGTCAAAAAAGCTCATCATAATAAACATACAAATATTCTCATGGCTCATATGGTTGTTTAGACAGAAGTTCTTCCTGGCTATTGATTTCAGCATTTGACTGAACAAAATATATTTCCTGTAAAGCCCTGCTACATATTGGGGCAAAGTTGATTAAGTTGGGGTCTTGCTATGTTGCCCAGGCTGGCCTTGAACTCTGGGCTCAAGAGATCCTCCTGCCTCAGACTAGAAAGTGGGTCAACATTTACAAGATCAAAGAAAATTTAGGGGCTGGGATTGTGGCTCAGTGGTAGAATGCTCGCCTACCATGTTTGAGTTACTGGGTTCAATCCTTAGCACAACATAAAATGTAAAATAAAGATATATGTCCAGCTAAAACTAAAAAATAAATATTTAAAAAAAGAAAATTTAGTATTTATGTTTCCTCTTATTTTTTTAAACTGGTGTTTATAATTTTTTTCATTAAATACACATTTTTAGTGATGAAAAGTGATACTTGTAGAGAATTTGGAAAATAAGGATAAAGAAGAAAATTAAAATCACTCCAATCACCTAAGGTACTAAATTTTCTTGTATCTTATCTGACTATCTACCAACTTATAGATTAAATTACTATCTTATATTTTATAAAATTGGGATAATATGGAAATATTTAGGCATTCTTTTCTATTTTTCCTTTAACATGATGCCACAAACATTTTCTCATGCAGTTAAAGCTACCATTTTAAATAGCCTCATGATAGTCTGCCACATGGACACAACTTACTTTTATAACTATTCTTGAAACAAACAAAAAAATCTATGTAACAATAGAGAATAGTGCTGTGGTGATCATCTCTATACGTGAATCTCTGCCTGAGATGATAATATCTTGGTCTTTGGTTGAGTACCACTGAGGTTGGTTTTCAGGGGTTTAGTGGGAGAACTAATAATGTCTGCAATACAGTAAGAGTTGGGTTTTTGAAATTAGGACCTAAGTTTTCAGTTGTTTATGCAAGAAAAAGGGTCTTAAAATAGCCTTCCTATGCCAGGGTGGTTAAGTTAAATTAGATCTGCATTAGCTAGTAAACCAGATCCAGTTATAGATGACCTTGACCACAAGCAACAGCCAGGTCTATTTTAAGTCATATTGCTAAGTGGAACAGAACAGGTGATTGAATGAATATGTTAGAAGCATATTTCCTGGTTTCAATAAATCAAAGAGACAGGATTGAGGATCACCATGTCAACAAACTAAATATGGTAAAGTCAGTCTCCTATCAATAAGTGGCCATTTTTTTCAGTTGGAAACAAGTGTTAAACTTGATTAAAATTGGCTTACTCTATTTTATAGTATAAAATGCATACTTCAGAGTAGATCACTCTGTACAATCAAAGGTCTGAGCAACAGCTATTGAAAAGGAACACAGAGGCAGCAGATGCCAGAAACAGTCAAAAAGGACAGGTGGTTAATTTGTATTTTTCAGTCTAACACAAGCCATTCCTTACCATACTTTTGTGACCCAGCGAAGAAAGAACGTGAAAGAACAAAGGGTCTCTCCTTCCCTTTAGATCGTTGTATCAGTCCCTCTGTAGTAGCCATTTGCTATCAAAGTCAACAGAAAAAATTCAGAGAAGATAGGATTAGGGCATTGTGTTAATATCCTTAATAAACTAATGTGAAAAAGGTAAATAGTAGGTGGAAATGTGAAATGTTAACTATTAAAATAAATCCAACCAAATTGTTTTCATGATATATCTTCCTTTACTCAAAGAATGGAAAACTTGGGGCTGGGATTGTGGCTCAGCGGCACAGCGCTCGTCTAGCACATGTGAGGCCTTGGGTTCGATCCTCAGCACCACATAAAAATAAATAAACAAAATAAAGGTATTGTGTCCAACTACTTCTATAAAATAAATATTAAAAAAAGAACTTTCGGGGCTGCAAAATGGTGAGGCCAATTTGGAAAGCAGTATGGAGATTCCTGGGAAAGCTGGGAATGGATCCACCATTTGACCCAGCTATCGCACTTCTCGGACTATTCCCAGAGGACCTTAAAAAAGCGCTCTATAGGGATACGGCTGCATCAATGATTATAGCGGCACAATTCACAATAGCTAGACTGTGGAACCAATCTAGATGCCCCTCAATAGATGAATGGATAAAAAAAATGTGGCATATATACACAATGGAGTATTATGCAGCACTAAGAAATGACAAAATCATAGAATTTGCAGGGAAATGGATGGCATTAGAACAGATTATGCTAAGTGAAGCCAGCCAAGCCCTAAAAAACAAATGCCAAATGTCTGCTTTGATATAAAGAGAACAACTAGGAACAGAACAGGAAGGAAGAACAGGAGGAAAAGACTACAGTAAACAAAGACGAATGGGGGGAGAGAAACGGGGAGAGAAGGGAAAGCACATGGAAATGGTAGGAGACCTTCAATGATACACAAAATTATAAGAGGTTATGAGGGGCAAGGGGGAGGGAAAAAGAGGGAGAGAATTGAACAACAGCAGGGGAGGTAGAGAGGGAAGATGGGAGGGGAGGGGAGGGGAGGGGGGATAGTAGGGGATAGGAAAGGTAGCAGAATACAACAGTCACTAATATGGCATTATGTAAAAATGTGAATATGTAACAGATGTGATTCTGCAATCTGTGTTTGGGGTGAAAATGGGAGTTCAAAACACAATTTGAGTCAAATGTATGAAAGATGATATATCATGAACTATGTAATGCTTTAAATAATCAATAAAAAAAAATTTAAAAAAAAAAAGAAACAAAATTGCTTTGGAAAAAAAACTTTCTTCAAATAATAATAACAATGAATAAATAAACTAACATTTATTTGATGCTTACTATTAATTGGTACTTTGTAATATTTTCTCACATAATCTACCAAACAATTTCTGAGACAGTTTCTAGTGGTGGGGAAAAAAAACAGATTCAGCAAAGTTAAGTGACTGGTCCTGGCCTACATAAGAAAATTCTCTAAGGTAGTTGGCAATAATAGCAACAGGCTGTTAGAGAAGTAAACAGATACTACCTGAAATCTGTGCTATCTCTAGCCAGCAGCTCCCATTGGAAAATACCAATAGGCAATGGGAACATAGTCACATTCTGAAAATAACAAAGAACTACAGATATAAATTAGAGCACATGATTGTCAAGCCTTTGGATGTGACTGGCAAATAAAAGACAATTTTACCTTTTTAAAAAAATTTTTTGGTCCCAGGGATTGAATTCAGGGGTGTTTAAGTACCAAGCCATATCCCCAGCCCTTTTTATTTTTTATTTTGAGATAGGGTCTTACTAAGTTGCTTAGGGCCTAAGTTACTGAGACTGGCTTTGAACTTTAGATCCTTCTGCCTCAGGCTATCTAGCTGCTAGGAATACGGGCATGTGCCACAATACCTGGCCAATTTTACCACCTGGAATGAGAAGGCACTGGGTTTGAGTCTCAGCACCACATATAAACAAATAAATAAAGTTCCATCAATAACTAATAAAAAACTTTTAAAAATACTTAAGGAAAGGCTTCTAAATTTTTTAAAAAAGCATACTTATTGAAATTATGTGTCTGTGTCTAAATTATGCTCCCCTGATATAGAATGTCAGGGTTGCTGTATTTGGATATTTGTGAGATTTTCAAAATTTAAAAAAATTAAAAAAAAATTTTTAATTAGTTATACTTGACAATTAAAACTTTAATTTTAATTTTAACTTTAGCCTTTGTTAACAGATTTATATAATGCTTGTGTCAATAAAAGTGCTATATACTAATGGCTCATTTCAAAGCAGATGTTTCCATCTTATCATTAATCTCATAATATTTTAAAATTCATTAAGTTGATTTGGAAGGAAAAGAAGCAAAAGGAGAAATAATAAAAAGTCCTGTATTGGCTATAACCTAAGACTCACTGCACTTGTCAGAAAAGACACACTAAGAGATATGAACAGCATAGTATGGCTATTAAAAAACAAATGAATTTCAGGTAGGGCACATAAATCTAGTTGACTTAATTTTGGATGTCTTTCTTACCTGATAAAAACCATAGATGTTGTGAAGTTCTCTGTGCTCCCAGTTGCCATGATGAATGGCATTCTTTTGCAGTGTTAGCTCAGGCCCTCTAAAGACTGAGGGTTCATTCATATCATTCCATATGAAAAGGATATCTGTAGATCCCTAGGAAGCAAATCCTGGTCATAAAACACTACCACAGTGATGATGTTACTATGATAGCGTCCCTATTTTTCTTTTCTACCCCCATTTAACTTACTTATTTATTATGTTTTTTGGAAAGGGAATTGTGTCTATTTTGTTCATTGATAAATCTCAAACTCCAAAAATAGTACCTGGCCTACAGAAAGTTCTCAATAAATATTGATTAACAAATAAATGTTGTCCTGTGTTGTCTATGAAATATACATTGCCCAGCAAGTTCACTCCAAGATCTCCCTAGAGACCCCTACTGGAAAGGTTATGAATTTTCACAATTAGGCTCTACAGCATCCACCATAGGCTACAACTCTTAACTAAAGGCAATTATAGCTATATATAGAAGATTCTATCTTCTCTCTAAAACTCTGAAAGATTTGGCAGCTCAGATATCTGTGTTTGTTACCATGATCTACATTTAGTGTTGTATGTAGAACTGTTCAGAGTAGGAAGGGACAGGTGATTCATCTAGTTAACATCTTGTTGTAATTCCTTTTATAGAAATCTCTGGTCTCTCAGCATTTGGCTAAATAGCTACAATTATAAGAACTCCCTTGGGCAGCTCATTCCATTATTTTCCAAATGTCTTGTACCTTGCAATATCACCTCACAAGACCTAGCTTCCCTTCTCAGACACTATAATCTCTCTTCAATTACTCAACTCTGCCATACTAGTGTGAAAACAGCCTTAGCAAACAGTGAAGTGAATGAGCATAGCCATATTTGGTCCAAGGGTGGTTGTCTATCCCTGCTTTAAGTTATTTACTAGTATCCTAATATATGATGCTCAGAAACTAATGTCTGATGGTTAAGAGCTGGGCTTGGCAGACAAACAGTCCTGAGTTCAAATTCTGGGTCTATCACTTGCTAGATGGGTGACATTGGCAGGCTTACAAACTCTCCATTACTTAATTTTCTTATCTGTGGAATTATATTTAGTTAGAGCTCCAATTTCATAAAATTATTGTGAAGAAGAAATGGTATAATGCATATAAAGTGCTTGACATGTATTCATTTTGGTTTAGGTATCACCATCAGCATCACCACCACCACCATTATCAGTATCAAAGTAAATGGTTGAGAACAGTTCTTCAGATGTGGCTGCTCTAGTTTTCTCTGTGGTTCTTATAATATTTTAAAATAATTATTATTCTTTGCTTTTAATGATACACTACATTTCACATTTACCATATCTTTAAATATAGTTATAGATTGCTTATTTTATATAAAATGTATATGGTAATTTTGAAACATAATAAATACCTGTTATAATGTACATTGATATATCACAGAGTATGTTATAATAGTGGTTAAAAATCACAGCCTTTGTGCCTTTAGTAATGCACATGGCACCTCTCCCAGCACCACCAAAGTCTGTAATGTATTGGTCATCCTTGCCTTTTCACACAAGCATTATATAACAAGAGCTATTCAAAGAAGCAAAATAGTTCTATTCACTTTCTTTCTTTCATCCTTTAAAATCAACTAGAAAAGAACAAAAGAATAAAGACCTACCTGATAAGCTGGGAAAGCAAAAAGACCCGAATACCATTCTCTGACCTTGGAATTGGTGAAATCCAGGTAAGAAGAGAGACCTGGAGAGACATAATAGTAGATAGTCTGTTAGGAATAGGGGTCATCACAGTAAAATGTGTCATAAAGAAGGTATCAGATGTGAGAACCAGATAATCAATGGGCACTTTACAACATTCCTAAAAGATAGGTGAGAGAGGCATGGTCTCCAAGAAGTGAATGAAGGTTCTACTGCACTCCAGTGAAAATCACTAGACCTTTCAGCACCAGAGGCCCTGGGAAATGCCAGTGAACAATCAAGACACAGCATGTCCCTCTCTGATGGCCTAAGATAGCCCAAGTATCCTCCTCCTCCTCCTCCTCCTCCTCCTCCTCCTCCTCCTCCTCCTCCTCCTCCTCCTCCTCCTCCTCCAGACTGAGGATTAAACCCAGGGGTGCTTAACTACCAAGCCACATCCCTAGCTGGGTTAGAAGAGCAAAGAACAATCACAGGAGAGAACCTGCAGGATGCTTTTTTTCTTTTCCTCTTCCCTTCCCTTTTCTCATTCATTCTCTCTTTCTCTTTCCCTCCCTCCCTCCCTCCTTTTTGTTACTGGGGATTGAATCCAAAACCTCACACATGCTAGGCAACACTCTACCATGGAGCTATACTCCCAGTCCTTTAAAACATTTATTTTGATTCAGGGTCTTGCTAAATTGCTGAGATTGGCCTCAAACTTGCAATCCTCCTGCCTCAATCTCCCAAGTTGGATTATAGGCATGTGCTATGATTCCTCTACTTCTTATCTCTATTTGTTTAAAGAAATATGCATGCCACTGAGGTTTGCTTATTTGTTTATGTTACATTCATTCAATTACTGATTAATAAATATATCCAAACATATATTTCCAATGGTACCAGGTTGTTATAGTTTAGATCTTACACGTCACCAAAAGCTCATGTGTTGAAGGCTTGGTCCCCAGCTGAGAGATGGTTGAAACTTTAGGAGGTGGGACCTGGTTGGAGGAATTAGGTCATTGGAGCTGTGTCCTAGAAAAGTATAATGGGACTCTGTCTT
The DNA here is from genome assembly GCF_964194105.1 of Spermophilus citellus. NCBI lineage: Eukaryota > Metazoa > Chordata > Mammalia > Rodentia > Sciuridae > Spermophilus > Spermophilus citellus. Next base: position 136,627,491 of record NC_138185.1, read on the forward strand.
CTTTTTCTCTCTTGCTTTCTGGTCTCTGTGAAGTGTGCAGCTCTCCTCTGCCATATGCTTCCATTATGATATACCATTATGATATACTGCCTTCGCACAGGCCCAAAAGCCATGGGGCCAAATGATTCTGGACAAAACATCTGAAACTGTGAGCCAATATAAATATTTTTTCCTTTCAAATTAGTTTATTCAGGTATTTTGTCACATAGGGAGAAAGCTGACTAACACACAGATGTTATGAAAGATACAAAGAAGGCAATACTTTCTTTCCTTGAAGGTGCCTAAGATGTAAGTAGAAGAGTAGATACTTACTAGAAATGAGAACAACAGCCATGTAACCTTCATTAATTGGTACTAAATAATTGGAAATAGTAAGTATATAAAGCAATATCATACCAGGCCAGCATACTCCTTCAAAGTCACTCCCTTCACGATTTCTCACAAAAAAGCCCTGTTCTTTGGCCTTAGTGTAAACTGAGTAGTCAGGATCAATCTTGATGTGGGGGTCACTGATGACCACAAGCTGTCAGGACATAAAGGTTTGAAGATATCATCAAGTTTTGTGGTTAGACTTAATATTCATTTATATGTCTTCACCATAGTTTTAGGGTAAAATTTTATTTTGAAACAATTACAACTCATCATGAAATATTTCATACATCAGTAAAACTCTATAGTCTTCTGTGTGCTCAGAAAAATTAAAACTGATATCAAAACCAGGCCAATCAAAACCAATACCAATGCTGCTATGAATATAGGTGTACAAATATCTCTTTGAGTTACTGCTTTAAGTAAGTTCTTTTGGGCATATATCCAGAAATGGGGATTGCTGGATTATATGTTGATTCTATTTTTAATTTTTTTAAGAACTGCCATATTGTTTTCCAAAGCAAATGTACCATTTTACATTCCTGTCAACAGTACACAAGTGTTTCAATTTCTCTACATCTTCACCAATACTTACTTACTACTTCTTAAATAGTACCCCTCCTAATGATGTTAAATGGTATTTCACAAATAAAAGTTTTGATTTGCACTTTCTAATGATTAGTGATATCGAGCATCTTTTTGTATGCTTCTTGGCAATTTGTCTGTTTTCTTTGGAGAAATGTATGAAGTTTACCCATTTAAAAATTTTTGCTGTTGTTGTTAAGATGTAGGAGTTTCTTATAAATTCTGGCTATTAACCCCCTTTTAAGAAGCTTTTAATATCTCCAAATGTATCCAAAGAAGCCTATAATAAGGCCCAATCTTTCTGGACAGATTCCCTACTATTCAAAGCTTCACATGGTTTGCTCTTTCAAAACAGCCTCTGTTTAGCTTTCAAACATCCATCAATGCTCCATCCTCTGATTACATTGCCTTCTTCCTTCCCTCTTTTCCACTAATTAGAGACTCATCCTTCAGGGGTACCCTACAATATACCTGTGACACAAACTCCTGACTTGAGTTCTCCAGTAGGCTAAAATCTTCCCTCTCTTGGCCCATTCCCACTCCAAACTTTCTTTGGCTCTCATGTTACTGCCCTGTATTGTGGTTACTGCATACTTGCCTTTCCCCCACTTGCTGGAAGACCCTGAGGAGCTCATCTCTGCATTCCCTTCAGTACTAGCACAACCTCTTGAATGTTCAGAGGCCTCAAAAAACAACCACAGAAATTTCCACAAGGACAGAAATTTCTAGAGCCAAGCAGACCAGTGTTGATTCTTGCTATGCTACTTATTCACCGTGTGAAAATTACCAAATCACTCTAAGTCTCAGCTTCTTTATCCAAATAATGGGGTAATAAGACTATTATAATATATTTTATTACACCGTCTACCTTATAGTAAGTACTTAACAAATGATAGCTGTTTTAGACTTAACAAGATTGATTCTAGAGACCAGTGAGAAGTTTGAGGATCAAAGGAATGGGTTGAAAAGGCAACTTTAATACTAAGGAAACTGCCCACACAAGCCCTTGTAGGACCTACACTCTCAGTAGGCCCGGTTTACACTCCCTGGTGGGGCAGACATCTGCCAATGCATTCTGCTGTCATATACAAATAAAAAAATTAACCAAGTAAACATAGATGTTATACTACATGTTATACTACTACATGTGCACATATTGATGGAAATAAAATTATTTTTATGAAAAAAAAACAAGGAGAGGGATTGTATCTATTTATATAATGTATATGGGGTTCACCCTCTTCTCCTCTCTCCATTTTCTTTTCTCCCTCACTCTCTTTATTAGAATAATCACTGCCACGTCCATACAGGAAAGAAGCACTCTACACTTTCTGATGATTCCTCCTCTTCTCCATTTTCTATCATTTCTTTCCTTGGCCAGACTTACAGAGTCCACCAGGGAAGCCTGAAGAAAAAAAGAATAATAAAGAATCTGACTCCATTTTTTATATTTGGCTGTTCAGGATTTTCAAGCCCTACCATTCCCTCTTACCTTTCTGCCCACATCTGGGTAAGCTAACAGGAAGTCCTGGTGCTCCCTCATTTGGTGCTAATAGAAGGTTCAAAACATGCAATGCACGCCCTAGCCCATAGGTAACAATCCTTACCCTGGAGAGTGAGTGCACTCTAGCGCCACCCTCTAGCCACCTAAGAGCCAGTCTCCTTTCTCAGCAATCTATGGTCATTTTCAAATCATCTTGGGAGCTGACCCTATTCTCCCCAGAAGGCCTCATTTTGTGATGAACTTTCTCATACATTCTTGGTACATGTGTACAATATTATCAAATTTCATACTAGAACAAAAGTTTGGTATGGTTGGGAATCCATCATGTTACTACAGGGTAGCCAAAAAAAGAGAAATGAAAATGCTAGGCCCCTTCATCATTCTGTAGACATAAACAACTAAGGAAGGGATGGATGGAGTTAATACCTTTTCACCATTTGATTTCTGTTATCACAATTATAATTTGAAAGTACCATTTTCATGGACTATTTTTTTTTATTAAATGGTCTTCTTCCACTAATGTACCAACACAAACTTCAAATAATTTTAAAAGCTTTGTAATGAAAAGTTTAAAAATGTTGGCTTCTTCTACCTTACGTTTTTTGCTCTTGAGCAGCTCTTGCATCCTTTTGGGGTTTGCAAATCTTTTTTTATCCCAGGTGAAGTACCTCTTGCCCTCAGTGTGCTCTATGTCCAGCCATATGACATCATAAGGAATATCATGTTCATCAAATCCTGCATCCACTGCCTTTACATCTTGCTCATCTTCATAGTTCCAGCGGCACTGGTGATACCCCAAGGAGAACAGAGGGGGCATGGCTTGTGTGCCTAAAGACAAAAATGAGAACTGAGTCAACTACCATAACAATGATCATCATTTGGTGAGCATTTTCCCAATGAGTACTAGTAAGCACTGAGCTTGTACGTACATAGAATATCAAGGAGAAGAAAGCATAGCTCTTGCTTTCAAGGAAGTAACAATTAGGGTGATAAGCAAGCATATAAATAAACTGCTTTGAATTGAATAACTGCTATGTTAAAGGTATCAGCCTAGTGCTTTGGGACCAATTATTGGGAAACCAATGAATTCTTCCTTTAGTTAAGTGTGGGGTCTTGAGAGGCTTCAGAGAACAGGTAATACTGGTTTGGATTCTTATGAATAAACATAAGTATACCCTATAGGGAAAAACAGATAGAGCATACGGGCAAAGGGAACAGAAGAGACACAGAGGCAGATATGCACATGACAGGCTTAGGAAAAAAATAAATATTTCAGAGTGTTACAGTGTAAGGGAGATAAGTAAAGGATGAAACTGGAGAGGATCAGTTTGTATAGGGTCCTTTAGTTCAGGTTAGCAATTCTGAATCTTCTTTTATAGAAGTCATAAAAATTTGGCAAAATGTAACCTTCCTGATCTTTATTTTAAAAACTGATGTCAGGGAGCACTGTTGAATCTGACTTAAAGGGAAATAGAAGTAAGGAAGAACTGTCAAGACATTATTGTCAAAACATTTACTTATACTGTGGAGGACATTTGGTCAACCACTTGGATTTACCTTGTTCTTCTCCCAAAGTCTTACTAAAATCAAGGTAAAGAAAATAAAAAATGAATAAAGCCATAAAAACAAAATGGTGAAAGAGTAACTTCAACAAAACAAAACAAAACAAAATGGAAAGAAGAAGGCAGGGGAAGGATGGTAACTGCTGAGCACAGCCAGGGAAGCTCTCACCTGAGTGCTTGAGGGAAGCATACTGATGAAGAAGAAAGCTCGACCCTGTCCCTAGTATACAAGAAGACAGAAGAATATTCCAACTCCCACCCCTATATTGGACTATAAGATCATTCAGGCACACAGAACTTCCAGGCTGAACCACATTTTTTTAAAAAATTTTTATGCCTTTATTTGTTTATTTATTTTTATGTGGTGCTGAGGATCGAACCCAGGGCCTTGCATGTGCTAGGCAAGCACTCTACCACTGAGCTACAATCCCAGCCCCAGGCTGAACCACATTTGAGGAAAATCTCTAAAATTAGATTCAGAGGCCCAAGTAAAGAAATAGAATAAAAGTACCTCTGAGAAAACAGTAACAATGCAAGCAACCAAAGTAACAATCATCAAAACATTATCATTAGTATTTCTGGAGATGAAAAAGAATTTGCACCCATAATACACAAATATAATAGCATAAACCAAGCATGAGGTGTTATTAACAAGTAAAAAATTAGAGAATAAGAACTCTTTGACATTAGAAATAGGATAGAATAAATGGAAGGTCTGAAAGACAAAATTGTCAAAATTGCTCAGAAAATAGGCAAAAAAAGGGAAAGGAGATCAAAAAAATCTGTAAAGGAGAAAGGGGAAAAAAAGGAGAAAGGGAAAAAGGAGAGGAAGAAATTATGAAAGGAATAACCTAAGGTTGTATTCCTGAACTAAACAACAAAATTCTCAAGATTGAAAGGGTCCACATCTAAAACCCAGCATAATAACAATAATTATTATTATTTTGCAGTACTGGGGATTGAACCCAGGGGTGCTCTACTAGTGAACAATATACTCAGCCCAGCTTATTTTCTTTTGAGACAGGGTCTCACTAAATTGTTCAGGTTTATCTTGAACTTATGATTTTCTTGCCTCAGCTTCCCAAGGAGGAGTAGTGAAAGTGGGAAGCCTATCTTGTTTCTGATATCAGAGGAAGCTGATAGGTTTTCCTTTCTTTTTGTGGTACTGGGGAATGAACTCAGGGTGTTGTGCATGCTAGACAAGTGCTGTATCACTAAATTATATTCCCAGCCCAAGTTTGTAGTCTTTTAAAGATAAAATGCTTTATTGCTAAAACTAGTGGGTGTAGGTTTTTTTTTTTTTTTTTTTTTTTGGCACTGGGAATCAAATCCAGGGGAGCTTTACTACTGAGCAACATTTTGGCCATTTTCATTTTTCTTTTGAGTTGCTTAAGGCCTTGCTGAATTGCTGAGATTGACCTTGAACTAACTTTCTTTTTTGTACCAATGAGTGATTCCAGGAGTGCCTAACCACTAGTGCTACATCCCCAGGCCTTTTTTGTATTTTATTTTGAGACAGGGTCTCACTGAGTTACTTAGGGCTTTGAGGTTTGTTTTGAACTCCTGATCCTCCTGCTTCAGCCTCCTGCACTTGGGATTACAAGTGTGAGCCACCATGCCTGGTTTGACCTTGAACTTTCAATCCTGCCTCAGGCCTATTAAGTTTCTGTGATTATAAGTGTTAGCAACCATGCCCAGCATTTTAGTGGTATATTTAAATGGAAAAAAAAAGCATGGAAAAGTTCAGGTTGGAATATTGGTTATGTAAATTATATAAATTAGATAATACCCAGGGACTAAATGTGCCAAGAAAAGTAGATGGTGAGTATTAGGGATTAGAGTGTACAGTTCTAGATTCAGTATAATTTTTAACTGTGCTAAGTGGTATGAGGGTGGGAAGGGGAGTACTTGCTACTTAAATTGCTTAGGTAAGTTGTTTATAAGTCCTACATAATGTACAATAAATATTAACCTTCAGTGATGATACATGAGATAGAGGAAACATAATGGAACTATAAAATGGCACCTCTACATGCAAACCTGTAAGGTAGGAGTACTGCTTGAAGACATCAGAAGGTGTAGGTCCTGTCAGCAGAAAAACATCAATGATTCCACTCTCTGATATCCAGCACACATCAGTTTGAGATATGACCTTTTGTTTAGCAGCAGCTGGGCCCACCTGTGTCCATGTGTACTGGAAAAGGAATGGAATAAAAGTTTGAGAAATTTCCTCTAAACTATGATACCAATTGTATGTAAATCCACTCCTTTAGATAGTACTGACCTTCATTGATTACACTCAAAGCTTTTGGTGGCAAAAAACTGCCACCAAAAAGAAAAAAAAAAGCTAGCAGTGGTTTTATTTTTTCTCTAAGTATGACATACAATCATGATCCACAGCTTACCTCTACTGAAGGTTGTGTATTGATCTCCACTAGTGTTTCTGAGGCATTTAGCCAGAAAATGCCTATAGTCCTGCCCAGTTTGTGGGCCAAGAGATAAGGCACTGAGCCATAAATGCCCATTTTGTCATGTATTTTATATCCATAGACATCCAGGTTATAAAGACGGTAGGCATCTCCATCCCTAAAACATAAATGAGGATTATCATCAAATACCATTACAAATGTATAAATAATGAATAGGACAGCTCCACTCTCCACTCTCCATGCAAACACTTAGGTCCTATGCCTCTTCTAAGACTTAACACTACTTCCCTAAAATGTTTCCTGACACAACCTGGACAAATGTTGTCTCCCTCCTTTGATTCCTTTGGCACCCCCTACCGTGACAACTGGCATAACTAAGCCCATATTTCTGATCTCTTTTCTAAATATCTCTTGTGAAAGGATAATCACTTGTGAATCTTCCATAATAGGAAGCACACAATACACATCCACTCACAGATTTTGTGAGTTAAGTTTCTATAGCTAAAACAAAAGGATAGTGTTCTTAATAGACTTCCACAGAGCTGGTAGGGAAAGATCAAGAGCTAACTGGGGTGGGGGCACAGAATTAGGTTAGTATGAGAGTAGCACAATTTTTTTTATGTTATTTGTTCTTTTTAATTACACATGATAGCAGAGTTTTATTCTGACATGTTTATACACACCTGGAGTATGTCTTATTCTAATTAGGATCTCAGTCTTGTGGATGACATGATGTTGAGATGTGATGTATTCATATTTGTATATAGGAAGGTCATGTTAGATTCATTCCATTGTCTTTCCTATTCCTATTCCCCCTCTCTTCCTTTCCTTCCCCTTTGTATAATCCACTGAACTTCTATTCCACCCCCTCCTGCCCATTGTATATTAGCATCCACATATCAGAGAGAACATGCACCCTTTGGTTTTTTAAGACTGGCTTATTTCACCAAGTCCATCCATTCACCAGCAAATGTCATAAAGCCATTCTTTTTATGGCCGAGTAATATTCCATTGTGTATTTATACCACATTTTCTTTACCCATTCATCTATTGAAAGGCACCTACGTTGACTTCATAACTTAGCTATTGCAAATTAAGTTGCTGTAAGCATTGATATGGTTCTGTCACTATAGTACACTGATTTTAACTCCTTTGGATATATACCTAAGAATGGCATAACCAGGTCAAATGGTGGTTCCATTTCTAGTTTTTTGAGGAATCTCCATACTGCTTTCCAGAGTGGTTGCACCAATTTGCAATCCCATCAGCAATGTATGAATGTACCTTTTCCCCCGCATCCTCAAACATTTGTTGTTGCTTGTATTCTTGCTAATTGCCATTCTGACTGGAGTGAGATAGAATCTCAGTGTAGTTTTAATTTTCATTTTTCTAATTGCTAGAGATGTTGAACATCTTTTCATATTTTTTGACCATTTGTATTTCTTCTATGAAGTGTCTGCTCAGTTCCTTTGCCCATTTTTGATTGGGTTATTTGCTTTTTGAATTAGCACAGGTTCTAATGGACTCATTGTGCCTGTTAAATAAACAAAATCTGATCCTTGAAATCTGGATTAGACTCTGTTTCTCTTTGGTTTTGTCCTAGTCTGATGCCTCTGGTTATTGTCTATTAGTGTTAACCTGAAATGACCTTCCCCAGGGAATCAGAGGTTATTTGAAATGCCATTTTCTGACTCACTATCCCCTTCAGAAGTAAGTGTGTTTTACAGATCAGTGATTTTTCACAGTATATTCTCTCAGGGCTTTACAAAAAGGCCTTGTGAGGTAAACATAAAGCCTAGGGATAAAGATCTCTCCCCAACTTAGACTGCAGCAGTTTCTAATTTTTACTTCTATATTGTTAGGTTCAATGTTATAGTTTGTATACTTATCTGATGCAAGAATTGAACCCAGTGCCTCACACATACTAGGCAAGTGCTCTACCACTGAGCCACACAACCCTAGCCCTCAAAGAAGGTTCTTAAAACTCTACAAATAATATTAAATCAGAACCTCCTGTAAGGATTCTTATTTTCACATACCCAGTATTTTTAAGTTGGTGTGATTCTGCATGTTGTGGGATCCCATAGAGATGTTCAAATCCATGTAAGGAGAAATCCAAACCAACGGAGGTAGGACCTGTAGAGCCCAGGATACCAACTGAGTTTTGCTTCTCAAGAGGACAATCAATTAAGGAGATTCAGTTAACAACGGTGTAGCAAGACAACTAGACCAGGTGTAGAAAGACCTGAACTTGCTCTGATAAATCAGTAAATGCTCTGTAAGGACTCTCTGTAAGATGTTATATTCAGGTATTGTTGGGATACAAAAAATGCATATATAAGACAAAGCTCTCGTCTCTTATTATATTGCCTTAGCTGTGTGCTAAAGCTCTCTGTCTCTTCATTTATAAACAAATTCCTTTATTACCTGTAAAAAACAAGGTTATAAAGTTTTAGATTTTTCTTAAAATTTTGCTAAAATATATTGCATATAAATTTATATACCTATAATATATAAATTTCCTTTAACCAAATACTCCTTTATTTAACAATTAATTTAGAGATAAAAGTGTAAATTAGTAGGAGACAAAATATTTACTTAAATTCATACCTAAGTTAAAACTATTTTACATATCACTTATAGGATTTTTTTGGGGGAAAAGAATGCTAAAGAGAAAGTAAAAAAGATTATGATGTCACAGAAAGGAGAGACAGAACGGTATCCTTCATATAAATTTTGAGCATTCTGTTAGCCCTGATCATTATACCATGCTGTAAATATGTAGAGCTAGAACAAGGATTCTCAGAGAATTAGGGAAGGTTTGTTATTCTACAGGCAGGGAGAAAAATGAGTATTTTTCTAACCACATATGCCCCATGTATCTGAAAGGGAACTCCTGAGAGATAGACTCTATGTCCTCCTCTAACCCCATCACTAAGCCTGGTGATAAATGTCACAGATGGGCACATGACACCTATGTGAATGATGGGGAGACCTTGAAAAGGTTAAAAACTGCCTTGGAATGTTGATCCTGATACATTCTATAATTTGGTTTCTCATTACTTGAATCTCATAAAAATAGAATCCAGAATTTGTAGCTGCTTGTTCAATTGGACAGTACAGCAGCATGATAAGCTAGACCCCTCTGCAGGGCCTGTACTTTTCTTACACCCCCCACACTAAAAGCATATAATTACCATTTCTTTGTTACTGAAGGATAGAGGACACAAATTTGAGATTTCTGTTCACTTTCAGAAATCACTTGTTTAGGTGCCAAAACTCACGGAACTTTTAGGTAGATACTTAGCCATTTTGAAGTTAGGCCAGTTTCAATTTACCATTAGCTTTGACATCCACAAAACTTCCAAATTTCTCTTCCCAAAGGCCTAGATCCTCTTGATTTTCCTGTTAATAAAAAAGGGGAACTAACTGAACTTATAAATTGTAACAAATGTGGTCGCCACTCTTATAGGCTTATGCCCCTAATTATCAGGAAGTAGTTAATGATTTGAGTTCATTGCCCCTAATCCCCTATATGACTTAAGTTCTCCAATCTTTGAGAGGAAAATGTTAGGTAGCAGCTAGTAATGAGTAGTGAAATATAAACCAATAGCATAGCAGGATCACAGGGTTTCTTTGAAATTGCCTTTAATGAACAATCAAGTAACTTATAGAAGAACAACAGGTGTACTAACCCAGAGAATAAGCAGGTAGAAACAAAGGGAGTCAATTAAGAAATATATCAAGAATGAAAGATCAATGGGGATAACTCCAGGCAGGTATATTGAGGTCATTGTGAAGTTAGGTTTTATGGACATGTTTCTCAATCTATTTCAGAAGGGAAATTTCATTAATAGCATGGTGCACTAAGATGAAGTCTGCTTGATTATTGACCCCAGAACCCACATTAACAGAGAACTGACTGGTATTGAATAGGATGGTCACTAGGACAGATCTGGAAAGAACAATCCAGGGTCAAAAACTCCCCAGCCTGAGGTGAAGGAGGAGATAAAACATCTGATTGGTAAAGACTGCAAAAGGTGGTATCTAGTTCTTCTGACAAACATCAAACAGTAATAAACTTGGAACCTACATTGTTTCCTTTATTATTCACTTCCTTTTTTTTTGGTGTAGATAGACACAATATCTTTATTTTTATGTGGTGCTGAGGATTGAACCCAGTGCCTCACACTTTCGAGGCAAGCTCTCTACCACTGAACTACAACTCCAGCCCTTTATTGTTCTCTCTTTGGAGATGAACTCCCACTCCTCCACCTCCACCACCACCCCCAGCTATGCACACTGCTTGAGCCTTATTATACTTTCACTCATGGTAGAATAATAAAATTCTATTGGTTGGCTCTTCAAGTCTGACTTTACATTTTCTTTTGTAAGGACACAAGAACTTAAGTTTGGAGCTTCATCTCCCAATTCTCCTGTGATGCAACATCTGCACATTTTATTTGGATTATTAAGAAATAATAATAAAAGGAATTCATCTTTTAGAATGAATTTGTGATGTCAGTATATTTAATAAATCAAACCTGTATTTTATATAAATGTCATTAATCATCCTTCTTTTTTCTTGTGGTAAAATAACCTAAAATTTACCATTTTCACCATTTTCAAGTATGCAGTTCACAGCATTAAGTAAATTAGCTGTTGTGTGATGATGTTCATTATCATCATCTCTCTCTAGAATGTTTTTCATCTTTCCAAACTGAACTTCTCTATCCATTAAATAATAACTCCCCATTTCCTCCCTCTCCACCCATAGTAATTCCTTTCTCTTTCTGTCTCTAAGAATTTGACTGCAGTAGGTACCTCATAAAGTGGAATTATATATAGTATTTGTTCTTTTGTGATTGGCTTATTTCACTTAGTATAATGTTTTCAAGTTACATTCATTTTGCAGCATTACTCAGAATTTCCTTTCTTTTAAAGGCTGAATAATATTCCATTGTAAGTATAATAGTACACTTTGTTTATGTACTCATCATCAAGATACTTGAGTTGCTTCCTCCTTTTGTCTACTTTGAATAAGCTGCTGTAACTTCACTTTTAAGTATAAACCCGGAAGAACTATTGGATTGTACTATAATTCCATTTTTAATTTTTTGAGGAATAGTTATACCTTATGACATGAATATTTGCATATGAACTAAAGTGATGTGAAAGCACTTTGAAAAATGGTAGTGTTTATATATGCAAAAATTTTTAAAAATTGGGCTGGGCATGTAGTTCAGAGGCAGAGTATTAGCTTAGCAAATATTGAGGCCCTGAGTTCCATCTCCAGCACTGGGGTGAGGGGGAGAAAAACATTTTTCATGTAAACATGTGAGGTAAAACATTGAGCTCAAATAATTCCAGTCTGTTTTGAGAGACCCTAAATAGAGATTTGTTTTTGCTGAGATGGGCACTTTTCCCTTTGTCTTCCAATTAGCTAAACTACAGCTATATTCTTTTTTTTTTTTTTTAACACAATGCCTTATTTATTTATTTATTTTTTATGTAGTGCTGAGGATGGAACCTAGGTCCCGCCCGTGCTAGGCGAATGCTCTACCACTGAGCCACAATCCCAGCCCTACAACTATATTCTTATGTTGACTGGGATGGCAATGACTACTTGGGTCCACAATCTTTTTAATCTTTTTAATTTTTTTTTAGTTGTTGATGGACCTTTATTTTTTATTTATTCATTTATATGCAGTGTTGAGAATTGAATTCAGTGCCTTACACATGCTAGACAAATGCTTTACCTACACAGCTACAACTCCAGCCCTGAGGTCCATAATCTTTTGATTTAGAGCTATGAACTTTGCCAGATTTTCCTTTTCCTTAAAAGAATGAAAATTTTTTAAAAAATTGCATGTATATGAAATGCATATTTCTTTAAAAGGAACTCTTTGTCCATTTCTGGGTTATTTGTTCATAATTAAAAGTTCTGTAAGGTGGACCTCTACATTTTTTTTAAAACAAGAGCTCTGGTCTTTTTATATCTATATTTTATTTTATTTATTTTTACGTGGTACTGAGGATTGAACCCAGTGCCTTGCACATGCCAGGCGAGTGCTCTACCACTGAGCCCCAGCACCAGCCCCATGATCTGTGTATTTTTAAAAGGCATGCCTGAATCCTTAATGAAGGCAATAGTATCCATATGGATGGGGTTTAGAGTCCATGAATTCTATCAAAAAATATGAAATTCAAAAACTTTTCTATAGGGATGGTTCAGTTTTTGTCAAATTCTTGTAAAGGGTCTGTGACTCAGGCTTTCACATTATGTTCTTCAAAAGGTCTTTTGCAGATTCCTTGGACAGATTCCTTCTTGTATTCTCCCAATCATTTAGTCAATGCCTGCCTTTCCCAAAAGATTCTAAGTTCCTAACACATGTTTGGGATTTTTTTATTCAAGGTTTATTCTTTTTATCCAACATAATGCCTGGAAAACAAGCGGGTACTTAAGATGTATCTGTTTTTACAAATAAATGAATATATGAATGAATAAATGAAGGAAAGAATAAGATGATAGGGCAAGCAAAGAGATGTAATGTCATTTATATGTAGTAGAGTATTAACAAGTACTCTTCTGGATAAGGGAGGAACAGAATTCATTATGTGCCACAAAATCATGATTGTGGTGAAGAACATAAAAAAGATAAATTGTTCCATCTAAATTACCTGAGAGGTATTGATTGATGCACTCTCCTCATTTTCTTTGGTAGTTCTGTTTTAACATAAAGAAAATTATTTCACTCAATGATGGAAAGACGGAATTTTGTTCAATAATAAAGATTTTCATTTTCAACTTTTAAGATGTCATAAATTATATCCTTTAACTTACTAAATATAACACCATTATAAACTCAAGCTTAGAAAATTGAATATTAATGAACAAACCAATAGCTTGAATGTTTACACAAATGTACATGTACTTGAAAATTTGTTAACACTTTAAAATAACTTTATTTTTATTATAAGTGTAATATATGCTCATAATATTTCAACAAAAAATATGTAAACAAGGTAGAATATAGCTTTCCCCACTCATTGTACTCTGGTACACAGCAACACAATGTAGTCTCTCAGAATAATTGTGACAATTTATTCTAAAATTTTCTTTTACCCAAAGTTGTATTTGAGTGTTTATCGCCCAACATTTTTTTTGTTTTGGTATTATACCACTGAGCTACATCACCATCCCTTTTTATTTTTATTTTTTATTTTGAGGCAGGGTCTCACTAAATTGCCCAGGCTGGTCTCAAACTTGAAATTCTCCTGCCTTAGATTTCCAAGTTGCTGGTTTTACAGGTATGCTCCACTGTGTATGGCTCTCCTCACATTCTTTTTGTGCGTATGTGTGTGGTATTAGGGATTGGACCAGGGTTGCTTAACCACTGAGCCACATTCTCAGCCCTTTTAAAATTTTTATTTTGAGATAGGGTCTCACTAAGTTGCTCAGGCTCCCTTTGAACTTACAATCCTCCTGCCTCAGCCTCCTGAGCAGCTGTGATTACAGGCATGCACCACAGCTCTCCTCACATTCTTAACAATAGGGGCTTTACCAATCTTTTGGGTCTTTGCCATTGTAAAATTTTAGAAAAGATAAAGCATTTCAGTTTATATCTCTATGGTCATTAATGATGTAAATTGCTTTTTTATACATTTTATGGTACTTCTATTTCTTCCTCTATGAATTATTTATACACATTCATTATACATTAATTTGTGTCTTTAATGTAAAACACAGAACAGAGATAAAAGAACATAGAGTTTAAAAGATAATACTAAGTGAATAGCTATAAATATACCACTGTGCTTAAGCAACTGAAATAACTTGTTCCTTTGGAGTATCTATACACATCTTTTCAAATCTATCTGCTTTCACCTCATACCTTCAGAGACAGCACTATGAAAGTTTGTGTTAATCATTCTCTTGGTGTTTTAAAAAAGTATTCTCTCTCTCTCACAAACAGACACACACACACACACACACACACACACATCCCCAAAAATATATTATTAGGTTTTATACATTATTAGGTTTTACCTTTTAAAATTTATATTTTATATACACACACACAGTTTATATTCTTTTGTGATATGCTTTTTTTCACTCAAAATTAATTTTTTGACATTCATTATGTTAACACAACTTGCTATAGTTTATATCCCCCATTTTTAAATTTGTTTATTGTTCTTTTGCTTATGGATTTAGATGATCTTTCCTATATTGTACATATATAGGAAATATATATATATATATATATTTTTGGTATTATATATATATATATATATATATGTGTATTAGGGATACTTAACCACTAAGCTACATCCCCAACCTGGAAAAAAATCTATTTATTGATTTATTTTTATTATTTTATTTTAAATAAAATAAAGTACAATATAGAATCCAAGTGTACAGTAACAATAATCACAGGTCTGCATGGGTGAACAAAAATCAAAGGATAGCTTTAAATATCTTATACATTTAGGAAACAGTGCTAATAATCAGAAATAGACTTAGTCAAAGCATACATATATACGACAGGTCTTCAAATGACAGTATGGCCTTTCTGTGTCAGATACAATGTATAAAAGAGAACACTTATTGGTTGTCTTGTCAGTAAAATTATATAAACTTTCATTTTATAAGCTTTTACATAAGACTTAGACAAAGCTTAGATAGATAGTTCTCAGATGCATACATATACCTAGTTACATATATTTTGGATATCAACAATATTGTTATAATCTAAATAACAGTTGTTTGTTTAATCAATTACAAAATAATCATTTAAGACTTTAAAACAGCTACAAACCTAATTCCTTTAAGACTTAGTTTCCCCAAGTAATAAAACCTAACAAAAAAAAACAAGAAAATCATTGATAGATAAGAGCAGATTAACGATTCTGACTTTTCTTCATATCAGTACATTAAAGTTTAAATAATTTTGTGCTAATTATAGCCAATTTAATCATAAACACAAACTTTTTGAAATTTACCTTCCACAAACCTTCTGTGACTTACTTTGACATTCACAAATTTACATCCTTAGTTTTGTCCCCTTTCATCTTGAACTTTAGTCCAAGAATATTACTTCGCCAGCAAAATACTTTCTCATCAAGATATATTTCTTTCACCTCCTAACTTTCCATACTAAAATATTTCCATACCTATAACTTTCTTTTATCATTTTAGTTTCAGATCCTTTTTAATTTTTTTTAGTTTAAATATCCATATATATTTTCACATATTCATATGTTTATATATATCCATGTGTATATATATATATATATATATATATATATATATATATATGTATATACCATAACAGCAACCAAATTCCTGCTCATGCATTTTCATATATATATTCAGTTACATAATTATAAACTATAACTAAAACAAAACATTAACCTCAAAAGAAAAATAACTATATACAAATTTACATCCATTTAAGTATTTTCATGTATATTTTTACATATATATTCATTTTTGTATTCCTATATTTGAATAAAAATTTCAATCCCTAAACTAACCCTATTTATTTTTCTATATTAGTCCTATACCCACCATATACCTTGGAGAACCTCTATACATATAAACCATAACATTTTACATGATTGTACCTATGTATTTGGGGATATAAATTCATAAATTCACAAATTCACATAAAAACCCATGGATACTTTATATATATGCTCATTTCCATAGGTATAACCTAGATTTCACACATAACAATATTGCTTACCTTAAAAATATCCATAGATAAAAGTATATATATATAAATTTTGATATGTGATATTACCTCTATATTCATATTTATATTCATATATATTGACATATATGTTCCAAAGGTAACCCATCCCCTAAACCAAAGCCATAATTCAGAACTAAATCTAGTCTTACCCATACTCATGAGCCTTTTTAACAAAAATTATAAATATTACTTTGAATATCCATATATATTTTCACATATATATTCTGTATATATTTATATACATTCATATACTATGTATATACCCTAATGGCAACCAAAATCCTACCTATAAGTTTTTATATATATTCTGTTACATAATCATATCTAGAATCTTAAGAAAATTATAAACATTCATCTCAAAAGAAAAATAAATATATACAAATCCATACCCATTTAAATATTTTCATGTATATTTTTACATATATATTCATATTTGTTTTCATATATATGGAAAAAAGTGTTCAAACCCAATATTACTGTGTTGTGGTCTATTTGATTCTTGAAGTTGAGAAGGGTTTGCTTGGTGTACATAGATGCTCCATTGTTTGGGTCATAAGTATGATTGTTGTCTTGTTGACATATAATTCCCTTAAGCAATATGAAATATCCTTCTTTGTTCCTTGTGATTAACTTTGGCTTGAAATCCACTTTATCTGATATGAGAACAGAAACCTCTGCTGTTTATGTCATCCATATGAGTGGCATGTTTTTTCCTATCCTTTCACCATCAATTTGTGGATGTCTTTGCCTATGAAGTGAGTTTCTTGGAGATAGCACATTGTTGGGTCTTGTTTTTAATCCAATCTGCCAGTCTATGTCTTTTTTAAGAATTTTTTTTTTAGTTATACATGGACAAAAGATCTTTATTTTGTTTATTTATTTTCATGTGATGCTGAGGATTGAAACCAGTGCCTCACATGTGCAAGGCAAGCGTTCTGCCACTGAGCCACAACCCCAGCCCCAGTCTATGTCTTTTGATTAATGAGTTTAGGCCATTAATGTTCAAGATTATTACTGAAATATGATTTGTGCTCCCAGTTATTTTGGTTTATTTCTACTTTTTAATTTGAATTAGTTTATCCTTTGATTAACTATTCCTTTAATATAGTTCTTCCCTTTGCTGGTTTTCACTTTTTTTTTTTCATTTCTTCTTCATGGAATATTTTGTTGAGAATATTCTGAAGTGTAGGCTTTCTGGTTTCGAATACTTTTAATTTTTGTTTATCATGGAAGGTTCTTATTTAATCTTCAAATATGAAGTTTGATTTTGCTGAATATAGGATTCTTTGTTAGAGCTCAGTATATGTTATTCCAGCACCTCCTAGCTTTGAGGATCTGGGTTAGGAAATCAGCTACGATCTGTGTTGGTTACCCCCTCCATGTAATCTGATATTTTTCTCCCATAGCCTTTAAAATTCTATCCTTATTCTGTATGCTAGGCATTTTCATTATAATGTGACATGATGTGGGCCTGTTGTAATTTGTATACTGAGATCCTGTAAACCTCTTATATTTGACTTTCCATTTCATTCTTTAGATTTGGAAAATTTTCTGATATTATTTCATTGAAAAGACTGTGCATTCCTTTAGCTTGTATCTTCATGCCTTCATCTATCCTGATAAATCTTAAATTTGTTTTTTTCATGTTATTCCATAATTCTTGGAAGTTCTGTTCATGGTTTCTTTTTTTTTCTTTTTTCTTTCTTTTTCTCTTTTTTTAAATTTTCTTTATTTTTTTTGTCTTTTTTTTTTTTTTTTGTTCATGGTTTCTTAACATTTTCTCTCTGGGTCAACTCTATTTTCAAGAGTATATATTCATTGTCTGAGGTTCTGTCTTCCAAATGGTCTAGTCTGTTGGTGATGCTTTCTATTGAATTTTAAATTTGGTTTGTTGTTTCCTTAATTTCAAGGATTTCTGTTAGTGTTTTTTTTTTTCAGAATCTCTCTTTATTAAAGTGATCTTTTGCTACCTCTATTTGCACTCTTACATCATCTTTTACTTTGCAGATTAATTTAACCATGTACATTCTAAACTCCTTCTCTGACATTTCTTCCACTGTGGTGTCAATGTTATTTGTTATTGGAGTATCTTGGTTTGCTTGGGGTGATTTGTTCTGTTGCCTTTTCATGTTGTTTGTGTGTCTCCCCATTTAACAGTATGGCTCTGAGGCAGTAAAATTTCTGCCCTGTGGACTTAAAGTGTCCCTGAAGATTTCCATTACCTCACTGTTTAGATGGAGACAAATAACAAAAATCACCAATGCAAACAATATATAGCATTAATCCAAATAGTTCCTACTATGATATCTATAATGTTAATTATCACAGTAAACAGAAATGATATGATCAGTTATTGCCTAACATAAAAACAGCAAGTTTGTAAAAGGGTTTACATTTTTAGATGATGGACAGGAAGAGAACAAAAGTGATATAGGATGTGATGATTATAAGGAGGAGAGAAGACAGAAGTAAAAGATTAAAAGAAGAGCAAAAGAGAGAAAAATAGAAATTGGCTGTTAGCAGAAGAAAAGAGAGAATCAAGGGAAACAGGATAAAAATATAAATATAAAGCAAAAATTTTTAAAAATTAAAAATAAAAATAAAAGAATACAAAGCAGAACTGAACTATACTAGTCAAACATCATACTTCACAAGAAACTAATCCATGTTAAATAACTGTATTCAGAAATGCCAGAGGAAAAAAAAATAAAGGAAACTGTATAAATGTCCATGTACCATTAAAGTCACAATGAAACAGTGAAAAAGAATTTATAAAAACAAAGAAAAGAAAAAAAGTCTTCATGAAAATTTAAAGAATTCTTTCCATTGGAATTCAAAATAGTCTCAACTTCTCAGCATTTTTTGGTGGGGTCTTCTGGAGTGTGATGTTCCACCCTCTAGATTGCTGGAGTGAGAGAGGTAGAGTCCCGCAGGTGGAGTTCCTGGAGGCAGGGTTTTAGGCTTAGGCAGGCTCCAGGCTCTTTGATGAATGCTAATTGGTCTAAAGATTTAAATCAGCACACCTCCAATGCCCAGTTTTGCTCCACACTGGAACACTATACCCCAGGGATCTCACCTGGGTTCCACTTGTGTGGTGGGGGAGCCAATTTTTAGTCCCCTGTGTCACCTGCAGACCCCAAGTTTCCTGGTCTTGGGTTAACTTCAAAAATTTCTCACGCCCCCTACCCTTCTGAATTCCTGGCTAAATGTGACTCTCCCAGCTGGATTGGAGGGTGAGGGGGAAAGCTGGGTGGGTTTCTTCCATCAGTTGTCTCCTGTATAAACCTTTCTCCATGTTTGATTTTCTTCTGGTTACTTAAGCACACTCTATGTCACACATAGTGTGTATTACTGAGCCTGTATTTTGGGCCAAACTTGGGTTTGCTAGGAATTGGCTTCCTCAGTTGCTAGACCTCTTGAAGAAGCTGCAAAATGGTTCTTTCCTTTGTCCTCTGAATGCTACCTGGAGAGATGGCAGCTTCTTTCCCCACACAAATATCTTGCAGAGAGTTCTTCGGGTTTGTTGAGCAATCTCTTCAGTCTCTAAATGTTCCAAACCCAGACATACCTCAGGCCTCCCAAAAATGCCAGTTTCATTACTTCCCTTTTCTCTCTACTATGCTCATGGATGGACCTCTCTATCTGGAGCTTCTGACCGGGCTGTGGCAGCACCTATGCCAGTGGGGATTTTTTTTCCTTATTTTATTATATCCAACATCCTGTGTCCCATGTCTGCTTTGAATGTTCAGTTTTAGGTTTGAATAAAGTCCCTCCCTTCCTTTTTTTTTTTTTTTTTGTTCACCCACCTTGCAGAGAAGCTGCATGTCTGCTTTCTTGGTTTCAGGCCACAGAGCAGCCAGGAACATGACCATCCTCTATTCTGTCATCTTGGAACTCTTCTCAACCCCCCCCTTTTTTTTTAATGTTTTATTTTCTCTTGCTAAGTCTTTAGGGCCTCATTAAATTGCTGACATTGCAATTGAATTTGCAATCCTCCTGCCTCAGTCTCCTGAACTGCTGGGATTACAGGCATGAGCTATTGTGCCCAACTTGTACATATTAATGCTTTAAATTTTTTTTAAATTTTTTAGTTGTAGTTGGATGCAATACCTTTACTTTATTTATTTATTTATTTTTATGTGGTGCTGAGGATCAAACCCAGGGCCTTGCATGTGCTAGGTGAGCATTCTACCGATGAGCCACAACCCCAACCCTGTACATATTAATTTTTTAATTCTTATAGATGTTAAAAAATTTCCCTGGTATTTTACTATTTATTTATTTTTGTGGTAGTAGGGATGGAACCTAGGACGTTATACATGCTAGGCAAGTGCTCTACCGCTGAGCTGAGCTGAGCTATATCCATAGCTCTTTTTCTTCTTCTTCTTCTTCTTCTTCTTCTTCTTTTTTTTTTTTTTTGAGAGTCTTGCTAAATTTCTAGATTTATCTTGAGCTTGTGATCCTCCTGCCTCAGCCTCCTGAGTAGCAGGGATTACAATGCATGCCTACCTTTTAATTTTAAAATATTAATAAACTTTATTTTTTAAAGCAATTGAGGCATAGATAAATGTATGACATGAATCCTCCATTGTAGTATCACATAGAGTAGTTCTGCTAGTATAAAGTCCTCTGTGCTCTGTTCCTACAACCTCTGGCCACTACTAATCTTTTTACTATCTCCACAGTTTTATCTTTTCTAGAATGTCCTATAGTTGGAATTACACAGTATGTAATCAGATGCCCAGATTTACAATTAGCTTCTGTCATTTAGTAATAGGCATATGAATTTCCTCCATGATATTTGTTTTTAAACATTTTAAAAATGTTCATAATTATTATACATGAGTGGGATTCAGCATGCCATGTTCAAATATGCACATAATCTGATCAATTTCATTCCCTGGTCCTCCATGATATTTTCATGGCTTGACAGCTCATTTCTTCTTAGTGCTGAATAGTATATTCCATTATCTGGGTGTTCCACAGTTAGTCAATTAACCTACTAATAGATATTTTGGTTGCTTCCATGTTTTATGAATTATGAATAAAGCTGTTATGAACTTCCATGTGTAGTTTTCTTTGTGGACATAAGTGTTCAATACATTTGAGAAAATACCAAGGAATGTGATTGCTGGATAATATGGGAAGAATAAGTTCAGTTCTGCAAGAAATAGCCTAATTTCTTCCAAAAGTGGCTATAACATTTTGCATTCCTACTAGCAATGAATTAATTTCTGTTGTTCCACATCCTCTACAACAGTTGATGTTGTCAGGGTTTTAGATTTTGGTCATTCTAATAGATATGTGCTAGAATCTCCTTATTTCAACTTGCAATTCCCTAATGAAGTTTACATGCCCACTTGTCATTTGTGTATCTTCTTTTGTGAGTTGTTAATAATTTTTTGGCCTACTATTTAACTGGGATTTGTTTTCTTACTGTCAAGTTTAGCTCTTTATATACTTTGGATAATAATCTTTTATCAGATGGGTCTTTTGCAAATATTTTCTCCTAGTCTACAGCTTGTTTTTATGTTCTCTTGACATTATCTTTCACAGGACAGAGTTTTAAATTTTTTTTTAAATTGTAGTTGGACACAATACCTTTATTTTATTTATTATTTTTATGTGCATAGAACCCAGCACCTCACACATGCTAGGCAAGCGCTCTACTACTGAGCCACAACCCCAGCTGTGTTAACACCTGTAATCCCTGCTACTCAGGAGGCTGAGGCAGGAGGATCAGAAGCTCAAGACAAACCTAGAAATTTAGCAAGACTCTCAAAAAAAAAGTTTTTAATTTTAATGAAGTTAAGCTTTGTCAATTGTTTCTTTGATATTATATCTAAAGAAGATATTATCATATCATTTAGGTATTATTCTTTGTTATCTTCTAGGAGTTTAACATTTTTGTTGTTTACATTTAGGTATCCTTTCTTTTTTTCTTTTTTTAGTTGTAGATGGACACTATGCCTTTATTTTTAAAATTTTTAAATGTTTTTAGTTGTAGATGGACACAATACCTTTATTTTATTTAGTTTTTTTATTTGGTGCTGGGGATCAAACTAAGTGCCTCACACGTGAGGGCAAGTACTCCACCACTAAGCTACAACCCCAGCCTCTACATTTAGGTTTCTGATCCACCTTGAGATCATGTTTTGTGAAGTCAATAGGGTCTGTGCCTAGATTTACTCTTTGCATGTAGGCATCTAATGGTTCCAGTATCATTTGTTGAAGACTATTGGCTCTGTACTACATTTGCTCTTTGCTAAAGATCAGTTGACCACTGTGTGAGTCTATTTCTGGGCTTTCTATTCTGTTCCACTGATTTATATGTCTGCCCTTTCACTAATACCACACTATCTCTATTACTGTAGCCTTGTAGTAAATCTTGAGTTAGGCTATCAGTTCTCCAACTTTGTTAGTCTCCTCAGTGATGAGTTGGCTATTCTGGATCTTTCGCCTTTCCATACAACTTTGGTTTGTCAATATTCACAAAATAACTTGCTGGGATTTTAATTTAGATTGCATTGACTATACAGATAAGGTTGGGAGAACTGGCATCTTGACAATATCAAGGTGTTCTATCCATGAAAACAAAACAACTTACTATTTATACGGTTCTTTGAAATATTTCATCTTAGTATTGTAGTCTTCCTCACATAGATCTTTTACTTATTTTTAAATTTAAAGATAAGTATTTTGTTTTGAGGGTGCTATTATAAGTGGTAAATGTGTTTTTTATTTCAAATTGCACTTTTCGTTGCTGGTATACAGGAAAGTAACTGACTCTTGCATATTTAATCTTGTATCCTGCATCCTAACTCACTCATTCTCTAGGAGGATTTTATTTTATTTATTTATTTTTATTTGTGACACTGGTGGTTTAACTCAGGGCTTCACATACACTAGGCAAGTATTGTACCACAGAGCTATAGCTCCAGGCCCAAGATATTTTTAATATTTAAAACTTATAATTTAAGATAGAAATAAAATGAAACCCAGGAAAAAAACCTCTCACTATTTGGGAATAATGACTGCTAAATGCTCTCTGAAGACCATGTAATATGTTCACTATTATGATAAAAATGCAAAGAACTACTGACTGGAAGACTTAAAATAATACTTTTTTTTAAAGGAAGAATCTCTTCCTTATCATTACTTCTCAATCATGTGACTGGGAACAAGTAGCTTTGATGGAGTGGATAGTCCAAGAACATTCCTGCAGAACTATTCATACTTACAGTTACTCAAGTTATTCTAGGGGAGAAAGTGACATTTTGAAGACATAATAGTTCACATTAATACTTTTTTAGAAGGCTACGGAGGGAGAGAATGCCATCAGTCACACCCAGGGTGCAGTAAGAATGTGACATTCTCAAAAGTTTGGGAATCATTTTTGTCACAAAGCATGTATTTACCTGCACATATGAAAACATGAAATTCCTCAGAATATCACAGCAAAAAAGTTAAACCAATTTTCTGTGATGAATTTATTATCCTGATAAGCAGCTGATACTCATAACCAGGTTTTTGTTAGGTCTTTATGCATTAAGTAATGTGTAAAAATACCTTTGTTTGGGAGGAATCTGTAGGTGCTCAAAGAATAATTTGCCCTGGGAATTTATGCTCATCACAACCTCTTTTTCAGATACCAAGTCTATCTTGAATGGGTTTTCTGTGATATGACACTTCAGATCTCCTTTTCCATCTTCCAATATCAGACTGCCTTTATCCCCTGAGCATGAAATCAGCCTAGAAAACAGAGCAGGAAAGGAAAATAAATTGCTATAGGTTTACGTGGTTCTATGTGACTTGTAATTCAAAGTAATTAATTAGTAAATCAATCTTAATGAATATAGCATAGATAGGATAGTGGAAAACCATTGTTGAGAGCATGGGCTTTGGTGTCAAGAGAGCTTATATTGAACATAACTTTACCATATTACTTTATAACATTAGATAATGAAGTTATCCAACATTTCTATATCTCAGTTTTCTTATCTGTAAAGTACAGATAAGATAAAAGTTGCAACCAAAATAGTTTTTTGGACAGAATTAAGTAAGACCATGCATAGTACCTGACACAGAAACATTCAAGTGTTAACTGTCATCATCATGTGTGTAAAGTCTAGTAACACTTCAGAATTTATAAACATTATTTTCCTTTCTCATTTCCACCATATATTCAGAAATTAAGGAGTCTACAGGAAATAGACCAAGTCAATTTTTATTTATCTGCTTATTACTTACTACTTATTACTTTTATTTATTTACTTATTATTATACCTCATCAGCCTCCAATTCGATAGGCAGACTCTTAAGATGTTTTTGAGCCTAAGGATGTAAGCTCAGAGCCAGCACTTAAAATCCCTCTCAGTCCTAGATTTCTCCCTTTTTGTAGTGCACATTCACCCTGGTAAACAATCACAGGATCTTTTAGGGATGATGATATGGGATAGTTTATGTTCTTACTATGTCCTTTCAGTCATTTTCCATGGATTCTAGGACTCCCTTTCACGTAGATGCTTGGGACCTGGAAACCAATTGTCTGGAGTGGTTGAGAGGCTGTCTCACTGCTCATTAAGCAGGACTCTAGTCCATCTGTCTTAGACTAATGGACCCCAGGATAAATTGTTAACTACCCTGAGGGTTAAAATGTTTTGTGTACTATGTGAGCCTTACTGCATATTATGAAATTATGTCCACTTTGTCTCTCACAATTAAATGCTGCTACCTTGCCTCTATCACCTTGAATCTTTTATCATTGCCACTGCAGAGAGGCCATTTTAATGGCATCAATTCCCACCATTATCTCCAGTCTGCAAAAGAAAAATATTCATTGCAATGCTTTCCAACTGTTCCTTTGCTAATGTATTTCTCAACGAAGGGGTATCTTCTGGATTCTCTTGCAGAAAGAATGAGGGGCTAGGTGAGCTGGTTTTATGTGACAAATCCACTTGAACATCTTTATTTCCCTAAATCTATGAATCATTTCTTCTTTGCTGTGCTTTGGAATTTTTGGATCTCAGTTTAATCAGCAGAATCCATAGCTGAGTTTAGTTCAAAGTTAATCAACCAAGCAAACTACCTGAACCACTCTCAGCTGTCCCATTTAGATATCAAATCTATATTCTCTGGTACATGTACCTGTGTCAATAAATTTAACCTGATCTAAAATAAGTTTCTTTCTTCTTGTCTAGAAATCCCCCAGAAATAATTTCCACACATTTCCCAGGTTTTTGTCATCATAAATTCTTATAATTCTGTAAGCATTCAAGCCTTCTCCTCCTAAGTTTGAATGTAATATGCTCAAATAAATTGGGATCTGGCTGTGACAATGAGTCTGGAGGGAATCAAGGATGGTAAGGGTAAAACAAGGAACATTGAAATCCCTTTTCAAGGTTTATCTTAGATGAGGTCAGGGTCAAGCAAGTCAGGATCAACCTTATTGGATATAGCAAGAAGAGCCATTTCTCCAAGAATGGGAAGCTCAGTGGAGTTCTGAAGTTCAGGTATTTAGGTTTATGAAACTCTTGCAAATGTTGCCATTAAATTTTAACAGGTCCTTCCTCTTCCCAGTTAACTCCCTAAGTTCACAGATGTGAGGAAGTTGTGAATTCAACTTCGGTTCTCATTCAATAGCTTTAGTATCGAACTCTGTATGTGGTTTTCAGCTACAAGGACCCTGCTGCTACAAGAGATGATAGAATTTCAGGATAGTTCTCTGAAAAAATCATGAGTTAAGAATTTAAAGTCCTAAGACTGTTTTCTTTCATTAAGCTCTTCAGGGAAGCTAATAGCAGCTAGGCTACCACAGAGTTTAGTGCTACGGTTCTACCACCTGGTCTGCTTTCAATAGGTGTTTTATTTCAGTTGACCACCAGTAGTAATTTAAATAACTTTGACACAGAATGCCATGGGTTATTACTACTTATATTAGTTTGCTATGCATCCAAAACAAAATATCACAGGGTGGGTACATGCTTAAACAATAGAAATTTATTTTCTCATAGTTCTGGAAGCTGGAATTCCAAGACCAAGGTGTTGGAAGGTTTGGTTTCTATACCCCCCTACCACTATGTACTGGGAATTAAATCTAGGGAAACTCTACCCCTGAACTACATTTCTAGCCCTTTTTATTTTGAGATAGGGTCTCACTAAGTTGTCCAGGCTGGCATTAAACTTCTTATCTTTCTGACTCAGCCTTCCGAGTCATTGGGATTACAGGTATGTGCTATTGCACTTGGCCAGGTGTGGTTTCTTGTAAGGCCTATACCCTAGGCTTGCCGAACCTTATTTCTGAGTCCTCATATGAGTGTTCCTGTGTGTGTGTGTGTATGCCCTAATCTCCTTTTCTTCTAAGGACACCAGTCATAATTGGTGAGGCCCAACCTAACGTCCTCATTTTAACTTAATCACCTCTTTAAAGGCCCATCGCAAATACAGTTACATTTTGAGGTATTAGGAGTTAGGGGTTCAAAAAATCAATTTTTGGGGAAGACACAATTCAGTTCATACATTAGTATTCCATCACCTAATGGTAACCAGGTCCTCATTGCCTTCAAATCTAACTAGATCAAAAGCCAATCGCATATTCCCATTCTTGAGGTTCTGTTGCCTATACCCACTTCGGATAGCAACTACTTTATTAACAAGGGATCAACTGGTAATAATAGGAACAACTCTGGCAGAAAATAAATGACTTAATAGTGGAAACTCTTTGCTTACATCATGGGAAGGTTTCAGGTTACAGGTTTCAGACTATACATCTAGTAATGACCCCTAGAAACAATGCTGTATTACTGTATGGCCAATGGAACTTCTATCTCAGCTTCATATTTTGAAGCCCTAACTCCTAGTACTTCAGTGTGTGACTGTATTTGGAGATAGGACCTTTAAAGAAGTAATTAAGTGAAAATCAAAATTAAAGTCCTATCGCATGAAGTCATTATGAAGTCTATTATGACTAGTGTCCTTATGAGAAGAGATTAGAGGACACAGAAGCATGCATGCATGTGCACGCAGAGACACGCGCAGACACACACAGACATACAAACACACACACATGGACAGTTATGTGAGGACACAGCAAGAAAGTAGACACGCTTCTTGTAAGGCCTAGGAGATAGGCCTTTTAAGAAACCAAGCCTGCTAACACCTTGATCTTGGCTTTCTAAATATCAGAACTATGATAAAATAAACGGAACTTCTATCTTAGGAAGTTGGATAATCAGAAATCACTGTGGCAATTGTTGGGTTCTAGGATCATGCCATATTAGCGCTACTATGGAGATTAGGAACCTGTGATCCTAACTAAGGGCCTTAGAGCCAGTCTACAGCTGCCAGATCTACACAAACAAAATGGAGAATTTAGTACTAAAATCAACATTTATGTACATGCATATGATTGGTAGAAACTAAATTATATCAGAAACTCTAGGTACAAGGGAATCTGAGAAATGCAGTTTTTAGGTTTTTAGTTATTGCAATAGTGACAGGCCCTCTAGAAAGAGGTGGGAACAGAAGCAGAACTAATAGTCATATTTACCGCTCAAAATTAATATCATCCAGAATCTAAAACATGGCAAAGATAGTAGAGAAAAAATATTATATTAATTTTACTTGTGAATACAGATATCAAAATGTTAAAGGATCTCTAAGCAAAGTGAAACCTCCATCATTAAAAAATAACTTACTGTGACCAAATGGTTATATATATGCATAAACTCAATTGTCAAACTGTAAAGGCTTGAAAACAGTCTCCTTTAATCCTGTTTTCTTGGCATACAATAGCAGTTCAGTGAATAGATGACTTTAATTTATCATAATAAAATTAGTTTTTCCATATTTCTACTGACCTTTTTAAAATATTTTTTATAAATTTTTTTTAGTTGTAGATAGGTACAACACCTTCATTTTATCTATCTATCTATTTATTTATTTACTGTGCTGAGGATTGAACCCAGTGCCTCACATATGCTAGGCAAACACTCTACCACTGAGCTTACAACCACAGTCCTCTACTGACCTTTAATAATATTTTTGTGGAAAAAATAATCTACCTAAAACCATGGGAGTGACAGCGAAAATTAAAATATCTGGCATAGTTTTATTTTTCCTTAGTGAAAAAATATGAAAAAACAAAAAACAGAAATCAACTGGGAGAAACAGACTTGAAATCTCACAGTGGGGAAAACTGATAAAGATTTTGCACACTTTCGAAAAATGCTTTCGTCCCTAAAGATTTTTTCACCTAGGCACCAATAATTAATTTCTCTCTAAGTAAAATTACATGTTAGACTTCTAAGAATACCCTTAATTAAGAGTGAGTCAGTCTAAATTATAAATTACTATTGGTATGGGAGTTTGGCTGGTAAATTAGGTCTCTAGAGCCTGGCTGTTAATCTGAATAAGTAGTTTTCTTTCTACTTGCTCCCAAAGTCTAGCTAATAAACTGTTTTGTTGTGAGAAGGAAAGTGGGGATCAAAGTTCTGTTCCCCTATTAATAGGTGCTGGTAAGTAAAGTGGTAAAGAATAAATAGAATGGATAACATAGAAAACTGATAAACTTATCCCCGAATAATTGAATACTAACCCTAAAAATGATTATAGTTTTGAAAAGACAAAATAGGAGGCATATAAAAAAAACTCTAGTATTCAAGGTATGATAAAAGAACATGTAGAGGGTGTATCTAAGATATCTTGTTCCTTGGCTTACCTTACAGTCTTTGGCTTGCTGATGAGGACGTCAGGAACTTCATACCTGGGTTTCAGTGGAGTTTCTTCATTGATTTTAAGTCTGAAAATGTTTCTCTCTATACCATAAACTTCAGCCAAAAGAGGAACCTGGGAACAAATATATGAGATTAGCTTCAACAGGTTTCCCAATGACATTCTAACAAATTACAATAATTAGAAAGAAAATAATTTGTTTAAATTATTAAAGGGCTTATATAGCTATGAAAATTAGGCTATGAAAATTAGAGAAAAATGAAAATAATAGAAAGAACAAGCTCCCAATTTATGTACTTGCTTGGTTACACCTGTGGTAGCACAAGAAGTACCCCGATATGGTTAGGTAAACATATAATTGTCCAAACCAGGACCTTTAGAATAAAGAGTGACTATTAATAATTACATGGATAACAGGGATAAACTATAAACAGCGTTGGGAAATTGAGATACATAGCCACTATTATCTATGATAAATTACAGATGTGCTAAGAATAACAGTTTGTTAAAACCATAATAATTTGATTCCAACTGAATGAAAGATGAAGGCTAGCAGGCCACAGAATAGAATATAGAGTAAAATGATGATCTCTGTGGTTCTCTAGTATTAGATGAAATGAGGCTTGCTATACTAAAATCAAGTCAGCTCTATGAGACAGAAATGGCCAGATTTAGGTTACAAAATGAGGCATCTAGATCAGAGGACTATTTTAAGACGGTGGCTTTCAATGGGTGTGTCATGCCACACTCATCTATGGCAAATTCTTCATGAAGTACGATGCTAAGTTTTGGTTACAAATGGATACTTATATTATTATTATTACATCTAAAAAGAGTAACCTGGGTTGGCTGTGTGATGTAGTGTGGAAGAGATGATATATGGTGATATAAGCATGGAAAATATCAAGTAGCACCAAAAAAATATGCTTTTCAAGGATCTTTGCCTCTTGAGAATGAATATAGAAGACTAGATAAGGACTGTAAGCAGTGACATGATACTGAAGAGCGACAAACTGGTGCTACGGCTATGGATGCTTTCATAGAGAATTTAAGACAGAACTACGTTGAGTACATTTCCATTGCTCTCTTAAATTCAAGTAACATTTATTTAACATTGTGATGGTAATTTAAAAGGGATGAAACAGGTACAAAGTTTACATAAGGCATTTTATAAGCGCAGATAGAAAGACAAGTATAGTGCTAGGGGAAATAAGGAAGGGAACTATTTTTTATTTTATTTTTGGTGCTGAACTCAGGGTCATTTTACCATTGGACCACATCCCCAGCACTTTTTATTTTTTATTTTGAGACAGGGTCTCACTAAGTTGCTTAG
This sequence comes from Spermophilus citellus, assembly GCF_964194105.1. NCBI lineage: Eukaryota > Metazoa > Chordata > Mammalia > Rodentia > Sciuridae > Spermophilus > Spermophilus citellus. The sequence continues at coordinate 136,657,766 of NC_138185.1, forward strand.
GGATTGGCTAATTTGCTAAGACTGGTTTTGAAGTTCGAGTCCTCCAGTAAGGGGTCTATCAATGATGAATGTGAGGTGAGAGGTTCTGGGATGTCTCCAGAAATCCAACTTCTAGAAATTATATTAAAATAAGTTCTAGAAGTTGGATTTCTGGAAGAGGAGGTATTTCAGCAGGGTTTTTGGAGATTACTACAATTTCAGATAGGCAAAAATGGGCAAAACATGTTACCGAGGGCATATATAGGTTGTCTGCCTATATATGATTAACAAATTGTATCTAGTTGTGTACTCAGAATCCTATTTTTAGTAAAATATATTTCTTAAAAAAATAGCTAACCAAATAAGCAATTTTTAAATCAGTGTTAAAGCTCCATTTTAAAATTTTAAAAACTTAACTGAGCAATATTCCCCAATAGGGTGGCTCTCTTCAAAGTCAATATTCAGATCCATTCTTTTTATTTTGTTTTTGGTATTGGGGATTGATTGGATGCTAAGCAGGTGTTCTACCACTGAGTTATCCCCCTAGCTCCAAGATTCATTATTTCTCTTTCACCAATACAGGTTTCATGTTCTAGCACATTATATTCTTAGATGTTAGTATGTACTTAACTGCTATGATCTGGTTAATGCTCTATTACCTGTTGGCTTAGTTTTTTGTTTCCCTAATATCAGTATACTCCAAGAAATCAAATAAATAAAGCTACTTGGGTTAAAGACAGTGGAAATAGCCCAGAACTCCTAGCTTAGAGCCCTCTCTCCTTTCTGCGTTGAGCTCTTAGATACTTCCAGGGAAACCCCAGGACTCTGTAGATGACAGTTTTAAAGCCACAGCCTTCTTAACTGCACTACTGCTCAATCTTTTCCTCAAAACTTTGCTCTTTCAAAAAGTCTAGATGTGAATGTTACATTATTTAATTTGTTTTAAGAATTTCTAGATATTCCTGTTCTTACTTGTTAGGGACCTATTTAGATATTTATGAACAAAAAATATATATAAATGAATTACAAATACTTACTTCCTAGTAGTGATGGTTGGGAATATCAATGAAAATTATATTAAAATAAGTTCTAGAAGTTGGGTTGCTTAAATTGAGAAGTTAATATTAATCCTAAGATAATAAAAGCAGTTACTCTCAAATTGCATGCAGATAAACAAATATACACCTAAAAATTTTAATGGGGTTTTGCTTCCTTAAAAATATTTAAGATGTATAACATCCACATATGCAGAGAAGCTGAGATAAACCCTCAGAGAAGGACATTTTTTGGAGGCTCTTTCTGATATTACAAGTCTCTGATTGGTTTTTCATATACCCTTACTCAGAGGCCCATTTTTCAGTCAGGGTAAAAGAGTACACATGGCTTATCTTATTTCTCCTACACTAAATAAAACAAAACCTATTAGCCTATCATCCATAAGTCTAATTGTTTTTAATGTCCACACGAGCAAAAATATGAGACATTTTATAAAAAACATAGTGGTAGAAATAGCTTTGTCTATGTATTCATGCAGAGAATTGACCATAGTTATACTAGAACAACTTTTTTTCACCCATGACTGGGAATCACAACTATTAGAAACTATCATGAAGTTAACAATCCTTGAATACACATTTACATGGCAGAGTAATGATTTTCCTTCAAAATATCCACTATCAACTCCTCCTTGATGGACTGATCTTACTTTTCCTCTGACACCAGGTCTCTATGAAATGAAGAACAGATATCCTGGAAGTCTCAAGATGGCGGGCCAGAGGGAGGCAGCATTCTGTGTTGCTCTGTGATCCAGATCTCACCTAGTCAGAATATTTCATCTCTAAGAGTGTTAGAGGACCCCTATACAGCTGCTCTCCGCAGAAATCACCAGTGACTCCGTGCAGGGCTTGGGACCTCAGCATTCGAGTAGGACGCTGAATGTTCGTCCAAAGTTCTAGCCCAAGCAAGGCTCAGTAAGCGCCTTAGCAGAACCACCTATCAACACATCTGTAGATCGCCAAGACTTCGCTCTGCTCCCATGCAGGTCACTCAGCTGCTACCTACCCACAGCACACTGCCATCACCCGGCTTCCCCCATCTCTCCAGGCTCCTCCTACCTCACTAGACACTCAGGTGCTGAAAGCAGACCACTGCCATCTTGGCTCAACATTCTTGCCATATCCATATTAGCCGGGGGCAGTTCCCAGATCTCCAGCAGCCAGGTACCAGGTTTCCAACCTTCCCTGCTTCCCTGCGGTAGTAAACCAACACAGTAGATGCCCAACACAGGAGTGCAATGTGACCAGGGAGCCACCCAAAGGAGAGTTTCCTCAATTGGGAACATCTAGCGAAGAGGGAGACGGGGCTAAAGTTTGGAGCCTAACAGACCAGGAACTGGGAAATCTCTAGGCAAGAGAAGAAGATAGTTCTGGGAGCTCCAGTCACACGAGCGGTCCCAAAAAGAGACCCGTGAGGTACAGTCTCCCTGCAGGGACTGGCGGGTGGCACTCCCTGTATCCAGGCACCCTTTTCCAGGACTAGTCTTCCTATCCTGGTTACCTTCACCGTCTGGAGGGCAGAGACACCAGCTTACAACAGACGACCCCACCTATTGGATGAGAAGAGAAGCAGGAAAGATACGGATCTCTAAAGCTAGCTACAACCCTGGTTTCTTCCTTCGAGTTTTTTGTTTTTTTTTTTTCCTCCTACCCCTCTATCCTCTGGCCCTCACATCCCCAACATATGTGAAACCAACCAAGAACTCTGCATGAAATAGAACTTTGAGGACTGATTCATCTGAACAACATCATATATAGGAGAGGCCTTGGAATCCCTACAAGAGCACTACAAACCTATAGGGTAAAAACAATAACAATATAGACCCACAGAGCTGGAAAGGAAGACACACAAGCAACATGAAGAAAGTGCCCCAAACAGATGAAGACACCACATCATTAGAATCATTGGAAGCCATAGCAGAAGAAATGACAGAGGAGGAGTTTAGGATGTACATGGTTAAAATGTTCTATGAACTCAAGGAAAGTATCAGAGAACAAATACAGGCAGTGAAAGATCACTTCGACAAGGAGCTACATAAACAAATACAGGAAGCAAAAGATCACCTCAACAGAGAGATAGAAGTTCTAAAAACAACAACAACAAAAAAACAAAAAACAGAAATCTCTGAAATGAAAGAAACAATTAACCAAATTAAAATTTCAAATGAAAGCATCACCAACAGAGTAGACCACTTGGAACATAGGAAATCAGACAATGAAGATAAAATATATAATCTTGAAAAGAAGATAGACCATACATTATTAAAGGTAAGAAACCCTGAGCAGAACATTCAAGAAATATGGGATAGCATAAAAAGTCCAAATTTAAGAGTTATGGGGATAAAGGAAGGCATAGAGGTCCAAACCAAAGAAATGAACAATCTATTCAATGAAACAATATCAGAAAACTTTCCAAACATGAAGAATGAATTGGAAATCCAAATTCAAGAAGCCTCTAGGATGCCAAATGTACAAAATCACAACAGATCCACACCAAGCCATATTATAATGAAAATGCAGATATAAGATATATATAGATATATATAGAATAAGGAGAGAATTTTAAAAGCCATAAGAGAAAGGAATAAAATTACATATAGGGGAAAACCAATTAGGATAATGGCAGATTTTTCAACACAGACCCTGAAAAGCTAGAAGATCCTGGAACAACATATATCAAGCTCTGAAAGAAAATGGGTGCCAACCAAGAATCTTATATCCAGCAAAATTAAGCTATAGATTTGAAGATTAAATATAAACTTTCCATGATAAACAAAAGTTAAAAGAATTTATGACTAGAAAACCAACACTACAAAACATCCTTGGAAATATATTCCATGAAGAGGAAACAAAAAACAACAGTGAAAATCAGCAGAAGGAGGTAATACCCTAAAATAAAAACTAATCAAAGAAGAAAATTAAGTCAAGTTAAATAACAAAAATAAACAAATATGACAAACCATGTCTCAATACTAACCCTGAATATTAATGGCTTAAACTCACCAATCAAAAGACATAGGCTAGCAGATTGGATTAAAAAAAAAAAGACCCAACAATATGGTGCCTCCTATCTCACCTGATAGGAAAAGACATACACAGACTGAAGGTGAAAAGTTGGGACAAATCATACCACTCACATGGACTGCAGAAGCAAGCAGGGGTTTCCATCCTCCTATCAAATAAAGTAGACTTCAAGCCAAAGTTAATCAAAAGGGATAAAGATGGACATTATATACTCCTCAAGGGAATCATACACCAACAAGACATAACAATCATAAATATATATGCCCCAAACAGTGGTGCAGCTGTGTTCATCAGACAAATTCTTCTTAAGTTCAAGAGTCAAACTAATCACAACACAATAATTTTGGGTGACTTTAACATATCTCTCTCACCACTGGATAGATCTTCGAAACAAAAGTTGAATAAACAAACTATAGACATAAATAGACTCAAGGATAAGAATCATATGATCTCTCAATAGATGCAGAAAAAGCATTTAAAAAATACAGCATCCCTTTATGTTCAAAACACTAGAAAAACCAGGGATAACAGGTACATATCTCAACATCGTAAAGGCTATCTACATTAAGTCCCAGGCCAACATCATTATAAATGGAGAAAAATTGAAGGTATTCCCTCTAAAAACTGGAACAAGACAGTGATTCCCTCTTTAAACACTTCTGTTTAACATAATTCTTGAAACACTGGCCAGGACAATTAGACAGTCGAAAGAAATTAAGGGACATGTATAGGAAAAGAAGAATGTAAATTAGCACTATTTACTGACAATATGATTCTATAGCTACAAGACCCAAAAAGCTCCCCCACAAAACTTCTAGAACCAGTAAATGAATTCAGCAAAGTAGCAGGTTATAAAATCAACACCCATATATCAAAAGCATTTTTGTATATCAGTGACAAATCCTCAGAAAGGGAAACAAAGAAAACTACCCCATTTTCAACAGCCTCAAAAAAAAAAAAAAAAACTTGGGAATCAACAAAAGAGGTGAAGTATCTATACAATGAAAACTACAGAACCCTAAAGAAAGAAATCAAAGAAGACATTAGAACACGGAAAGATCTACCTTGCTCTTGGATAGGCAGAATTAATATTATCAAAATGACCATACTTCCAAAAGCACTATACAGATTTAATGCAATTCTTTTAACAATTCACACATCAAAATCCCAATGGCATTCCACATAGAAATAGAAAAAGCAATCATGAAATTCATCTGGAAAAATAAGAGACTCAGAATAGCTAAAGCAATCCTTAGCAAGAAGAGTAAAGCAAATGGCATCACTATACCAGACCTTAAACTATACTACAGAGGAATAGTAACAAAAACAGCATGGTATTGGCACCAAAAACAGACTGTTAAACCAATGGTACAGAATAGAGGACACAGAGAATAACCCACAAAATTACCATTATCTTATATTAGACAAAGGTGCCAAAAACATGCATTGGAGAAAAGATAGCCTCTTCAGCAAATGGTGCTGGAAAAACTGAAAATACATATGCAACAAAATGAAATTAAACCCCTATCTCTCACCATTCACAAAACTCAAAGTGGATCAAGGACCTAAGAATTAAACCAGAGGCTCTCTGTCTAATAGAAGAAAAAGTAGGCCCTAATCTTCATCATGTGGGATTAGGCCCCAACTTCCTTAATAAGATACTTATAGCACAAGAATTAAAACCAAGAATCAATAAATGGGATGAACTCAAACTAAAAAGTTTCTTCTCAGCAAAAGAAACAATCTGTGAGGTGAATAGAGAGCCTACATCTTGGGAGCAAATCTTTAACAACTCACACATCAGATAGAGCACTAATCTCTAGGGTATATAAAGGACTCAAAAAGGTAAACACCAAAAAAACAAATAACCCAGTCAATAAATGGTCCAAGGACATGAACAGACACTTCTCAGAAGAGGATAATCAATCAACAAATATATGAAAAAATGTTCATAATCTCTACCAATTAGAGAAATGCAAATCAAAACTACTCTAAGATACCATTTCACTCCAGTGGATGGCAGCTATTATGAAGACAAACAATAATAAGCATTTGCGAGGATGTGGGGAAAAAGGCACACGCATACATTGCTGGTGGTACTGCAAATTGGTGCAGCCAATATGGAAAGCAGTATGAAGATTCCTTGGAAAACTTGGAATGGAACCACCATTTGACCCAGCTATCCCTCTCCTCAGTCTATACCCAAAGGACTTAAAAATAGCTTATTACAGGGACACAGCCACATCAATGTTTATAGCAGCACAATTCACAATAGCTAAACTGTGGAGCCAACCTAGATGCCCTTCAGTAGATGAATGGATTAAAAAATGTGCCATATATATACACAATGGAATATTACTCAGCAATAAAAGATAATAAAATCATGGCATTTGCAGGTAAATGGATGCAGTTGGAGAAGATAATTCTAAGTGAAGTTAGCCAATCCCCCCCAAAACAAATGACAAATGTTTTCTCTGATATAAAGTGACTGACTCATAGTAGGGTAGGGAGCGGGGGAACATGGGAAGAATAGACAAACTCTAGATAGGGCAAAGGGGTGGGAGGGGAAGGGAGGGGGCAGGGGGTTAGCAAAGTTGGTGGAATGTGATGGACATTATTATCATGTATGAAGTACATGTATGAAGACATGAATTGGTGTGAACATACTTTATATACAGTGATATGAAAAATTGTGTTCTATATGTGTAATAAGAATTGTGATGCATTCCATTGTCATGTTTAAAAAATAAAAGCAATAAAAAAGAACAACAGTTATCCTAAAAGGCCTGTAAGAGTGAATGACCTCTCCCAGCTGTTAAAGACCTTCCAGGATTCACAGAATGGTCAAGACCTCATTAAATCATTGTAGGGCACTAACTTCCCCATCCAGTTTCAGTTGTTTTACTGTAAGCACTGATTCTCTAGGGAAAACACTAGAAACTTCACACTGAGCATCAGCCTGTTCCTCAAGGACAATTAGCCTGTCCAGGTGTACTTCTGATTGTCCAGTTACCAAATTTGCTGCCTATTCCTGGCCATTTCAACAGAAACAGCACTTGCTAAAAAGTGATAACCATGCTTCATCTGCTGTGGATATGACTAGTTAGGCTAATTCTCATTTTTGTTCTGCTTAGAAGTAAGGAGTAACTTCATGGAGGTGCTCAGAAATATCATGGCATCCTTGGAGAAAGAGAAGTGCTGTCTCTCGTGAAATCTTGCAAAAAGGTTGCAAAAGTAAATTATGTTGTCAAATGATCACCCATATTAAAAGAAAATATCAAAATTAGCAATATAAAGTAGGCTAAAGACAAAGATCTGCTCCTGACAGCCTTGCTAATTGTACTCACAATACATTTTTCCTTGTATCAATGTCACAAGATTAGAACTCTGCTTCTCAATCTAGGACACTGGAGGTACAAAATTCACTGAAGGTAAAAGAAAAAAAAATGATAATAGTAGGGGGGAAAACAGCAGTCAACACTTTTTTTTTTTTTTTTTTTTTTTGGTGCTGGGGATTGAACCCAGGGCCTTGTGCATGCAAGGCACATACTCTACCAACTGAGCTATATCCCCAGCCCAGCAGTCAACACTTTTATGATCATTATCCTTCCAGACTTTCTTCTGGATGTTTCTTTATCAAATAGCTACTTGATTATTCTGTCTTTAGGAATAAGAACAATACTATATTGGGACCCTATGTGAGAAAAATTCAGTATCTGATCCCGCTACCAGCTTCTCTTCAAAGTCTGGATGTCCTGACCTGATGATATATATAGATCAACACTTCAGCTTGTTTTGTAACATTACTGTATCCTAGGAACATCATATATGCTGTGAACTGAACTGCGAACACCCAAATATGCATGCAAAAGTTCTAACACTCAATGTTATGTTATTTGGAGACAGAGCCTTTGGGAGGGATTAGGCTTAGATGAGGTCATGAGAGTGGAGTTCTTAAAATGGGATTAGTGTCTTTATAAAACCAGAATTTATTCTGTCTTTATCCACCATGTGAGGAAGAAGCAGCCTTCTACAAGCCAGGAATAGGGCCATCACAGTGAATGTTGTCTTATCTTGGAATTTCCAGCCTTCAGAACTGTGAGAAAGAAATGTCTGTTTAAGTCACCCAGTCTGTGATATTTTGTTATGATGGCCCAAGCAATAAAAAAAGACAATGTTGAATGAAGCTTGATTCTGTTTCTTAATTGTTTATTAAAGGACAGACTGGGAAAGAGAATTGGGAAGAAGGAATAAACAAAAAACAAATCCTGACGAATCTGAAGTTACTGCTTTAAGGGTTTTAAAGGAGAGGGGGCAATCTGGCACTGAAAGTGCTGTGTTTTTCAGAATCTGCCTCATCAGTGCAATTTGAGAACTGCAGCTGTGAGCTGAATATGATCCTCTTAGACTTTGGGATCTGTCTTTCTGAATCTGAATTTTTTTAAAAAACTAATATTCTTATTAAGTGAATATATGCTTATTTCAAACATCCAGACAACACTGGTTCCATATCTTGATATGCAATCCCCTTACAACAATCATCTCATCCCAGAAACAACCTTTGATGGAGATTCTATTTCTATGCAATGAGATGAACACAAGGAGCTGACAACTTTTAAAGATTATTGTCTGGGGGCTGGGGTTGTGGCTCAAGCGGTAGCGCGCTCGCCTGGCATGCGTGTGGCCCGGGTTCGATCCTCAGCACCACATACCAACAAAGATGTTGTGTCCGCCGAGAACTAAAAAAAATAAATAAATATTTAAAAAAATTCTCTCTCTCTCTCGCTCTTTCCTCTCTCACTCTCTCTTTAAAAAAAAAAAGATTATTGTCTGGATCTACATCATTCCTATGAGACAAACATAAGGCATAAAACTTTAAGTTTCTATTAGTATTCTCAACTTTACAGGATAAGGAGGACATAATAAGAATTCAGCCCAAATTTCAGAGTGACTTCTCAGAATATAAATTTGATTGAACTCAGAATGCTCAGATTCCTTATACAGTTCTGATATTTCCAAACACCTAAACATAGAGTCTGTTCCAAGGGGTCCATTAATCTGTCCTTGCTTTCAGGCTCCTCAGCTCCATTGTGAGCCAAATGCTGTCTGTGTTGAGATCCTGAGGGTCCTCCTGAACTATAAATTCTTTTCCTCTAAAGGCATCCAGATCTGTTGCACTTTGGTGCTGGCAACTGACCTGAACAGCAGTCTCTCACATGTTCAGGATCCAAAGACAGAAAATGATCTACAGTAATATACAGGGCATATGTGGGGGGTCTATCACTAACTACTGGTTTCTAGATGTGTTGAGAATTTTCATTCTGATAGCTGGGCATGGTGGTTCATGCCTGTGATTCCAGCAACTCAGGAAGCTGAGACAGAAGGATTGAAAGTTTGAGGCTAGCCTCAGAAACTTGGGGTTGGGAGGCAAGACCTTCAGCAACTTAGTGAGACCCTGTCTCAAAATAAAAAAAATAAAAGTAAAAAAGGTCTGGGGATGAAGCTCTGTAGTAAAGTGCTCTGGGTTCAACCCCCAGATATCAGAAAAAAAGAATTTTCATTTTGGTTCACCAATGATACTCTGAGTAATTTTGCATTATTGATTTTGCTTCAATGTGTGTCTTCATGATAGTGGATTGTTCAGTACTCTCAATATAGTAAGCCTACCCAAGGATGATAAAGATTCTTGTCCTGATCATGGACACTATAACTCTTTGAGGTTGATGACAGGAAGGAAAATGAGAAAATGATCAGAAAAAAGAGACAGGAGAGTTCCTGATATCTGGTGACAGACTTTAAGACTCCTGGAAAGTTTGCGATAGGCTTCGCATTTTCTGTAGCCACAAGTTTCTACTGATCCCAACAAAAATTTCTAAATTAAAGGTCTTACAAACGTTACGAATGTTATAGAGACCTCTGATGTGGGTAGTTTTTGTTCTGCCTCCTCTGATTTTCTTCAGCAGAGATTTTAGTAGAGATTTTCTGAGTTTCTTTAGTAGAGTTCTATTGGGCAGGAACTATTGTAGTTACAAGGAGATCTCACACAGCTTTCAGGTAAAAGTCAGTGTCCTAGAATTTGTAGTGAGTTGATGGAGTCACTGTTCAAGCTGTTTAGGGAACCCAGGCCATATAGTCTTAACTGTATGTTTCAGTTATAGAATTACCATTTAGTTCATACTGATCTAGAGGACTTGGAAACTTAGGATGCTTTTATAAGATGGAGAAGAATGTGGAAGTAGGGGTCAGGTTGAGAGCGTCAGATAATTGTGCATGGTCACAATTCCTAGCACAGATCATGGTACTTCTTCTATGACTAGCCCATCTTTTTTTTTTTTTAATGTGTGTGTGTAAAAAAATTTTTTTATAATGTTTCACTGCAGTTATTGACAGATTTGAGGTAAAACTATTGAGTCTCTTAACAGTCTTGCTTTCATATGGACCTAGCACAATATGAAAAATGGTATGATTTCAAGAGATAGATATTAGTTGCAGAGATATAAAGATTCTTATGTACACTACTTTCTTTTTTTGGGGGGGGGTTAATTGCTTTTGTTTTTAAATACATAACAGCAGAATGCATCACAATTCTTATTACACATATAGAACACAATTTTTCATATCTGTTTGTATATAAAGTATGTTCACACCAATTCATGTCTTCATACATGTACTTTGGATAATGATGTCCATCATATTCCACTATCTGTTGAGGCTGGCCTCAAACTTTCAATCCTCCTGTCTCACCATCTTTGCTAACCCCCGCCCCCTCCCTTCCCCTCCCACCCCTCTGCCCTATCTAGAGTTTGTCTATTCCTCCCATGCTCCCTCTCCCTACCCAACTATGAGTCAGTCACTTTATATCAGAGAAAACATTTGCCATTTGTTTTTGGGGGGATTGGCTAACTTCACTTAGAATTATCTTCTCCAACTGCATCCATTTACCTGCAAATGCCATGATTTTATTATCTTTTATTGCTGAGTAATATTCCATTGTGTATATATATGCCACAATTTTTTAATCCATTCATCTACTGAAGGGCATCTAGGTTGGCTCCACAGTTTAGCTATTGTGAATTGTGCTGCTATAAACATTGATGTGGCTGTGTCCCTGTAGTATGCTATTTTTAAGTCCTTTGGGTATAGACTGAGGAGAGGGATAGCTGGGTCAAATGGTGGTTCCATTCCATGTTTTCCCAGGAGTCTCCATACTGCTTTGCATATTGGCTGCACCAATTTGCAGTATGACTGGCCCATCTTTGTGGGACGTGGGAAGTAGACGATGACCTGACAGGTAAGAAAAACTACTTATTTTAAGACATTCTTTTATATGTAGTGAACATAGTGATCTGTTAGTGAAGCAGCTCAGGAGATGGGATACTTGTGACTTAGATTTTCTACTGAATGGTCCTTTTACTATTCCCTGGTCATCTGCATTTTCAAGTCTGAAAATTCACTGAATCTTCTCAGGCTACAGGAACAACTGTATGTTTTATAACTTTGGGCAAGTGACTTTCTAGATCCAATTTTTATTATCTGATAACTGGGAATAATAAAATGTACCTCTTAGGTGCATTAAGAAGACTAATTAAAAAGAAACTATATTTGTAAACACCTATAAAACATAGATAATCTATGTTGACATTCATATTACTATTTTAAATTTCTTTTTTTAGTTGTAGATGGACAGAATACCTTTATTTACTTATTTTTATGTGGTGCTGAGGATTAAACCCAGTGCCTCATACATGCAAGGCAAGTGCTCTGCCACTGACCCACAATCCCAGCCCTCATACTACTATTAAAATATTATTAGTATAGCCAGGCATGGTGGCACAAGCCTGTAATCCTAGTGGCTTGAGAGGTTGAGGCAGGAGGATTTTAAATTCAAAGCCAGTTTCAGCAATGGCGAGGCACTAAGCAACTCAGTGAGACCCTGTCTCTAAATAAAATACAAAATAGGGCTGGGGAGGTGGCTCAGTGGTTGATTGTCCCTGAGTTCAATCCCTAGTACCCTCCAAAATTATCAGTATAGACAAAAAGATACATTGTTTCTCTAATGAAATATATTATGGAGACATACAATTTTAATTAGCTAATGTGGAAATTTAAATTATTCAACCCAAATGAACACAGAAACAAAATTATTCTCTGTAGAAGATACTTTTAACTCACCTTAGTTGCTTCATTGATGATTTGGAACCTGGTGCTGTCTTTTTCTGTTGTGACTGAGTCTAATAATGCCCGATAGGTAGAATTCTTGGAGAGCTGTTTTTGACGCCTATCAATATGAAGTATAAAGATGTGTGAGGACTATTTGTGATTGGCAGCATCCAATAGAGTATATTAACATGTAAAAGTCATTAAAATACATTATGAAGCTGAGAGTAGTAGCTGACACCTGTAGTCCCAGCAACTCAGGAGGTGGAAGGATCATGAATTCAAGGTCAGCCTGGGCAATTTAGTGAGATTCTCGGCAGATTAGTGAAACCCTGCTTCAAAAGGAAAAACAGAAAGAACTTGGGATGTAGTGCAGTGGGGTAAAGCGACCATGGGTTCAATCCTTAGTACCAAAAAAAAAATTCACTGTGTTATTAAGTGAACAGGGCGTAGTATTAGTACTCTCATAAAGTATTAAGGGTACTACATATTATTTGAGTACTAATAAAATTATTACTAATAAGAATATTAATGTAATTTTTCAATATAACATCCTTAATTTGCTTAAGGATTGCAATTTGTCTCCTTTATTGAGCAAGTGGGGTAATTTTCAAAGATGACATTTATGAGTTTGTTCATGTCCTACTCTCTTTTCATGAAATAAATCCTTTAGTAGCAATTGAATAGATTCTAGTAGAAATTCATCTAATGGTTTAACAAGATGACCAGGCATATCCTATGAATTACTGTGAAGTGGATTTTTGCACACGTAGAATCTAGAGTGTATCCTGAGACTAGAGAGTATCAGTAGACAAACCTTCCTATAATTGAATTCCTATAATTGTCAACACTGCTCATGCGAAGAATACATAGTGGAAGTAAGCTACAATGTAATATGAATCCTATAAAATAACACCTAGTGATGATGAGCTGGCTACAACAATTCCTATAAGATGTTCAATGGTAAATAGGAAAATAAATACAAGGGTTTATAGTATTATAGGAGATCATTTAATGTTTCCGTTGTGTGTGTTGCTAGTCAGCTAAAGACTTTAACCCCTGTTGGAATGGAGATAATTACAGAAGCTAATGTAAAATATGCTCAGGTATCAATATGTATTCCTATGGTAATTATGTGATAGGTTCAGAAAATAAATCCTAAGTAATCAATAGATATATAGCTCACACGATTCGTATATAACCAAAGGCTTCTTTTTTTTCCCTGAATAATAAGTAATAATATGTGAAATAATTCCAAATCCAGGTAAAAAAAAGAGTATATACTTCTGGGTGTCCAAAGAATTGGAATAAATGTTCATAGAGGATTGGGTCTCCTCCTCCAGCTGGGTCAGAGAAAGTTATATTGAGGTTTTAGTTAGTGAGAAGCTCAGGAATTTCTGCTTCTAGTACTGGGAGGGAACTAAATAATAGTACTTCTGTAATTAGCAGTAATCCGACAAATAATGGTGTTTGCTATCAATGTAGACTTCCCTCTAAGATACCTGTTCTGAATTAAAATTGTATACTTAGCAGCATAATTCACAATAGCTAAATTATGGAATTAATCTAGATGATCTTCAGTAGATGAATGGATAGGGAAACTTTGGTATATATACACAATAGAACATTACTCAGCCTTAAAGAAGAGTGAAATTATGGCATTTGCCAGTAAATGGTTGGAGTTGGAGTTGTCATGCTAAGCAAAATAAGCCAATCCCACAAAACCAAAGGCTGAATGTTTTCTTCGATATGAGGATGCAGATACATAATGGTGATTAGGGGCGTGGGAGCATGGGAGGAACGGAGGAACTTTAGATGGGGCAAAGGGGAGGGAAGGGAAGGGAGGGTGCAAAGGGGTAAAAATGATGGTGGAACGAATTAAGACATTCCACCATCATTTAAGATCATGTAAGACACGAATGGTGTCAAAATACTTTGTGCAAAACCAGTGTAAATTGAAAAATTGTGCTCTATATTTGTAATACGAAATGAATTGCATTCTGCCATCATGTATAACAAATCAAATAAATTTTTTAAAAATGGTATACTTTCCTGGGTTGGGAATGTAGCTCAGAGCTTGCCATTAAAAGTCTTTGTGTAGCATGCATGAGGCCCTATATTTATCCCTACAAAGACAGACAGACACACACACACACAAATTTTTCTTCCTCTATAGAGTGAATAAATTAGAAAGTTAAATTATATAAAACACTTTTTTATTATTTGTTTCAGGATCACATAAAAGTAGATAGCAAAAAACAAAGATTTTAAAGACATCTTTTTGAGGCTCTGGGGAAACAAATGATCTCATAGAATAGTGATGGGAGTATAAAATAGTACAATCTTGGTAGAGAAAATCTGGTAGTAGTTACCACATTTCAAATGCACTTACACTTTAAACCAATAATCCCATTCCTAAAAATCCATCCTTTAGATATCTTTCAGTGCTATTATAGCAAAACACTGAAAACAACCCAAGGATCTAGCAAGAGGAGACAAATGAAATAGTGTATCTAACCATGGAATACTATGCAACTACAAAAATGGAGGAAATTCTCCAAGTACTCAAGTCAAGGTTCTTTAGAATAAACTATAAAGCAGAAAAAAAAAGATATATAGAACAGTATATGCAGAGATTAATTTGGTCTGAGAAAATGGGTGAGGGGCTGGAGTGATGGCTTAGTGGTAGAGCGCTTGCCTAGCATGTGTGAGGCACTGGGTTTGATTCTCAGCACTGCATATAAGTAAATAAAAATAAAGGTTCATTGACAACTAGAAAAAAAAGAGGGTGATGTAAGAATATGTACCTTTACAAAAAGAACTACTGGAATAAATAATAAATTAATAAAACTAGTCACTGACAGAGACAAGGTGAGGCATAGGGTGGAAGCGGACAGCAGTGGGAATAACACTTTTCAATGTGTATCTTTTTATATTACTTTTGAACTACATGAAAGTGTTATCTATTCAGACATGAAATTTTAAAATTAGTTTAAAAATTTAAATAGTGGTAAGTATATAGAGGTAAAAGTCTGAAGAATTATTTTTTTAAATTTATTTTTTAGTTGTAGTTGGACACAATACCCTCATTTTACTTTTATTTATTTATTTATATGTGGTGCTGAGGATCAAACCCAGGGCCTTGCACATGCTAGGCAAGTGCTCTACCGCTGAGCCACAACCCCAGCCTTGAAGAATTCTTTAATCATTACATTTCCTAATTGATCCTTTCCTTAGAAAGCCTATCGATTCTCAAAAGTTAATAGCATTAATTTTAAAATATTGTCAGAATTTTTAATTAAAATTTTTTTAAAAAAAATTTTTAATTAAAAATTTTTTTTTGTGGTACTGGGGATGGAACCCAGGCCCCTCTGCATATTATGCAAGTATTTTACCACTGAGCTGCACCTCCAGCCCTTTAATTAATTAATTAATTTTTTTGAGACAGGGTCTCACAAAGTTGCCCAGGCTGGCCTAGAACCTCTTGCTTCAGCCTCCCAGGTAGCTAGGATTATAGGTGTGTGCCTCTGCATTTGGCCAGAAATGTTTTGATCAAGGTAATATATTTACTTTCCTTACCTGTAGAAAGCAATCTTGCTGCAGTCTCTGAAAACATTTTTATCCACAGCTTCTTCTTCAACACTAAATGAAAAGACATTTTAAGAAATGTATTTTACATAGTGTTTGTGAATCCAATTTTTGTACCTTCTCTAACTATAGTATGAAGATGCAAAATAAACCTTTGGAGTCTATTGTGCAATGCAAAATTGTTTCACAACAACTTCATGTAATACAATTGCATAAGTGTTGCAGAACTAATATCCTTCTGTAAAATATCCAAATTGAACAACAAAACATCAAGTTCTGGGATTATTCTGAAAGCAAAGGAAAAATGGCACTGTCACTTATGAGGAAGGGTTCTTTTAAAATTATGACTACAACAGTAAAATCTGAAAGAGCAAAGAACAAAACAAAACCCTCCAAGACAAATGAAAATTAAACAAAACAAAACAAAACAAAAGAACCCAAACACACACAAAAATAAATTGGCTGGGCACAGTGGTGCATGCCTATAATCTCAGAGGCTGGGGAGGCTAAGGCAGGAGGATCATGAGTTCAAAGCCAGCCTCAGAAATTTAGTGAGGTGCTAAGCAATTCAGTGAAACCCTCTCTCTAATAAAATACAAAATAGGGCTAGGGATGTGGCTCCACTTAACCACTGTTAAGTGGCCTGGAGTTCAATCCCTGGTACCCAAAAACAAAAATTAAAAAAAAAATTAACAACAACAACAACAAAAACACCTACTCACCTATTTAATCAACAAAATATTTTCAGAATATATTTAAAATTTTTTTTGTTTTAGTTGTTGATAGACCTTTATTTATTTATATGTGGTGCTGAGAATCGAACCCAGTGCCTCACAAAACCCAGTGCCAGGCAAGTGTGCTACTGCTGAGCCCCAGCCCCAGTCCACCAAAATATATTCTTACTGGGTGTTGGGCTCTGGACAAGATAGGAAGGAAAATGTCCATACTTTCTGTAAAAGCCTAACTGGGAATCACAATATAACCTGACAAATGCTCTGAGAGGTATTGCAAAGTGCTAGAATTAGAAACAATCACAGAAAGAGAATCTTTTGCTTTTTAAGATGATGATGATGATGACAATCCAGAAGTAAATGTTCTTTTTCTAAAATATCTTTATTTATTTGTTTATTTTTTTATATGATGCTGAGGATGCCACCAAGTGCCTCATGCATGTGAGGCAAGCACTCAACCACTGTTATAACCCCAGCCCCAGAAGTAAATGTTCTTTAAAACTAAATTTCCAGAAGAAACGTTTCTGGAATAAAACATGAACAAGATGTACACTGCTATTTGAGTATGGGTATTTAATTTAGTCTTCATCTGATTAAAACAACTATAAAAACAAAACATTAGTTTTCATGCAGAGTGTGGCTGTATACTCTGTAGTCAGTTTGTCCATGATTTTTTTTGGACACCAACTTCAAAAAATGAAAACATATATACCCTTAATCCTTAAATATACACTTAGTTCTACTAAAACATTCTCTTTATCACGAAGTAATTAAATCTTTCATTGAACTCAGCTTTTGTCACTGCTTCACATTTGAAGTAGCAGCTCTGGAATGACATAGAAGGAGGGTATAAACTTAACTTGGAAAGCAACATGCTTAAAATTCATATGTTAAGAGTTATATGTTGGCAACTTTTCCAGTATTAACCATCCTGTATTCAACCATCCTGAAAATATATTGAGGCTATTTACATTAGCCAATTCCCTCAAAATTGAGTAAAAATGATAAAGCACACAACCTAATATTCAAATAAGAAATGCATATATATATATATATATATATATATATATATTTTTTTTTTTTTTTTTTTTTCCCAGTAAAAACTTCAAAACCAGAAGGCTCTTTTCAAGGTACTTTCAGTCCTCCCTGGGGTCAGTGCCTGCAAGAGCACTTGGTCTTTACCTGATTTCCTCTTCCCCAGCTGCTTCCATAACTTCTCTGTCAATCCAACTGGCTCTCAGCTCTCGGGTCACGGCCTAGGGCGATCTTTATAAAAAGCCGTCTTTCTAAAATTATGACCAGCACTTCACCATCGTCAAGTTTCTGGTAAATGGAGTCTCCCCAGATTCTCAAGGAATGACAAATATTGGCTCTTGCTCCTTGGATTTTTCAAACGCAACTAGCGTTTCTACAGGTATTATCGTGGCAAAATTTTCCTGATTATGGGTGAATGATGAGGACCGTGCTTTCATTAGAAACCGAAACTGTTTGCAGTGGAGAAGGCGTGTATACAATGACTCCTGGAGGGTAAAAAACAAGATCGTGAGAACCAGGAAGCACCGAGACGGCCTCCAGATTGGAGCAAAGCTGCTGCAATTTTCTCTCAGTGGCAGTCATGCTAAAATACTGAAAACTGATGCACTCTTTTCCCGATTTTAGTTTGAAAGAGAAGTACCGGCGAGATCTTTACTGGAAGCTGATTGTCCGGCCAAACTCCTGTAGCTGAAAAAGGCTCTTTTAAAGATTTTTTTAATTATACCATCCAGCTAGGAATCGCTTCTACTACACGAGTGCCAAATCCCAGCCTTTGCTTAAACAGGTCCCAAACGGGACAACTCGCTAAAGGACGCCTATCAGGCAACCAGAATTACCGCTTCTCCAGACTTCGGACCCCGTTCGACTCAGAAGGAATGAGGGGTTAGGGCAAGAGGGAGGAGGGGAGAGCCGAACGCTGCAGAGCAGAAGCCGGACGCCTGAGTGGCTATGGGAGATCTTCTTAATCAAACCGACCAGGTTGCCACAGGACGACGCCTGCGCAATAGGTCCAAAGTCTCACACTAGATCTAGTAGGACTGTCAGAGCAGTGGCCTCTAGGTTGCAAAACAAACAAGCCCCACGAGGTTTTGAGGACCCGGATGATCCCGCCCTCAGAGCAGAGCCGGAAGAGGGCGGGACAAACCGGAAGGAGGTGAAATGCTTTCAGTAGACACTCCATGGCCGTGAAGATGGCGGCAGCTGCGTGGCTTCAGGTGTTACCTGTCATTCTTTTTCTTATGGGGCCTCAATTGTACCCATTGTCGCTTTTCGGCGTAGGGCTGGCACCCGTTTCTGCTGCCGACCGATCCAAGTGGCACGTTCCGATACCGTCGGTGAGTGTTAAAAGAGTACCGAGCGACTGAGCCTGGAGGAGCAAGAGGTGGGGCTACGGCGGCCCAAGGGGTTCATGAAGGTTCGGAAGAAGATTGCTTCCGAAGGGGTGGGATTCCGGGAGAGTCTGTGTAGCCGGCCCCCTGGGACCCACCTCCCTGGAGCGGAAAGCTGTTCTTGGTGGAATGGCTAGGTAGAAAGTCAGGGATACTTAAGCTGCGCAAAGGAGTAGTAGAACGGGTTCTCATTAGAAGGTAACAACTTTCAGTGCCTGACTTGAGAGAGATTTAAACTTGATATCAGATAGTGGTTTATTTTTCAGCTGAAGTTTTACAGAGTACAGTGAGCCCAAGTTAGGAGGGATGTGTAAAAAGACGTCTTCGTTTCTTTTTTCCTCTGCACTTTTTTTTTTTCTGGGTAATTCTGCTTTCAAAATGGTTCGGTTTTATTTTCACTTTAAATTGGTTATTCTAAGTTTTTCTAAGGTTAAGAATCCTTGGTATTTAAAAATCTATTTTCAACACTGGAATGACTAAAAATGAAAAAGAATTCTAAAATATAATTTGGTAAGGCTAATTTTTAAAATTTGGTCAATTAACTAGATAAATGGACTTTATCTGTTCCACCCACTTTTTAAAACTTCATTTTGTCCTTCATAGGACATAAACTAGATGCAGGCACGAAGTGCTAAAAAAAAAAAAAAAAAAAAAAAAGCATTAACTGTGTGAAAACCACATTGGCTTTTTTGTTTCATTTTGCTCAGCTCGCCCACTGTAAATTTATACAGCATACATTATAGTTTATATTCATTTGGTGAAGAACTTGTTCTCAATTTTAGGGTTTTCCTGTTTCTTTAATGATGAATAGTTAAGTTTTAGATTTAAATATAAGAGTGATTATTTGAGGCGGGACAACCGACAATGACACCTAACCTCTATTGGTTCTTCTCGGCATTGATCAGTGAGTGAAGGAAATGAGTTGATTATTGAGGGGTAAGACAAATGAAGATTTAGGTTGAGCTTCCTAGTAGCCTCCCTTCTTAATTCCTTGCTTTGTGGCCTGTGGGGAAAAATTGTGCACTTTGTGATCAAATTTCACTAAAGGAGAGACGTTACTATTTTTTAGTTAAGAAAACTAACTTGGGGGGAAAAGCTAATTTTAATATTTTATACTTTTAAGTAGCTATATTCTGTTGTGGGAATTGAAGTGATCTGATGCTAAATTTTCTTTTTTTTTTAAACTTTGCAGGGGAAAAATTATTTTAGTTTTGGAAAGATCCTTTTCAGAAATACCACTATCTTCCTGAAATGTGAGTTTTTGAATTTCATGAATTTTCTTGAGTTTTTGAAATTATAAGTGAAATTTCTAAGTTACCTATTTCCCACTTCTGATCATCTATTTGCAATGTATTTTTAAGTTCAAAACTTTGGTAGTCCAACACTATATAGGTATAAACATTTGGTATAACTAAGGTCCTTTCATTAAATACTATTCAGAATACTTGTGTGAACTTTATTTTCTTCCCTTGTTTTTCAGTTTATTATACATGAATATACACTATATGTTATATACAATAATACTTATTATATGTCATATACTCATTTATACTACATTAAATTTGTGTTGAATAAATAGTCTGCATATGTATAAATAGTTATGCATTACATATATAACATTCAGTCATCTCGGTTGAATTATATGTAATTATGTCAGTTGATTGCATAGGTTTTTAATCTGTTCTGAGTCATAGAGATATCAGTAATTTTACACTTGTATGCTGGTTAGATTTTTTTTTTTTAATGATTTTTTATTTTTATTTTTTGAAAGAGAGAGTGAGGAGAGAGAGAGAGAGAGAGAGAATTTTTAATATTTATTTTTTAGTTCTCGGCGGACACAACATCTTTGTTGGTATGTGGTGCTGAGGATCAAACCTGGGCCGCACGCATGCCAGGCGAGCGCACTACCGCTTGAGCCACATCCCCAGCCCCATGGTTAGATGTTTACTGAAAACATGACCTAGGTTTGTCAGACCATTGCTCAGAACAAATGTGTTCAATAGATCTTTTATTTACCAAAGGAGTATTTTACCACCTTGAGGAAGATGAAGTTTAGATATATTACCAGGAAATAGGGATTATGTAGAACAAAACCAGTTTGTCTAGTGGGACAACCACTGAATCTGAATCTAAACTATTCCATTGTGTATTAAAGAAAAGCTTCCTTTTAGTTCTGAAATGGGCTTTATTTAAGAGAATAAATGGTCATGGGAAGCTCAGTTTCAAGATGAGGGATGAAATCCAGATGATTGCTGTACAATTCTATTTTCTTTTTTTTAAACTGGGAATTAAACCCAGGAGTGCTTTAGCACTGAACTACAATCCCAGGCATTTTTATTTTTTAATATTGATTCAGGGGCTCACTATGTGGCTGAGGTTCGCCGCAAACTTGAAATCCTGTCTCAGCCTCCTGAGTTGCTGGGATTACTGGTTAATAGGTTCACTACGTATTTTTAACAGACTAATGTGTACTTCTAAACATACCTTCCTCTAGAAAGTGTAAAGTTTTAAGGTGTAATTAGATGATTTTATTCTTTTAATTGTTTAGTAAATAGTTGTTAAATACTTATTATGTACTGGGTATTCTTTTATTTTTTTGTGGTAATATGGATTGAACCTAAGGGCGCTCTATTACTGAGTTTCACCTGTAGTCCTGTTTATTTATTTCGGTACTGGGGATTAAACTCAGGGGCACTCAACCACTGAGCCACATCCCCAGTCCTATTTTGTATTTTATTTAGAGACAGGGTCTCACTGAGTTACTTAGCACCTTGCTATTGCTAAGACTGACTGCGAACTTGCAATCCTTCTGCCTCAGCCTCCTGAGCTATTGGGATTACAGGAGTATGCCACCACGTATTTTTTGAGATAGGGTCTTATTTGGTTGCCGAAGCTGGCCTTGAACTTGCAGTCCACCTGAGTAGCTGGAATTATAGCTGCCCACTCTCCTGGCCAGGATACTCTTTTAGACAGTAGTATTTTTCTCACCTGCATTTTGATCTATATTTTAAAGTTTTTTGGAGGATTTGAGGCTCCTTAAAAATTTTCTGTCACTTCTGTGTACCAATTGGCTGTGATTTTATATTTGTGTGCGTATGGTGTATGGTCTGTTTTTTTCTTTTTGTTGTAGATGGACACAATACTTTTATTTTTTTTTTTAAATTTGTTTTTATGTCATACTGAGGATCGAACCCAATGCCTCATATGTGCGAGGCAAGCGCTCTAACACTGAGCCACAACCCCAGCCTGGTGTATGGTCTTTGATGGCATAGATGCGACCATTTTCATCATCTCTATTCAGGTCTTCCATTCGGAATTCTAAACTTTGTCTTATTATTATTTTTTTTTAACATAAACAGCAATATTTTTGCAGCTCAGTTCCCTTGCATTCTTTTTTAGGGGATGTTTTCTTACTGACTTAATTTATTAATCCTAGCTCTAGAGGTGTTCTTCTGAATAGTTCATAGCTAGATTATAGTATCCTTTATATCATTTCCATAAATTATACTCAACAAATTGAAGTTTTGCATATTCTAGCACTGCCCTATGAAAATGTGTGGTTGTTTAAAAATTAGTCTGAGAAAACAATTTAAAATAAACAAACAAAAAGGAGGAGCTTATAATTAGGTTGCTTCTTTTGTTGTGAACCAGAGGTAGATTCCTGAATGCAGTCATGATTGTCACATTTGTATAAAGCAGGGAATCTTTAGTGTATTGTCCTTTTCCAGTGCTTTTCCAGATAAAGGGGAATGCTGACTTCTCCCAGGTGAGACAGCTAATCAGTATATAGTTAGATTTACATTCCCAAATTTTCAGAATAGTGCCTTGATCTGTTAAAATAGTGTGTTCCAAACTTCGAATTATATGAAGTTTCCATGATTTCATGAGGCCTAGGGTGAGCTTTGAAAAAAAAATCTAATACTGTCTTTTCAACCTTTCCCAGCCATGCTTGCTTTTTGTTTATTGCTCTTTGTGTCCATTATCGATGTCTTTCAAGGTCCAAGCCAGGAATTTTTCCTTCAGTGGAACTATTATTTTTTTTTATTTTTATTTTTTTAAAGAGAGAGGAGAGAGAGAGAGAGAGAGAGAGAGAGAGAGAGAATTTTTAATATTTATTTTTTAGTTCTCAGCGGACACAACATCTTTGTTGGTATGTGGTGCTGAAGATCGAACCCGGGCCGCACGCATGCCAGGCGAGCGCGCTACCGCTTGAGCCACATCCCCAGCCCCTCCTTCAGTGGAACTATTATTTAAACCACAATTAACAATTGTGAATGTGACATTTTTCATGTTATTCTGTATCTCTTCAACTCTTTAAGTATCTTTAGTAATTCTTTCCTGTTTTTTTCTTTGACCTAATGCTGTGCTATGCTGTGCTGTTGTACCTTTGTAAACTCTGTTCAATAAATGTTTGATTACTAGAAGACTGGTTTTAACTTGGAACTGTTTTTATCACTCCCAGATTTTCCTAGTAGAGATCTAGAAATTGAGGTTTTTAAGGTATAGAAATAGATCCACAAAGAATAAAAAATTACTTAATTATTATCCCTTTCTGAAAATAACTATATTTTATCTAAAGAATACTCAGTTCTTTTTGCATATGTTAACCCATTTCCTTATGTTAGGAGAAGGGATGATCTCTGAGTATTTAAGTAGAGTGTAGATAATAATTAGAATATGATAGGGAAATGCTTTTTGGAAAAATGCTTCACTTGAGAATCATCTTTTGTTTATAATTATTTCTTTATAGTTGATGGAGAACCTTGTGATTTGTCTTTGAACATTACCTGGTTTCTGAAAAGTGCTGATTGTTACAATGAAATTTACAATTTCAAGGTAAGGAACATAAAATTATAGATTTTTCTTGGACTCTAGAAAGGTCATCTGGTCCCAAACTCTTAATTTTATAGAGGAGAGAATATCATGTAGTTGTGGAGGAGTAGAGCTGTAACTAAAATCCATTGTTCTCAATTTACAGATCTGCTATATTAGCAGTTCTCAGACTTTTTTTTTTTTTTTTTTTTTTTTTGTGGTGCTGGGGATTAAAACCCAGCGCCTTGTGCATGTAAGACAAGCACTCTGCCAACTGAGTTATATCCCCAGCCTCAAGTTCTCAGACTTTTTGATCTTAGAGCTCTTTTTATTTTTTTCTTTAAATATTTTTTTAGTTGTTGATGGACTTTATTGTTTTTATTTTTATGTGGTGCTGAGGATTGAACCCAGTGCCTCATGCATGCTAGGCGAGCATGCTACCACTGAGCCACAACCTCAGCCCCTTGATCTTGGAACTCTTAACATTCTTTTGTCACTTTTTTTTTTTTTTAATTTTTTGGTAGTGGGAATTGAATTCAGGGACACTTTACCACTGAGCTACATCCTTAGTCCTTTTTTATATTTTTTAATTTTTGAGATAGATTCTTGCTAAGTTGCTGAGGCTGGCCTTCAATTTGTGGTCCTCCTGTCTCAGCCTCCTTAAGTCTCTGGGATTACAGGCCTGTGCCACCATGCCTGACAGAACTCTTAGCATTCTTAAAATTGTGGATACCAAAAGCCTTTGTTCACATTGATTTCTCTTTTGGAAATTAAAACGGAGGAAATATATTTAGTAAGTTATTATTAAACATGTAACTTTTTACGTGTTAGTATAAATAACATTTTTAATGAAAACAACTATTTTTGGGCTGGGGATGTGGCTCAAGCGGTAGCGCGCTCGCCTGGCATGCGTGCGGCCCAGGTTTGATCCTCAGCACCACATACCAACAAAGATATTGTGTCTGCCGAGAACTAAAAAATAAATATTAAAAACAAAAAACAAAAAACAACTATTTTTCAAAAAGCATAGAAGGTTAACATTATTTTACGTTCTTATAGATCTCTTCATTCTCCATCTTTTCCCCCACCCCACTAGGGATTGAACCCTCACCCTACCACTGAGCTACATCCCCAGTCCTTTTAATTTTTAATTTTGAGACAGTGTTATGATAAGTTGCTAAGGCTAGCTTCAAACTTATGATTCTCTTGCCTCAGTCTCCCGTACTGCTGGTACATGTGTGTCACCATGTCTGACTTGTAGATATTTTTAATTAAAATCTGTCAGAACAGAAGACTGCTAGATTCCTAAATCTCATTTTTTAACCTATTTGATATATTATTTTAGGTTGAAGTATATGTTGAAAATCTAACTTCATACATATACATAGTTGGAAAAAGAACTGGTATATGAGTAATCTTTTAAATAATTAGGAATATTTCTGTTTCTGTACCAAAACTATAAAAGGGTTTAAGATTTTTATTTATTTTTTATCAGTGGAGTTTTTTAAAGATCAGTTGAAATGTGGAATCTGAAATCATATTAGTGAATTTTTTTGTGTCCTGTAGTATGAAATGCTTGAATGGATCTTTTTTTTCTTTTTAATATTTATTTTTTTAGGTATAGATGAACACAACACAGTGGCTTTATTTTTATGTGGTGCTGAGGATCGAACCCAAGTCCCGCCTGTGCTTGGCGAGCGCTCTACCGCTGAGCCACAATCCCAGCCCCTTGAATGGATCTTTTACCCATGCATGATTTTAATATCATTCATTGATCATTTAGAAAATATTGTTGATGGAATTATATAAATCTTTAAAATATTAACTCATTGTATATTTAACTCTAAATTTCACTGTTAATAACTCTCATTTCTATTTTCATATCCATCTTAATCAGTAGTTCTATAATATAATCAATAATATTATCAATTTCTTCCTTGAAGTTATAGTCCTTAGCATTCTTAAAATTATTATGGATACCAAAAGCCTTTGTGCATACTGGTTTCTCTTTTAGAAATTAAAACTGAGGAAATATATTTAGTAAGTTATTTTAAAGTGGCATCTTGTAACATGTTACTATAAATAATATTTTTAATGAAAATAACTATTTTTCAAGAAGCATAGAGGGTTAATTTTATTTTGCATTCTTGTAGATCTCTCTTTTCTTTCCGTCCATTCTCTGACCGTTCCCCCACCCCACTAGGGATTGTACCCTTACTCTACCACTGAGGTACATCCCTAGTCCTTTTAATTTTTGATTTTTTATCTTAAGACAGGTTTGAGACAGATATCTAGGAGAATATTTCCCAAATCACCAAGTCTGAATAACCATAGTTTGTCAGTCATTTAAGTTAAAAAAAAGTTATATTTTGCTCACATGACAAAACAATTACACAATGCTTTTTTCAAGATATTCATTTATCATATTTTGCATACTTTCCATTTTGTTACTTAGGTGATTAAAAAAGGCATGTACTCACAGACCCAGACTTGTTTTTATTAATAATCCTTTGTTGTGATGGTGGTGGTAGTGGGGATTGAACCTAGGGCCTCAGGCATGCTCAGCAAATACTCTGCAACTGTGCTACATCCCTAGCCTTTTTAAATTTTTATTTTGACATAGGGTCTTGCTAAGTTGTTCAGGCTGGCCTCCCAACAGATGTGCCCTACCATGTCTGGCATAAAATTAATAATTTTAAAAGTTTTACTGTGTGTCAAGGACATTCTTACATCTTAGATTTTTTTTTTTTTTTTTTTTTTGGGGTAACTTGAGTTTGTGACTGTGAAGGAACTGCTAGTACAGTTTCATGCCACTGTTTTGGTTCTTGATAAGTGGCAACAATTTATTCACCATTGTTTTTGTACCAGGAGTACATAGCAAAAAGAATTTGATTTCTTAGACCTTCTGAAAGGGGTTATGGACCATTCTTTTTAGAATTGCCATGGTACTGCCCCGCCATTGGAGGGGCCGGGCCCTGGGCCGAATGTTTTCTCTGATATAAGAAGGCTGATTCATAGTGGGGCAGGGAGGGGGAGCATGGGGGAATACATGAACTCTAGATAGGGCAGAGGGGTGGGAAGGGAAGGGAGGGGGCATGGGGTTAGAATTGGTGGTAAAATGTGGTGGTGGAATGTGATGGATATTATTATCCAAAGTATATTTATGAAGACAAGAATTGGTGTGAATATACTTTGTATACAACCAGAGATATGAAAAATGGTGCTCTGTATTTGTAAAAAGAATTGTAATGCATTCTGCTGCATATATAAATTTAAAAAATTAATTAAAAAATAAATAAAATTTATAAGTTATAAAAAAGAATTGCCAGGGTACATGATATTTGAGCATTAAAGATACCTTTCTCTAAGATGGATTTTTCAGGCCTTTTCCATTCTGTTTCTAGCCCACGATTTGCAATTTGCATCTTATTTCTTTTTTCCCCCCTAAAATTTTCCTATTCTTGAAGTTTCTTTACAAAGATAACATGGTCTTTAAAAAGTGCCCACCATCCAGGTAGTTTTTCAAAACAAGCATTTTAAATCTCTGCTTGATACTGAAGTTTTATATGATCTTTTATGCAGCAGTGGTACTTGTGTTTTGTTTTTGTTATATAACATTGGGTGAGATTGACTATGACAGAAAGGAATGAAAGGTGTGAAGAATTTAAGCGAGAATTTGTAACATTTCAGAATATAGTTTGAATTATCAGTGATACTTTTCTCTTGCTTGATTACTAATTGAATTTTCAGTAAAAGGCTCAGACATTTGAAACTTGTATAAAGTGGTTAAGAGCTTAGCAGATTGTCTTCATAGGAAATGCAAGTATCAAGTTTTTTGGATTGCTATAAGATGAAAATATGAAGATGATAAAACAAAAGGTTGGAGGTTTGGTATTGGAGCTTTTTCTAATGAAGGCAACATCAGAGATGTGGATATTGGAGAAAAATCACAGAACTAATAGGTCACAAAGATAGAAGTTGGAGAGTATCAGCAATAGCTGTGAGGAAGTGTATATCTTTTTATTAATGTTAAGTTGGTCAGTGACTCAAATGTA
Source organism: Spermophilus citellus (assembly GCF_964194105.1). Classification (NCBI taxonomy): domain Eukaryota; kingdom Metazoa; phylum Chordata; class Mammalia; order Rodentia; family Sciuridae; genus Spermophilus; species Spermophilus citellus. Next base: position 136,685,590 of record NC_138185.1, read on the forward strand.
TTTTCATGTGACAGAAACTCTGAACTAGTTTACAATAGTTTACTAGTTTACAATAGTTTATGAGGAAGTGTATATCTTTTTATTAATGTTAAGTTGGTTAGTGACTCTTTCAAATGTATTTTCATGTGACAGAAACTCTGAACTCTGACAGTTTCCCTCAGATTTCCTAGAGAACTATCTTTTGTGAGCCAAAGACAAGAATTCAGCCCTTCAGAGTTTCTTAACATTAGATTCCTGGATACTGTTTTATGGTCTTTGCTTGATGCTATTAATTTTTAAAATAGCAAACTAAAAACTTGTACCACAAATTTGATCTATTTGTTACCCTCTGAATATCTTATATGTGACAGGTAAATTAAATACTTTGTATCAAATTCTTTTTGCTATGCACTCCTGGTACAAAAACAAGGGTGAATAAATTGTTGCCACTTATTAAGAACCAAAACAGTGGCATGAAACTGTATCTTTGTATTTATCTGTGTAAATACTTTGCATCTCCCCTTTTCCAGGCAGAAGAAGTAGAGACGTATTTGGAAAAACTTAAGGAAAAAAGAGGCTTGTCTGGGAAATACCAGACATCATCAAAATTATTCCAGAACTGCAGCGAACTCTTTAAAACACAGGTAATCTTAAAAAGGGATATAGAAGAGGTGGATAATGTAATTCTGTATGTATTTAACATAATCAGTTCCCCCTACAATTATTTCTTTTTTTTTTTTAATTTGTTTTAGTTGTAGATGGACACAATATCTTTATCTTTATTTGCTTATTTTTATATGGTGCTAGGGATAGAACCCAGGGCCTCATGCATGCAAGGCAAGAGCTCTACCACTGAGCTACAACCCCAGCCCTACAATTATTTCTTGTAGGTGAAATAATTTGGAAGCTTGCTTTGATAGGTGCATAGTCAACCATTTATATATTCATCTCATTAAAGAGAGGATATACTTTGTATGTAAAAAGCAGACTTTTTTTTTTTAATTGTGGAAGATATATATTGTCACTTTAACCTTGTAAGTACAATTCAGTGACTTTAACTATCACCACTGTCTATCTCCAGAACTTTCATCATCCCAAATGAAACTCATACCCATTAAACAGTCACTGCCATCCACTCCTAGTCCCTAGTAACTTTCTGTCTCTATGATTTGACTGTCCTAGATGCCTCTTAAGTAATATCATATACTTTTTGTTCTGGATTCTTTTACTTCACATGTTTCCAAGGTTCATCTGTGTTGTATCATGTATCAGAATTTTATTCCCTTTTAAGACTGATTTATATTCCCTTGTTAGTATATTTCACATTTGTTCATTCATCTGTTGATGGGCATTTAATGCCTCAAAAAGAAATTATTATTATTTTTACAATCCTTCTGATCAAACCCAGCATCTTGTGCATGCTAGACAAGCATTCTACCACTGAGCTACATCTTCAACCCTTAACACCTCAAATTTTTAATTCTCTTGCCTCATCTAATTACTAGGTTCCTAGAAAAATCGGGGTTTTTTTTTTTTTTATGTTTTACTACTATAGATCTGAAGTCAAAAGGATGTCACTGCCTTAAAGTGGAGTTTTATACCTTATTTTAGAGAAAGAAGAGATGATTAGTATATATAAGTTTTGATGCTATAAATATTTATATTATATAAGTGTGGTTTCTAAAATGAAACTCTATTTACTTAGAAATAGAATCATAGATATTGAAAATAGTTATTTTGATAGTCTTTGCTTTACTGATTTAAAAATTGCTTTGGAGGGGTTGAGGATGTATCTCAGTGTAGATCACTTGCCTATCATGTGTAAGGACTTTGATTCAATCCCCACCAAACCCCTGAAAAAATATTGAAAAAGTTGTTTGGGAATATTTTCCAAATTGCCATGAAATGGCAGGGAGTTCCCTGAAAGTTAGGTATTCTATCCAGTCTCTAGAGGTAAAGTTTATTTATAATATTTGTTTTTGTTTGGTACTGGGGATTGAACCCAGGGGCTCTCTGCCACTGAGCTATACTCCCAGACCTTCTTATGTTTTATTTGGAGACAGAGTCTTATTAAATTGTCAAGGCTGACCTCAAATATGCAGTCATCCCACCTTAGCCTTTGTATCTGGGATTACAGGTCTGTGTCACCACACTGGCCTATTTATAAGATTTTAATTAAGAATTGCTAATTGATAAGCAAATGAAGTAATTGATTACTGAATTATTAGAGTTCAGTTCTTGTCATGGTTTAGATTTTTGGCAGGGAGGTATATTGGGGATTGAACTTGAGCTCTGAGCCACATCCCCAGCCCTGTTTTGTATTTTATTTAGAAACAGGGTATCACTGAGTTGCTTAGATCCTTGCCTTGCTGAGGCTAGCTTTGAACTCGCTATCCTCTTGTCTCAGCCTTCCCAGATGCTCGGATTACAGGCGTGTGCCACTGTGCCCAGCCATAGCTTAGATTTTATGGACTTGAAAGGAAAAGGAAATAGCTTTTAAATGGAAGAGAAATGGTTAAAAAAAAAAAGAAGCCAGAAATGATGTTGCGTCATTTGTATGTTTTCTGTTGGTTCTCCAAATTTATCTCCAAGCTAAGAGGATTGGTTGGTCTTTCTTAGATTTGATTATGGAAAGCTATGTGTTGAGTCCTAGTGCTTGAGGTTCCCTACTTTTAAATCTGATATACTCTTTCCAGATTCATGTACACATTTTGGTAAGATTTTCTCTTCTCCAGTCTAATGTAAGAATTGAATTACATAATCTAACTACTCAGGAAGGAAAATGCCTCATCTACCAATAACTGGTAAGATGGGCAATTAGTGTAGTCTTTTGTACAACCATTGAGTGTTCTGTGGTAGAAGAAATAGTGGACTTGAGAGTCAGGAATTTAGGTTGAAATCCTATTTATTTATAGCTTTTATACTTTTTAAATCTTATTTTCCTCATCTGTACAACAAGAGAGAATTTTGTGAGATCTACCATCCTCTGCAGATACCCTGTATCTTAAGGTTTTGTCATTCTTAAACATTTGTTATCCTTACAGAGAAATTGACAATTTGGTTTGTTATTATTTTTCAGTTTTTGGCAGGGTTTTTTAAGAAATTTTTGACTGTGGATGCTCTATTATAGTTTTTATTATGTTTCCTTTAACTGTTTCTGAGTATTTTAAAGCACACTTTCCTTTTACTATTTATATATCTTTAATTTGTGTTTCTTTTGATAGAGTTTTTCTGGGGAGTTTTTGCATCGGCTACCTCTTTTAGGAGAAAAACAGGAGGTAATTGTTTTCCTTATGTATTTTTATTTCTTTATGTCTTTTATATATCTGAGAGTAAAGTAAAAATTCTGAATTAATTTTCTTTTCTTTTTTGTGATATTTATAGGCTAAGGATAATGGAACAAATCTTACCTTTACTGGAGACAGAACTGTAAGTCTATTTGGGGCATTTGACCATATTTTAATTTATGTTCATACATATTTTAATTGTTCTCTCAGTATGCTAACATTTAAAAGAAACTTAATACTGGAAGCTAAACACCAGTAATGGTTGCCTCTGGGTAATATTACCAGCTTTTTATTTTATCTTTTGTGTTTTCTGTATTTTCCATATAGATCTGTACTGCTTTCTTAATTATTCCTCCCTTCAATAAGTATTTGTTAACAGGAAACAACTTTTTCAAAAGGACTTTAAATTCCATCTAAAATTATCAGTGCTAGAATATAATTGGAATAAAGTTTGGAAAATTAAAAGGCTAAAGTTATATATGTGCTTTAAATTTTCATAAATACACCTTGTATTGAGGCTTATTTTGCTTTCTAATTTATAATAACTAATTCTTCACACAATTTTCAGTTAAAAATATAGAGGAAGTAAAATAGTTATCCATGTTTGGTCATGCTTTTTTTTTTTTTTTACAAAGCTAATTAATTTTATAACAACTTAAGATATAATAGCACAAAACTTTTATAGTTTTTAATGGTTTTTAGTATATTCACAAGTTGTATAACCACCAACCACTAATTTTAAAATTCTTTATCATGCTGAAAAATAACCTGGTAGCCATTATCAGTTATTTTCCATTTTTCATCCTCCAGTCTCTTGCAATCACTAATCCACATTCTGTCTCTGTAGGTTTGTCTCTTCTTGATATTTTATATAATGGAATCATACAATACATGACCTGGTGTCTGGCTTCCTTTACAGTTTACAACTCTGTCTTAACCTTTACTTGATTCCTGCGCAGACCCTTATGATCTGCCAGAGATGAATGATTAGAACCTTCTCAGGTTTCCCCTGACCTGTTCATAGCTATGGGCATGTGTGCACTGCCCTACACATTTGCTGGAATTTTTCAAAGTTCCTATGGGGCATCTCATTCTTGACTTTTTCCTCTTCAGTTTTTGTTCTGCTTCTTGATAGCTCCATCTCCTAATGTTGCATAGGCAGCTATGATCTTTAATTATTGTTGCTAAGTGTTTTTGACAAATGCTCTGAATATGGGATTTTCATATTGAGTAATCCCTGAGGTCAAATATAGAGAAGCCCTGAGATTGGAGGTTTTCAGCAACCTGCTAGTCAGCTCAGGTGATTGGTCTTTAGGGATCTCCAAATCTGTTTTCCTTTTTCCTGTGGCATCAAACTGCTGTTTTTCAAAGCCATCACCAGTTTCAAGGACATTGGTTTCACGAGCTTGGAAGAAAAGAATGAAATTAGGGTAAACAAAAACTTTATGAGCTTGTTTATCTTACTGAGGTTTCAGCTATTTTTCTTGAAACAGTTCTTGGATTATTGTGAGTCTTTAATTTCTGAAGTTCCAAAAAAGTTAATTTTGATAGTTTTTGTCAGTGTTATCATTACTTTTGTGGATGACTGGATTTTCAGAAGTTCTTATTTGGCCATTCTGCAAGTGTCCTTGCAACCTCCATTCCAATTTTATTGTACAAAAGTTTAAAGTGAAAATGGGGTAGGCATGACAGTGTTGATTACTTTTTTTTAATATTTATTTTTTAGAAGTAGTTGGACACATACCTTTGTTTTATTTAATTTTTTTATGTGGTGCTGAGGATGGAACCCAGGGCCTTGTACATGCTAGATAAGCACTCTACCACTGAACCACAACCCTAGCCCTCATTAATTTTTTTTTAAACAGAAGTTGACTATTGTCTTTTTTTTATTATTATTACTAATATGGATGAATTCACTGTCCAAATTTAGAAAATGTGCATAAGCAAAAAGAAGAAAATAATCACCTGTAATTTTACCACACAGATATATATAAATATATTTATCTTCTATGTGCATTTTATATTTATTTTAGAAAGGGAATCTTACAGTGTGTGTTATGGCAACTTTTTTTAAAAAAAGATTGATTTTTACATTTTTAAAGATTTTATGTATTTATTTTTATGTGGTGCTGAGAATTGAACCAAGTGCCTCACACATGCTAGGCAAGTGCTCTGCCACTGAGCCATAATCCCAGCCCCGGCAACCTGTTTTTTAACTTAGCATACTTAACTTTAACGTGTATAATGTGGACATCTTTCCAGTTCAATAAATGTTGTATTGTGTCATTACTTAAATACCTGCATAGTATCTTACTTATATCTTACTGTACCCATTTGTTTTTATTATTTTGTAGTTTTAAATAGTGTTGTGAATTTTGTCACATTTGTCTCTAGATCTCTATTTTCTGACTTCAGAGGAATTCTATATTAATTAAAGGTTTTGATTTGATTTAAAAGATAAAATTCATTATTATGAATACAAACAATAATAATGTTGGTGAGGATGTGGGGAAAAAGGTACACTCATACACTGCTGGTGGGACTGCAAATTGGTGCAGCCAGTATGGAAAGCAGTATGGAGATTTCTTGGAAAATTGGGAATGGAACCACCATTTGACCCAGCTATTCCTCTCCTCCGTTTACCTATACCCAAAGGACTTAAAAACAGCATACTATAGGGACATAGGTACATCGATGTTTATAGCAGCACAATTCACATAGCTAAACTGTGAAACCAACCTAGATGCCCTTCAATAGATGAATGGATAAAGAAAATGTGGCATATATACACAATGGAATATTACTCAGCAATAAAAGAGAATAAAATCATGGATGAAATTAGAGAAGACAATGCTAAATGAAGTTAGCCAATCCCCAAAAACCAAGTGCCGAATGTTTTCTCTGGTGTAAGGAGGCCGATTCATAGTGGGGTAGGGAGCGGGAGCATGGGAGAAATAGAGGAATTCTAGATATTTATTTTTATGTGGTGCAGAGGTGTGTGAAGGAAGGGAGGGGGCGTGGGGTTAGAAATGATGGTGGAATGTGATGGACATTATTATCCAAAATACATGTATGAAGACTCGAATTGGTATGAGTATACTTTGTATACAACCAGAGATGAAAAATTGTGCTCTATGTGTAATAAGAATTCTAGTGCATTCCGCTGTCATAGATAAATAAAAAAGTTAATTAAAAAAATTAAAATTAAACTAAAAATTTTAAAAAAGTTAAAATTCTTTCAAAAAGAATTTCTTTCCCTAGCAGCTAATTTTATTTTCTAGCAGTTTTAGCCATTTGGTGTGATTGCACAGAGTACATGTATATTAACCAAAATAAGATCATTTTACATATGCCTTGTTTTTTTTCTTTTTTGCAAAAAGGAGGTTGAACCCAGGGCAAGTGCTCTACCACTGAGCTATTTCCCCAGCCCCATAGATGCTCCTGTTTAATGTTTTTTTTTTTTTTTTCCCTCACTGCTAAATTGGTACATTTAATACTGTCTCACCTTTTCGTGACTGCATAGTATTCCATTCACCACAGTTTTAACAGTTAACTTAATCCATATATATTGGGTTGTTTTCCAGATTTTTACTGTTTTGATAGGGTCGTATCCATAATGTCTAGGTATGTCTTTGTGCATATTTGTATTACTTTCTTTCATCTTAATTCCTAGAAGTGGAATTGCTGAGTCTGAGAATTCTTTTTCTATGCTTTTTCAAAGTACTCTGTAGGGACGTTTTAGCAGTTTATCATCCTAAGAATGTAAGTTTGTTTTCCCTGCTTGTTCACAAGCAATGGCTGTTATTATTCAACACAGATTTTAGGTAGTTTGTTTGTTGACAATTTATTACTATAAATTGTTTTTAAAAAATATTTTTAGTTGTAGGTGGACACAATACCCTTTGTTTACTTAGTTTTTTTAAGTGATGCTGGGGATCAAACCCAATGTCTAACATGTTCTAGACAAGCATTCTACCATTGAGCCACAACCCCAGCCCTATTACTGTAAATTGTATTGAAAAAATTATTCTTGAAGATGAACACTTATGTACATGTTGGCTGTTTGTAATTGTGTTTTATTCAGTTTCTTCTGTGAGTATCACACTTTGAATTCTCTTCAAGGCTTGAACCCTGTTCCTAGTGAAAAAAACCTGGCTGAAAGATGACCCTATTGAATATTACAAGTAATCTTATGAAACACTTAGATTATAATTAAAAGAAGTAAAAAAAAAAAATCTGTGCTTTTATCTTCCTGAAAATTTGAGTCTAAAGTGAATACTTTTAATCCTATTTAAAGGGTACTCAGAAATTCAGTACCTCCACCTTGTTTTATTAAAGATCTCATGAAGCATGCATGTTTGTAGAGGAAATGTCCTTTCCATGTCTCTTCTGTTAAGAAAGGATTGATAAAAGGAATGTTTTCAATATTTTGATTGGTTTTTAAATTTAAGCAATAATGTGATGTTTGTTATTGTGATTTTTAACAAATTAATAGACTTTATTAGTTTTAGGTTTACCAAAATATCCAGCAAAAGATACAAGTAGTTTCCATGCCCCACTCTGTGCCTGCATATTCAGCCTCCTTCACCATCAATGTACTGTAACATTGTAGTACAGTTGGTATAATTGATAATCCAGCATCCACACATCAGCAGCCAGTGTCCATAGTTTTCATTAGGGTTCACTCTTAGTGTTTTATATTTTGGGTTCTGACAAATGTATAATGACATTTCTACCATAATACTATCATACAGAATAGCTTCAGCCTTCTGAAAAGCCTCTGTCCTCCTTCTGTTCATCTCTCCCTCTTTCCTAACTCATGGCAATTACTGATCTATTTCCCTAGTTTAACCTTTTCCAGAACATCATATGGTTGGAATCATACAAATATGTAGCCTTTTCAGATTTGCTTCTTGCTTTTAGTAATATTTATCTAAGATTCCCCTGGGTGGTCTGTTTAGTCCTAAATAGTATTCTGTTGTCTGGATGTATCACAGGTTTCTTCATTTGGCTGTTGAAGGACATCTGATTGCTTCCAAATTTTAGCAGTTATGAATAAGCTCCTGTAAACGCTTGTGTACATGTTTTTGTGTGGACATAAAGTTTTAATTGTATTTAGGTGAATGATAATGGGTGCACTTGCTAATTTTGATAAAAGTATATTTTGTTTGAAATCATTATAATTCCACCAGTGCTTTATTAAAAACAGAATGTATTGGAAATAAAACCACCCTTGTAGTGTGCCTTTCTCCCAGCAATGATAACTGGAATCCCACATGCAGCTTTAATTATCTTACTGATGGTTGTAGAAAAGTTCTGCTGAAGCCAGATGCAGTGGTGCAAACCTGTAATCCCAGCAATTTATTTGGTAGAAGGAGGCTAATAGATTACAAGTTTGAAGTCAGCCTCGGCAATTTAACAAGACTCTGCTTCAGAATTAAAAGTAAAAAGGACTGGGGATGTAGCTCAGCAGCACTCTTGGGTTCAATCCCCAGTACCAGAAAAAGAAACAGAACCTATTGTTGAAAGGTTGTTATAGTGTTGGGGCACTATCATGAAGGCACTGTTTTTAAGACCGATCTTTTAAGGTGGAGGAGATAATTGGTAATTGAGTTGGTATGATAAAAGACAAGCTCTGGGGTCAGATGTCCTAGATATCAAAATTCTCCTTCATGATTAATACTTTGACTTAGGATGGATAGTTATTCTCTTGTGTGCCTCTGTTTTGTGCACAGTAAAATGGAGCTCATAAGAATGATGTCATTGAGGTTACCAAGTAGGGGTGTTTAGGTTTCCACTCTTCCACCAAAACAACTATTATGCTGGTGAAAAATTTCACACACCAACTTTCACAGAACTTTTTTTAAGTTCAAAAATTAAAAATAACTAAGAAGCTTAATAGGGGAAAGAAGCTGCCACTTTGTCCAGTAGACAAAAGACTTTAAGTGAACTGTCTCACATATTTTCAGACAACTAAAAGAAACCAGGAGGACATAGAGATAAAACAAAAAATATATTAAAAAAATAAGAAATGTAAAGTTGAAAAGTACATTAAAGGAAATGAAAAATTGTCTAGAGGGGTATTTTTGAGCAGGCAGAAGAGAGAATGAACTTGAAGATAGGACAATTGAAATTGTCCATCAGGGGGCTGGGGATGTGGCTCAAGTGGTAGCGCGCTCGCCCGGCATGCGTGCGGCCCGGGTTCAATCCTCAGCACCACGTACAAACAAAGATGTTGTGTCCGCCGAGAACTAAAATAAATAAATAAATATTAAAACTCTCAAAAAAAAAAAAAAAAAGAAATTGTCCATCAGAGGAGCAGAAAGAAAAGAACGAAAACAAGTGAACAGAGCTTAGAAGACCTGTGGAACACCATCAAGTATACCAACATACACATAATGAGAGTATGAGAAGGAGAAAAGAGAAAGATATGAGAAGACTAGTTGAAGAAATAATAGTCAAATTTGATGAAGGCTTGAAATTCAAAAAGATTGCGAACCATCTCAAACTTGAACTCCAAGCAGGAATGAAAAACAATTTTTTATGTCAATGAAATATCATTCATCCATAAAAATGAATGAAACACTTAAACATGTTTCAACAGAGATGGACCTTAAACAAGTGTGTTAAATGAAAGAAGTCAGCTCAAAAGGACAAATAATGTGATTCATTCCATATATGAAATGTCCATAACAGAGGAATCTATAGAGACGGGAAATAGACCAGTAGTTTTAAGTGGTAGGGAGAAGAAGAGATGGAGTGTTATTGCTTAATGAATAAAGATTTCCTCTTGGGATATTGAATATGTTGTAGAACTCGGTGGGGGTGATGTTTGTGCAATATCATGCATGTACCACATTACATGTGAATTATACATAATAAAATTGTTAAAATTATGACGTGGAATTTACCTCAATTAAAAAATGTAAAAAGAAGATAATAGTACCTATCTGATAGGATTATTTTGGGGATTTAGTTTGTAGTAAGGGTTACATGCCTAACAGTGCTTGGCATATGTTTTTTAAAACAATTTTTTTTTTTGGTGGTGGTGGTGGTGGTGGTGCTAGGGATGGAACCCAGGACCTTGTGTAATTGAGGCAAGCATTCTACCAACTGAGCTATATCCCAGCCATAAATTTTATTTTTACAAGGTCAAAATATGTACATTCCAGAGTTAAATGCATACTTTTGTTAAATCCTGGACTCTGAGACAATTAATCAGTGCCTTTTGAAATTTGTAAGAGTAGTTTTAAAATATATAAAATTAATAACAAAACAGTTTATTACACAAAATAAATTTTATTGGCTAATAAACAAGTTCAGGAAAGGGTCAGTAATTCTGGGTAATAGAATATACTCTAACCATGGTGTTGAAGCTGTGAATTTTCCTCACAAACTCTGCAAAATCTTGTCAGAGGACTTGAAGGCTATTAACTTCTCTTACTTCAGCAGGCAATGACTCTTGCCTCCCGTATAGACTAGCCCAAGATAAAATTTTTTACTGAAGTATGAGACTATGTCAGAAATTCTGATAGTTTTGGAAAAGTCTTTGAGCAAAGGCAATTAGATTCAGGAATTGATGTATATTATTCATGTTCATTGACATCAAATTCCTTAATTTTGTGATAACTGTGTAAAATGTAACTTAGTATCCTAGCATGCCAGGCTTAATGGTTAAATGATTTTTAGTTGAGATTTTCTATGGTAAAAAGTAAATACATTAAATGTGACTTTTGTGTATAATAAGATACAAGGTGTCCTGTCTTTTAGTAATTTATAATCCAGCAACTTTATTGTTTGTACTGTAGACTTATTTTATTTGTTGTACCTACTGTTTTAATGAATGAAAATTAAGAACTCTGCCATGTTTCTGAGGTATATTCTGCAGCAAAAACCTCATATTGCTAACTTGTGCTCTTAATTCTTAAGGCCTAAATTTTGATGCCTTTTTCCCTCTCTAGGTAATGCACGAACCATTGCAAACCTGGCAAGATGCACCTTACATTTTTATTGTACATATTGGCATTTTATCCTCAAAGGAATTATCGAAAGAAAATTCACTAAGTAATCTTTTCACCAGTAAGTTCAATTCATTTCTGTTTTAAAAGTTTGTGTTAATTTTTACTTGTGTCATTTATGGCAGTAGGGTAACATTGTTTAAGCAAGGGAATAATTTAGTAAGAAAGTTCTTGTGAAGTGAAAAAAGTGGAAGAGAAAAATTAACATGTTTTTGCTCTCAGTATTACCATTCAATCACAGGCACTTAACATATCCTTTCTTCTTAGATATTATAGATACTGGATTTCATTTTCCTTGGATTCTCTTTTAATTTATTTTATTTATTTATTTATTTATTTTTTTTTGCAATTGTAGGTGGACAGCATGCCTTTATTTTGTTTATTTTGTTTGTTTACTTTTATGTGGTGCTGAGGATAGAACCCAGTGCCTCACATGTGTAAGGCAGGTGCTCTGCCACTGAGCTACAACTAATTTTTAATTAGTATCAGTGTTCTCAGGGTTCTGAACCAGAATTGTCAAAACTTGGTTACCAAGTCAAAATTTAAAATATTAATTAACCTTGGTTATTTTTAAGTGCCTGAAGAATTATTTTTTTAAATTTTCTTTCATACATGTACTTAAAAATTTTTTTTTTAGTTGTAGTTGGATACAATATCTTTATTTATTTATTTATTTTTATGTGGTGCTGAGAGTCGAACCCAGCGACTAGCATGTGCTAGGTGACCACACTACCACTGAACCACAACCCCAGCTCCACCTCAAGAATTTTTCTTAAGTGTTCTTTCTGTTGTTTTTTTGTCAGTGCAGTCGTTGCTTCTTGCCTGGAGTTTGTCAATACCTTCCTAACTGATTGTACTTTCTTGGTGTCTGTTTTATATTTTCTTTTATTTTGTAGCTTTCTTTCTTAGCTTGATTTTTGTTTTGTTTTGTAGTTGGACACAATCTTTATTTATTTATTTATTTTAATGTGGTGCTGAGGATCGAACCCAGGTCCTTGCACATGCTAGGCAAGCACTCTACTGCTGAGCCACAATCCCAGCCCTTACCTTGCTTTTTTAAAAATTTGTTTTAATTAGTTGTACATGACAGTAGAATGCTTTTTTGCACTTTAATATATCATACATAGATGGGATATAATTTCTCATTTTTGAAGTGTACATGTTGCAGAATCATGTTGGTCATGTAGTCATATATATATATATATATATATATATATATATATTTGTAATGATGTCTGTTTTATTCTACTATCTTTCCTATCCCCACATCTCCTCCTCTTCCCTCCTATCACTTCCCTCTACCTAATCTAAAGTAATGCTGTTCTTACCTAGTGCCACCCCCCCTCTTATTGTGAATTAGCATCTGCATATTAGAGAAAACCTTCAGCCTTTGGTTTTATGAGATTGGCTTATTTTGCTTAGCATGATATTATCCAACTCTAACCATTTACTAGCATATGCCATAATTTCACTCTTCTCTAAAGCTGAATAATACTCCATTGAGTATATATACCAATTTTATTTTTCCATTCATCTATTGAGGGAAACCTAGGTTGGTTCCATAGTCTAGCTATTGTGGATTGAGCTCTATAAACTTGGTATGGTGCGTCACTATAGTATGCTGATTTTAAGTCCTTTGGGTATAAACCAAGGAGTGAGATAGCTGGGTCAAATGGTGGTTCCATTCCCAATTTTCTGAGGAATCTCCATACTGCTTTGCATAGTGGTTGCACCAATTTGCAGTCCCCCCAGCAATGTATAAGTGTACCTTTTTCACCACATCCTCGCCAACATTTATTGTTGCCTGTACTCTTGATAATTGCCATTCTGACAGGAGTGAGATGAAATCTTAGAGTAATTTTGATTTTCATTTTTCTAATTGCTAGAGATGTTGAACACTTATATTCTTCTGTGAAGTGTCTCCTTAGTTCCTTTGCCCATTTATTGATTGGGTTATTTGTGTTTTTGTGTGTGTGTGTGTGTTTTTTTGAGTTCTTTATGTATCCTAGAGATTAATGCTTTATTGAAGGGGCATGTGGTAAAGACTTTTCTCCCAATCTGTAGACTCTCTCCTCATGTTATTGTTTCCTTTGCTAAAAGGAAGTTTTTTAATTTGAATCCATCCATTTATTGATTCTTGATCTTTTTGCGCTTTAGGAGTCTTATTAAGGAAGTCAGATCCTAGGCTGACATGATGAAGATTTGGGCCTGCTTTTTCTATTTCTATGAAGAATGTCATTGGGATTTTAATAGGATTTGCATTAAATCTGTATAACACTTTTGGTAGTATGGCCATTTTGACTGTATTATTTCTGCCTATCCAGGAACATGGGAGATCTTTCCATCTTCTGAGGTTTTCTTCAGTTTCTTTCTCTAATGTTCTGTAGTTTTCATTGTAGAGGTCTTTCACCTCTTTTGTTACATTGATTCCCATTATTTTATTTATTTATTTATTTACTTGAGGCTATTTTGATTGTGAATGGAGTAGTTTTCCTAATTTCTCTTCAGTGGATTCATCTCTGATGTACAGGAATGCATTTGCTTTACAGGTGTTGATTTTATATCCTGCTACTTTGCTGAATTCATTTATTAGTTCTAGAAGTTTTCTAGTGGAATTTTTGGATCTTCTAAATATAGAATCATGTCATCAGCAAATAGTGATAGTTTGACTTCTTCTTTACTTATTTGTATCCCTTTAATTTCTTTCTTTTGTGTAATTGCTCTGGTTAGAGTTTCAAGGATGATGTTGAATAGAAGTGGTGAAAGAGGACATTCTTGTCTTGTTCCAGTTTTTAGCAGGAATGCTTTCAATTTTTCTCCATTTAGAATGGCCTTGGGTTTAGCATATAAATAGACCACAATACAATAATACTGGATTACTTTAACACACCTCTCTCACTACTGGACAGATCTTCCAAACAAAAACTAAATAAGGAAACTGTAGAACTAAATAATACAATCAATAATTTAGACTTAACAGACATATATAGAATATTTCATCCATCAATGAACATATTATGCTTTGTGGCATAAGATATGGTCTATTTTTGAGAAGGCGCCATGTGCTTCTGAGAAGAAAGGATATTTGTTCATTGATGTAACATCAAAATCTCTGGGACACCATGAAGGCAGTACTAAGTGGAAAGTTTATTGCATTAAGTACATTCATTAAAAGAATAAAAAGTCAACAAATAAATGACCTAACACTACATCTCAAAGCCCTAGAAAAAGAACAACAAATCAACACCAAAAGCAGAAGACAGAAAATAATTAAAATGAGAGCTGAAATTAATGAAATCGAAACAAGAGAAACAATTGAAAAAATTGACAAAACAAAAAAGTTGGTTCTTTGAAAAAATAAATAAAATAGATAACCCCCTGGCCATACTAATGAAGAGAAAATCAGAGATAATTCAGATTACTGAAATACAAGATGAAGAAGGAAATATCACAACAAACAGTTCTGAAATACAGAAGATAATTAGAAACTATTCTGAAAATTTATACTCTAATAAAATAGAAAATATCAAAGACATTGACAAATTTCTAGAGACATATGACCTACCCAAACTGAATGAGGAGGTCATACATGATTTAAACAGATCAATTTCAAGTAACGAAACAGAAAACAACATCAAAACCCTACAAACCAAGAAAAGCCCAGGATCAGATGTATTCTCAGCTGAGTTCTACAAGACTTTCAAAGAAAAATTAACACCAATACCCCTCAAAGTATTCCATGAAATAGAAAAGGAGAGAACACATCTAAACTCATTCTATAAGGCTAATATCACCCTGATACCAAAACCAGACAAAGAAATATCAAGGAAAGAAAACTTCAGACCAATATCCCTGATGAACATAAATGAAAAATTCTCAATAAAATTCTGGCAAGTGTCATACAAAAACATTAAAAAGATAGTGTACCATAATCAGGTGGGATTCATCCCAGGAATGCAGGGTTGGTTCAACATACGGAAATCAGTAAACATAATTTATCATATTAATAGACTTAAAAACAAGAATCATATGATCATCTCAATAGACTCAGAAAAGGCATCTGACAAAATATAGCATATTTTCATGTTCAAAACACTAGAAAAACTAGAGATAGTAGGAACTTACCTTGGCTTTCTTAAGTAGAATATGGAATAGAATCAATGATGGCAGTCTTCTTTATCTTGCTTCTAACTTTACTGGCAATATTGGCAGATTTCACCCTTAAGTACAATGCTGACTATAGATTTTTCAAAATACTCTTTTATTTGGTTAAGGATTTTTTTCCCCCCAAGTTTAGTAAGTATTTTTCTCTCTCCTCTTTTTTTTTTTTTTTCTTTCAGTGCTGGGGATTGAACCCAGGGCCTTGCACATGCTAGACAAGCACTCTACCACCGAATGAAATTCCCAGACCTACTAAGAAGGAATACTCAATTTTATCAAATAGTATGATGATATAAATAGGCTTTCTCTTTAATATTTTAGTTTAGTTTAGTTTTTGATACCAGTGATTGAACTCAAGGGTATTCGACCACTGAGCCACATTCTCATCCTATTTGTATTTTGTTTAGAGACAGAGTCTCTCTGAGTTTTGCTCAGTGTCTTACTATTGCTGAGGCTGACTTTGAACTCAAGATCCTCCTGCCTCAGCCTCCTGAGCTGCTGGGATTATAAGCATGTGCAACCACCCTGGCTTTCATTTAATATTTTAATGTGATATATTAGCTGGTTTCTAATTTTAGATCATTTTAAAATTTCTGGGATGCCATTCCTTGGTCTTGGTACACATGCCTTTGTGCCCTCTCATACACATACAAAAACATTATTTGGTTCTGTTTGCTAGTATTTTTATTAAGTTTGTTGTTTGTGTTCAAAGTAAGATTGGCCTATACTTTAAAGTACTCATAAATTTTCTATAATAATAATAATAAATGTTTTACTTTATTTTTTCTATTTTTCTTTGAATTTTTTTTTGAGGAATTGTACTTCATAGAAGATTTTTAAGTTGTGGATGAAGTTATTGATGGTATTTACAAAAGTCTATATCTAGTTTTAAAAAAATCCTTAATATTGCTTTTGTTTTCTCTTTTTAACTTGTTAAGTCTTCTTAGAATTTTGTTTTGTTTTTATCATAATAAATCAGCTTTTGATTTTGTCAATTTTCCCAACCATTTTTTTGTTTATTTCATTAACTGCTTTTATCTTTTATTTACTTTTAAGCTTTTATGATTTTTGTGTTTAATGCTTAATTCCCAATTCAGAAATGAGTGTTATTGTGCCTTATAGTGATAAGGGATTTAGCAAATTTAGGCAAACCAGCAGGTGGTGGAGTATGATTTCTGGACCCATAATTTTATGTGTATCCTTCAGGCTTCCTAGGCCCATGACTTTCTAATGGATAATAGTCTCAAGGAGAAGTTGCTGGCATTTATTTTCAACCTTCTTTCTTTGAAAAGGATGGAAAAGAGGCCCTCTTTCATTCCCACTTGAGTTGCCTTCATGCATCAAACCTGACTCTGGTTTCTCTTCTTTTTCTTTGAATCCTACTAGTTTCAGTGATTTATAGGAAATGCTGCCATAGCTTGGTTTTGGGCCCAGGATCCCACATGGTCGGGGATTCAGCCTTCTGCACTGTTCTGTGTTTCTGTTCAGTTTTCATTCTTGGAAATGTTTATTTTATTTTAAGCAAACTTTTAAAAAAATACATATGTATATATTTTAGTTGTCAGTGGACCTTTATTTTACTTATTTATATGTGGTGCTGAGAATCAAATCCAGGGCCTCACATATGCTAAGCAAGCACTCTACCACCCAGCCACAACCCAGTCCCTGTTTATTTTTGAACTTGTGTCCTTTTTTAAAAAAAATACTTTTTAAATTATAGTTGACAGAATACCTTTACTTCATTTATTCATTTCTATGTGGTGCTGAAGATCGAACCCAGCGCCCTGCACGTACTAGGTGAGCGTCCCTGCTGAGCCACAACCCCAGTCCCTGAACTTATACCCTTTTTGTTTTCTCCTTTATGTTTTATCCATTGGTTGTTAGGAGCTCAGAAGGTAAATGAATACAGGACTTTACCATCTGAAAGTCCTAGAATTAACTCTCTAAAACAGTTTCATTGTCTCTTCTTTCTTTTAAAACTTTTGATGGGGCTGGGGTTTTAGCTTGGTGGTAGATAACTTGCCTAATGTGTTTGAGGTACTGGGTTCGATCGTTGCTACCACATAAGAATAAATAAATAAGTAAAATAAAGGTATTGTGTTCACCCACAGCTAAAAAATATATATTTAAAAGAAGTTAAAAACCACCTTTGATTACTCCCCATTGCCTGTAAAGTGTCCACATTTTCCAGTAACGTTTGAAAAATTATAATTTCCCCAAGTTTACTTTTTGTTAACTTATATTAATGCTATTGTATTGTACTATGTATGTTTAAGGCTATATGCCCTTTAAATATACAGCCCACGTTTTCACAACAGTTTTTCTGTTTCTCTCTCTCTCTCTTTTTTTTTTTTTTTTTTTTTTGTGGAAGTGAGTATTGGGGATTAAGGCCAGGAGTGCTTAACCACTGAGCAACATCATCAGTCCTTTTTATTTGGAGACAGGATCACACTGAGTTGCTGAGGGTCTTGCTAAGTTGCTGAGGCTGACTTCGAACTTGTGATCTTTCTACTTTAGCCTCCCAAGTCATTGTGATTGCAGGCTTGTGCTACTGTGCATAGCTTATTTCCTCTATCTGGAAGGCTTTTTACTTTATCATGGAAAATACTCATCCTTCTGGGTCTGGCTCAGAGGTATAGTTCTCTGTGTTGCTTTCTAAATCCTTTTTCCTTGCTAGATGATAATCCATTAGATGACAGAAAACACCTTATCTTTCTATCTCCTATTTCTCATAAGCCTGTAGCACATAGTGAGTGGTCCTTAAGCATATATTTTAACATAGGCCGCGTGGTAGAGTTAGCAATATTTTCTGTTCTTTTTATTTTGTTTATTTTACCTAAGTTTCTCTTAAAGGGTCAGATAATAAGTGTTTTCTCTGTTGCAACTATGCCAACTGTGGTGGTGCAGAGGCAGCTGTAGATAAATGAGTGGATGTGACTATGTTACAATTAAATTGTATTTACAGAAGAAGTAGATGGCTAAAATTGATCTCTGTGCTGTATTTTGTTGACCTCTGGCATAGAATAAACAAAGAATATGACATAAATATTCACTAATTATTTTGTTTGTTCTTTTATTAAATTAGGAAAAGGTATAGAGTTAATAACAATTCTGGTTTGAAAGTTTTATAATTGATCTTATGGTATCCCCCCCCCCCCAAGTATTGGATCTGGTTTACTTTCTATAATGGTATATCCTTTTAGTCAGATAAAAGCTAATAGGAAATTTTGATTAGATGGGTAGGTATTGCTTGTCTAGAGGTAATAATATTTTAGAAAAATCAGATTTTTATTTATCAGTCATACCTAGATTTTACCCTTTTTTAAATCAATTATAGTTAATCTTAAAAAAATAGTACATCTTAAAAATTAGTTTTATCAGTTATAGGCAGTCTTATAATACTCAATAAGTTTGCTTCAGTAAGACTGTTTTTCAGATTCATGTTGTTGCACTTTAATTATTGGCAAAAGTTTTTAAAAATGTTAACTACCAAGTTTTAAGAAAGTCCAGTTCTTTTTTTTTTTGGTGTCAGGATTCTAGATACATGATTAGGAAACTGGATTGTTTTCACTTTATTTTGTCGGCAGGTACATTATTTGTAAGAGTTAATTTGAATTTGTAGGTTTTAAAAAATACTTTCATTCTCTAAATAATACACTAAAACAACAAGATTATATAAAATTGAAGTCAGTTAAAAAAAAGTAGTAGGAAAGTATAAATAAGCAGATACAGAAGATAAAGGGGATAGAATAAAAAAAGGAAGCTTTGTAAAAAATTTTAGTGATATATTGTGAGAAATATACATATGAAGTGTATCTGGAATTTAGAGGAGATGAGGAATAGTTCTAGATAGCCCACTCGGAGAAGTCTTTCTGGAGGAAATATAATTCAGTCTAGTCTTTATGGGATATGAGTCCATACTCATCCCACATCAGACTGGAGCATGGATTTTGGAAACCTGTGTAGGATATAGGATGAATGATGAGAATACTTAATGAATTTCAAAATGCTGTACAAATGTAATGCAATATTCGTAAGAATTGAAGTGGTTAAAAGTAAATGACCTGGTAAAATTGTCATTCATTTTGTCAAATATTAGACAATATTAGACAAAAGTCTAATTTCTGAATCCATTAAATTAATTTTGAGGACTGTGTTTTGGCAGTGACTGTTGAAGTGAAGGGTCCCTATGAATATCTCACGCTTGAAGATTATCCATTGATGATTGTAAGTGAATTTATATTTTTAAGTTCAGTATTAGATGAGTTTAGCTTGAAAAATTGTCCACGTTTTGTGGCAGTATTTTTTTTTTTAATTTTTCCTGTGCAGCTTAGAAAATGTTTTTTGATGTTCTGTACTTAACTTTATTAGACTGTTACTTTGGTAGAGTTATTATACCCTGAGGGCCTCATTTTTTTAACCTGTAAAATGAAGAGGTTAATGACTTTCAGATTTGAGACTTGAAAAGTATTTCATAGATTGTGTTACACTTCATATAGTCTCTCTAGGATCTAAAGTAGGGCAACAACCTTACAACCCTATAGTTGTACAATGATACAACCCTATAGTTTCTGAGTCCACTCAAAGTAACTAAGTAATGAAGGTTTCTCCTATTCATTTTGTATGTGTTTATAGACACATGGCTATCTGATTACTCTCTTCTTCTTTCCCTTTAATAGTTTTCCCATTTTGTGTTTTGTGATCTCTTCAGTGTTCTTCTCATTTATATAAATTTGGATTGTGAGCTAAAAGAGACCAGTCACCCTTAAGGATGAGTCCTTGTATACTCTGACTCTGCTCAAGAGGAGATAATTCTTCAACTTTTTTAGTATAACACTCCAAAAAAAAAAAAAATCATTTTTTTTTCAAATAGAATGTAGGATATGTATATTTTTGTAGTTCGTTAAGACTTATAAAATGCGTAGCTCTTAGCCCTAATTCTCTTTTTCATCTCTTACCCAATTGGATGACAGTTCTTCATGGTGATGTGTATTGTCTATGTCCTGTTTGGTGTTCTGTGGCTGGCATGGTCTGCCTGCTACTGGAGAGATCTCCTGAGAATTCAGTTTTGGATTGGTGCTGTCATCTTTTTGGGAATGCTTGAGAAAGCTGTCTTCTATGCAGAATTTCAGAATATTCGATACAAAGGAGAGTCTGGTATGTAATAAAAAAATTTACCAGTTTGAGTGATTGGTGAAATGTATAAAAATTTTCCTAAGGTCAAGAATAATTAAATAGGTCTACTTTTAAAATTAGCTAATTATTAGAATAATTTAAGCAGAATCACTATGATTGTGACTTTTCTTTTTGATCTTGTAATTTAAGGGATTAGTGATATAAGGATACTTTTACTGAAATATATTCACACAATAGTTGCCATTTTGGGAATGATTATTAACACCATTAAATCTTAATTGCAATTGATATATAAGGCACCATTGTTGTTCTTTGTGATGCTGGTGATCAAACCTGGGGCCTCATACACACTAGCAAGTGCCCTACCACTAAGCTATATCCCAACCCTAAGGCACCATTATTATATACATCAAGAAAGAAAGTAGGGCTGGGGTTGTAGCTCAGTGGGAGAGCACTTGTCTAGCATGTGTAGGCACTGGATCTGATTCTCAGCACCACATAAAAAATCAATAAACAAAATAAAGATATTGTTCATCTACAACTAAAAAAAATTAAAAAGAAAGAAACAGTACCAATTTAAGAATGCCAGTAAGCTGCCATTGATAGTAGGGTACATTTGATTTCAAATATCTTAAAAAATATGGAGGAAAATTGCATCCAAGAATTGATAAAATGTAGGGGTACCAAGAAAATAGGAAGTTGCTTTTATTTTATTAAGGTGAACTGGTTATATCAAGAGATTGCTTTGTACTGAAGTTTATTGAGATAGCTTCTGTAGCTTTCAGTTTTTCCATCAGGACATTTGATTGTTAATAATTATTGTTGCAAGATATTCTAATTAGATCTTTGAAAGGGCTTAAAGTAGTGGGTGCAAAGTTGAAAATCAGACACATGCATGTGTGTGCCTGTATGTTTTGTACTTTTCTATGTATAGCTATATTTTACTATTTTAAAAAATGGAGAAGAAATATCCTTGATACTACAAACATGTACAAATTGTCCATGTAGGGTGAGCTATTCTGTTAAGATTTTAGTGAAGTTGGGTAGGAGATGAGTTGAGCACATGTGAGTAAGATTTAAGAAGTAACAGCTTGTATGCTTTTAAAAATTGTGGAAGAGGTTTTCTTTTTTATTAGGACTTTATATCAGTGCTTATTCTGAAGAGTGTTAGTGATTTATATTTGATATTGGAATTATGTCTTTTGTATAGTGCCATTTCTTGCTTTCTTTTTTATCGTAGTCCAAGGTGCCTTGATCCTTGCAGAGTTGCTCTCAGCAGTGAAACGCTCCCTGGCTCGAACCCTTGTCATCATAGTTAGTCTGGGATATGGCATTGTCAAGTAAGTAGTAATTTCCTATATGAAAGAGCAAATTAAAATGATGACTAAAATAAAATACTGTTGCAGGTTTCCCATATAGTATTTCTGAAAGAAATAATTCTGAAATAAGAAAAGATATCTGGAATTTTGGAACATTGTAAGTATTGGGAAAATATTACTATTTCATTTCACTGCTTCAAGTGCACCTGCAGAAAAAACCTGCAGTGTAACAAATAATTCTGAAATACCAAACTTGGAAAAAACTTAACAGTGACTTTACTCTTCCAAAAATTTTTTGCAAGTCAGACTTTTGTTGTTGTTGT